>NC_083346.1:89154079-89510346 GCF_019175385.1 Lycium barbarum | reverse complement strand
GAGGCATCACCATTGTTATAAGTCGAAACATTAGACAAGTTACGGAATAAAGTCTCTACGAGGCTTACAAGGTATGTAAAGCTATCCCTTCTTTCTTTTGGCATGTCCTAGACGTAAGTGATGAATGAAATGAGCTTTGGGGTAATCCCATTCATAAGTTCCGAATATGATTCATGATTCTTATTCACTTCTTGATGTTAGAGCTTTTAAAGTAGTCAAGCCACTGCCCTCGAGCTTTCTATATGTTGTATAGTATAATCGTATGTATAAGTCTCTATTCCTAAAGGCTCTATAATGACTAATGCCCTTAACTTTCATAAGCTGTCTCGTATTGATTTGATACCTGTCTATGATCCCTGAGACGTTATTTAATATAGTTCATAATGATATTCAAAGAGCCACTAGGATGGCTAATGTTCTTGATTTCCAGAAACTATTTTATTATGTCTTGATACGTGTATATAATCCTTGAGGTTCTATTTTTGTATAATCCACAGCGACATTCGAAAGGTATTTGATATGACTATTGTCTTGGTTTTCAAATGATGATTCGTTTTGATTATTCTATTGAGTCTCAGATATGATTTAATTTGCATATGGTTTCTCACTACTCTGCTCGTGCATGCATCAATACATCTTTCACTGAGTCCCGGACCAGGACATGTTTTCGTGCACAGATCCACTGCATTATTCACCGAGTCCCTCACTAGAGGGCCGGGACACGCTATATATATGTATATGATGATATGATGACATGATGATATGATGATATGGGGATGGCGGCCAGGATGGCACATGATGATCTTATTCACCGAGTCCCTCACTAGAGGGTCGGGACACGTTATACATATGCATATGAACAGGATGATTCTCTAATGGTGACATTAAGTTTCATAACGAGTTAAGTCTGATATTGACACCATGATTTATGATTCAAAGGTAAGCCTTGTGGTTTTCTGGTTATTGTACTAGTTTTCTGTACTCCTCACTTCAGTATGATCTTGTTTATTGTATTTATGCTTTACATGCTCAGTACATATTCCGTACTGACCACCTTTCTTCGGGGGGCTGCGTTCATGCCCGCAGGTACAGATGCTCACGTTGGTAACCCGCCAGCTTAGGAGTCCTATTCAGCTATCTTGGAGAGCTCCCTTGTTCCGGAGCCTAGATTTTGGTACAAAATCTCTTGTGGTGTATATGTATTTTATCCAGGGGTACGGCGGGGCCCTGTCCCGTCATATGATACTGTTGTTACTCTTAGAGGTCTGTAGTCATATGTGTGGGTTGTGTATCGATGTTGTTCAGTTGTGTCTATATGGCTTATGTTTTGGGACGTTCTCATTCGTAGTGGCAGACTTGTCGGCTAGCGTAGATATATATATATATATATATATATATGTGTGTGTGTGTGTGTGTGTGTGTGTGTGTGTGTGTGTGTGTGTGTGTGTGTTTTGAGAAGTAATGTGTTATGATAGCCTTGTCGGCTCGTTTATAGCGGGGATGTTCCCTTATATATTATGAAAGCCTTGTCGGCTCGTTTATAGCGGGGATGTTCCCTTATATATTATGAAAGCCTTGTCGGCTTATGTACTATAATGTCTGTTGAAAGTTGTACCTCCCCAGGAGACAGGTTGTTGTGATACGTCTAAATAATGCGACAGTTTTGAGACGACGTCTTGCCTTGGTATTGATAAGTCTGTATTATGCTAGTTGTGGATGATTATAGTTAACAGGTACATACGAGTGTCCAGCTCGGGCACTAGTCACGGCCCACGGGGTTGGGTCGTGACAATTATTCTTCCATTATAGTTCTAGAAAAGAAATGACTAGCTAAAAACTTATCCGTATAAGGCTATCCTAATTTGCTGAAATGTCCAATAGTTAATAGTAGTTTTTTTTTTCAATTTAAGGCTAAACCCAGGGCTTAGAGGCTAAATTGAATACAAGGCTAAACCCAAGGCTAAGGGATCAATTGAACCAGCGATTTCTCAAATCTGTACCTCAAAGAGAACTAAGAATCCTCACCTGCAAGGAAAGTGACCTCTCTGCAAATGGGCTCCGAAGATTTAGAAGGAAAAGAAATTTGGTGGTAAAATTTTAGGGTTCTCTTGTATATTGCAATTTTAATTCTTGTATTTTCTCAAAGCTTGGACAAAACTTTTGGAGGCGAGTCTATTCCTCTAATTTAGATATTTACTATTGAAAACATTCAATTATAGATAGAGATTATTACTGATTGTTATATAGATTGGTGTGGTGGAACTTGATTTAGAGTTGTTGAAGTATTTATATTGTGTTCACACATTGTGTAATTTCATATGAATCTCCTTCACACATTCTATTTACGAGCAGTTAATAATTTTCCATTGATTTGCAGTTTGACGAAGACGGGGAAAGGGAGAGAACGCTACTGGAAGAACATTAATATAGTGTTCAGGACTATTTGTGAGGCTTTTGCAGGTTCTTATCTCCTTTCTGTTTTGTTTATCTAATAATTTGTTAGTGTAGTGTTTAAAAAAACAGTATTTTTGTCTTCTGAAAGTATCTATGAAGTTAGACTCTTCATATTTGTTTGTTCCCTAACTAGATGGTGTTTGTGTGCAATTATCCAGAGTCTAGGGAACATTGGTATTTGAGATAGTTGAATGTGGAATGGTCTTCGACTCACACCCATATAGGCATATGCTTATGCTAATGCTGTATAAAATGTTTAGAAGAGCATGTCTCATGGTTTATAAATTATGTTCACCTCACTTTGTTGCTTTACCAAAATGGACTTATTTCCTGTAGTTATATACATGGTTTATAATTGTTTGTGAGTAGAACTTTTGTCTGTAGTATAGGAGGGATGGATTTGTTTTTGTTGACTGGATTCTAGCTCAGATTTTCTTTAGGTGAGTTTATCTAGATGCGAGTTATTTATAACTGGGCTGCGAAGAAATAATTTGCTTATTTCTATTAATGGCTACAGTCAAAAGTAAGTGTTTTATTACTGATTATATAAAAAGAATTCTCTAATTCATCATGTATTTATTGAACAAGTAAAAGTAAGTATGTTTATACTGATTATATAAAAGGAATTCTCTACTTCATCATGTATTTATCTCTAATCTTAATATTATTATTATGAATGTATTATTTGTTGTTTTATTTTATTAATGGGGTGAGGTTTTTATATTTTAGTATGGCAAATAAATTATATGATAACATACATTTTGTGAAATACTAATTAATTGATAGAATTTATGTCGTGGTTTAGAGATTGATAATACACTTTTAGAAAGCTTATGAATTTTCATGTGTAAAACCTGCATGAGAATTTTGTATCCGACACATCAAATAAGTTAAGCGAAAGTCTAAAGGAAATTATTAATCTATAAATTCAATTTTCAATAATTTAAATTAATTGATTAATATCTGTAAGCTTAACATGAAGAGCTAATTTTAATTATTGAATTCAAAGTATATTAAGAAGTAACAATTAATTATGAATAATTAGTTAAATAATTAGTAATTTATTATGGAGCTTCATTTATTGATTTTATGGTTTCTGTTATGCATGAATAAAATTAGGATTCAAGTTGATTTTTTTTTCTAGGAAAACAAGTACGATTCTTACTCATTTTCTATTATTTGGTGTGTAAGCAAGAAAATATTGTCTCAAGTGCATTTAAATTTAATCTAGGCAAACAATATGGGGGTGGAATAGGGTGGGGAGTGGGAGTTCGGGGCTGAGATAGTCAAGGCATGAGGGTTGTGACACTAGGTAGGGAGGAGATAATGAACTTGGAATATCACTTATACAACTCATTTCCTAGAGAAAACTATAACATTTTGATCAATCAAACATGAAAAAATTGTAAAACAATTTCCGAAAATGTTTTCTCCATACCAAACACACCCTCACTCTTTTACTCAACAAAACAGAAACTTGGTTAACCTAATTCTTCCCTAGATTGGGAGACATGAAATAGGATATATATATATATATATATATATAATCTTGAATTAGAAGATTCTGTAAAAAGGCTTGCCCCGATAGGGAGTGTTTAGTGTTATACTCCATTTAAAACGGGTTAAATTGAGTACAACATATTGGAGATTCTTATTTTGCTCTGTTTTAAGGAGTCGCCACCTAATTGATTTTAAGGTGAATTAAGACACCTAATTTATTAACTAAGGTAAAGCCTAACTAAACATCTGTTAATGGTCTGCTCAATTAGCGTGATTCTAGGTAAGAGTTCTAGATTATCCTAAAGGGAAGGGGTTAGGCATCCTCTAGGATCCGTTAACTATGGTTATCCGGCCAAACTTAGGTTAATTAATTAAGGCTAAATATAGTGTTTAAATTTTAAAATGACTTACAAATATTGCTAAAGTTTTAAAGGAAAATAATGTTAGTTAAAATAAGATTTATAGAAAATAGAAGATCTTTAAGGGCTATTTTAGAATAAGACTTATAAAGGTTGTTAAGGTTTTGAAGGAAGAGTATAATAATGCTATTTAAATAAGACTTGTGGAATAATTTGCACAAAAAAGAGACTTCAAATGCTATTTAAAATAAACTATAAATATTGCTATGCTTTAAATAATGATGTTATTTTAAAAATGAGACTTGCAAAATATAATGATTTGCATATAAATAGAAGCTTTTAAGAGAAGACCTAACCAATTCAAACTTGAAATAAAATTACATTATATGTAGAAAATTTAGACTTATTTTATAAATAGAATACAAAAGGTGATAGAGTTTTCTTTCTCTTTTTACTAACTTTGTTTAACTATATTCGGCTCAAAAATATGTATAATTTGATAAATCTTGAAAAATTGTATATAAGATATGTTTGAATTCGTATTTGCACATTAATGACATTCTAAATTTCTAAGATATCAAGAATGAGTCATGATTCCCTTTAGCTCAAAATATATAGTCATGCTCAATTATTCTAATGAAGATAAATACTATAGGTATTATAAACAGTTTTAATGTAAATAAAGGAGAATGAAAATTATGGAATTAATTATTAATTTTCTCTAAATTAACTACCCCTTACTAAAACTAATTCCCGCACTAATCCCCTTTATGATTCATCTAAGCTAGGTAAAACAACAATAAAATAAAGTGTTAGTCAACAACATAAGATTAAATGCACAAAATAAAATGGAGGCTGAAACAAAATTAAATGGGCTCAGCCCATTTTAGGGCTGTCGTGACCAGGCTGCTGTTGGGCTTTGACCCAGTCATTTTTATAGACTGCTACGGCTGTTCCTGTCTATTGGGCTTTGGCCCAGAACATTGTTTTCTATTATTTTTTTTTGTGGACAGAGCTGCATAGGGAGGGAAATAATATTTCGTTGGGCCTTGGCCCAACATCGAATGCGGGAGAAGGTGAGTCCCGCGGACTCATACGCGATAGTCATGCATAAAAAAAGAAAGATAAGGATTAGTATGCAATCAACGAATAATGCTAAACGTATGAAATATAAACTCAAAACAAATCAACAGATTATATATATTCTATGTATATTTTAAGTATACCTCATGTATACACACTCATAAGGATGTATAGAAGGTTAATATTGGAAAGCTTTTGCCCCCGTCTTCCCGATGTTGCACAAGTTCCAAGGGATTTCATGAATCCCAGGCATGGCTAACACCGGGAGGGTTCAAGCTTAATCCATAATGACCAACTTAACCTCCCCATTAGCGTGCTAACCACAGTATACTCATAATATACACTCGTATACATACTTCAGATATAGGAATACCTATTGCACATGAATTCAGAAATGAACATAACCAAATTGAAATGAAACTGGACTGAAGAAGGAAACAGTTATCAAATGCCCAATAATACCGAGACTGAACTAATCTCCCTAACTCATTAAAGATCAGAACACGCGAAAAAAAAAAAAATGAGAAATGACTACAATATTTGATTAGTTTTGCACTACTAGTAGTGATCTTCAACTATTATACATTCGTAATTCCTAGTCTCATGCATGTCTTATCAGTAGTAAGAGTAACAACAACCTTTGACTGGGGAAGATACGTCCACCAGTTCTACTTCTTTATTCTACTAGAAGTCAAACAAAATAGAAGATAGCATGTCTCACACAGAAGTAAAGAAAGGTGATTTTAAATAACAAACTAACAAGTACCCAAGTTTTAGTTTCAGACAAGACGTCTGGAGGAAAATACACATTAGGCATGTTCATGTGACACTATAGCGACTATATGTAAGAATGAAGAATAGGTTCAGATTTAGTAGAAAGCAACATAAAAACATGCAACTAAGCATATACAGGGGCTATTGTAGACTTAATCAAGCAAATCAGGCAGAGGCTTAGGCATCAACAGAGGCACAGGAGTCTTAATATCACATGACTGATAGCAAATAGGTTGTAAATGATGCTTCAATAAATATATGGCCTTGGACAGTGTCAACATTCAAACAAACTGTAAGCAGGCTAACGACTAGGTAGAATGCCATCCTAGAGTTTACTAACATATTGAATTGTCACAATAAAATGTGCTATCAGAAGGAGAAATATCAAACCAGAACAGGTATGTGTTAAACTACACTCAACAATATCAGATAGCCACATTTGATCAACTATAGTAGCCTTAGTATTGATCCTATACGAAGACCAAACATGCCATATTATCATTCTTAAACTAATCTGATTTATCATGTTACTAACAGTTAACCTTTCTATCAAGTGGTCACACTGTTTTTCCTTAATAGGTGGGCACAGATAAGCTGGATAAAACCCATTTTACCTAGAAAAGAAGTTGGACTGAACAGATTAATCAAGGAGACATGCTATACTCATTCGTCAATTATCAAAACCGAACCTAAACTTAAAATCAGACTAAGATTTCCTTAAAATTAAACTGAACAGTGCTGAGATACTTATCATGCTTAAGAAGTCATTAGAATTGACTAACTGATCGTATTATCTGATTATAGCTGATCTAAATTACAACTGACAAGTATCATCATGCTTCTGAGGGTTCAAATAAATCTAATCTAAGCTCATATTGACTCAAAATAAACTAAAACTAAACAATGTCAACGCTCGAATCATAATACCTAAGTATGAACTTATAGACTGTCTAACATACATATAAGCAAGATTAAGTAAGCATATCTAACCAATTAAGGGCTAACACACAAGTGAATAAATAGGAGACTTAACTATACAAGATACCAGATACATAAGCATAAACACACATACAATACAGAAAGATGAAGAAAGAACTACAAAAAATAAAACAAAGGAAATAAGTTCACTGACCTTCTTCGGGTGCAGCGAACAGGGTGCGGAGTCTCCGATTCACTCCAACACTATCAAATCCAAGCTTGCGATGCTCGGATTCGAAGCAGTACCAAGGCAAGCGAAAACCAAAAAAATTGATTTAGTATTTTTGACTCGATATTAAAACAAGATTACGACTGCTAAAGGACTGATATTTTAGGATATTCTAGGCGGCTAAAACTTATATTTTTTTAGGGAGATTGTTTTGCAACTGAAGAACTCTCCTTTCAGAGAGGGGTTTTGAGGCGGCCGAAAGCTCTCCTCTCTCACTTCCGAAAACGATTATTTATAGGGTTAAAATTAGGGTTTTGCTGGGAGTTCTAAACGAAAAATTGGGCGGGATATTTTCAAATCAAAACGTTCAGATTTGCAGGTATTTTGACCTACTCAAGATCAGAAAAATAGGGGTACAGGGCATTAATTTCTCTTCCCGATATGGCCATGAATGGCTTGGGGGATCGAAAGGGCTCTGTAACGTTGCTGTTTTCGTCGGTCAAAGAGAGAGGGAGGAGAGAGAGAGGAGAGAGAGAGAGAGAGAGAGAGAGAGAGAGAGGGAGCGGCGCATCTGAAAGAGGGAGTATGACCTTAGCCCCTTCATTTCTTGAAAAGAATTGGGCCGGGTCGTTGAATTAATGGACTGGGCTAATAAATTGAACGTGGGATGGTTATCAAAATGTGGGCTGATCGGAAAGTGACTATAAACTGATTGGGGCGGATGGGCTAAAAATATATATTTGCTCTTTGTGCTATTTTGGCTTCTAAATTTGCATAAAAGATCTATTTTAATTAAAAATATTACCTACTATAAAAGCATGTATTTATCAGTGCTCGGGTAAAAAATAAAATTATATGACGTCGTAATGGTCGTGCGATAATATCAGTAAATACGCTATTATTTAACTGCGCAAAATAAATGCGATGCGTGTGCATAAGATGGTAAGAAATGCTGAAGTGATAATAATAATAATAATAATAATAATAATAATAATAATAATAAATAATAATAATAATAATAATAATAATAATAATAATAATAATAATAATAATAATAATAATGGTGGTGGTGGTGGTGGTGGTGGTGGTAATGATAATAAAATAATAAAATAATAACAGTTAGTGACTGCAATAGAATAATGAAACGCCAGTATTAATAAAAGCTAATAATTATAGTAAAATATTATTTCTTAAGTTGCCAAAAATATTAGAAGCGTAAATAGATATTTCGAAGGAAAGGTAAGACAAAATTGGGTGTCAACATTTAGGTGTGTAGTTGATAATTTCTCCATATTTTAGGACTGTTTATATGCTTAATGCCTTTAATTGAGTAAGGCATAGAAACACCCCTAAACTATGACGAAATAACTATACACCTAAACTATGTTGGGTTGCTATTACCCTTTAACTTACTTTTTTTTCTGTATTATTTACCCCTCCACTAATTACCTAGTAAAGAAAACAAGTAAAAACGCAGCATGAGCACATGCTTACTCTATACTAAAAGAAGAGGTCTTAATGTCTTTTTTCGTTTGATTATTTCAGACCCAGACGACCAGACCATTATTTTTTCTTTTCTAACTCACTTGACGCTTACCCGATTATTTGGGTTTGAAAGAATCAAATGAAAGAAGTCAATAAGACCCCTTTTTTAGTTTAGAATAAACACGTGTTTGTACATGCTGATTTTAACTTATTTTCTTTATTAAATAATTAGTGAAAGGGGTAAATAATACTCCCTCCGTCTCAATTTAAGTGTCTTATAGTCTATTTGGCCAAGCTTCTAAAATCAGCTTATTTTAAAAAGTATTTTTTTAAAAAAATACTTTTCAAAAAAGTACTTTTGGCGAAAAACAGTTTATGTTTGACCAATTAATTTAAAAAGCAATTTTGAGTAGCAATTAGTGTTTGGCCAATCTTTTAAAAAGTGCTTCTATGTGTATTTTTCTCAAAAGTATTTTTTAAAAAAGTGCTTTTGGGCAAAAACTATTTTTTTTAACTTCTGAAAAACTGCTTCTGCTACTCCCCAGAAGCACTTATTTTCTCCCAAAAGCTTGGCCAAACATTTCACTTTTTTTCAAATAAGCACTTATTGACAAAATAAGTACTTTTGGGGGAAAAATAAGCTTGGCCAAACAGGCTAGTAGTTTGACTGAGCACAAAGTTTAAGAAATAAAAGAAGACTTTTGAATTTTGTAGTCTTAAATTAAAGATGTGTGTAGTGTATTATAATGTCCTTTGAAACTTGTGGTTTTAAATTTGCCATGTGGAATGTTTAAATTATTAACTTACTAAATATAAAAAGAGATACTCTTTTTGGAACATGCCAAAAGAAAAATAAAACACTTAAATTGGGATAGAGGGAGTACAAAAAATAAGTTCAAAGGAGTAAATAATACGAAAAAAGTAAGTTCATGGGGATTTAGGTGTGCAGTTGACAATTTCACCATAATTTATATTAGGAGTGTTTCTATTCTTTATTCCAATTTAATCCAACTGCACCTCCAAGTTGGATCAAAGTTAGCTGTGCACCCCATAACGAAATATTTAAACTTCCATATGCCGAAAATATAGGAAACTCCTATCAGCCAACCAAAAATCACATAAAAGCATGTAACAATTAATAAAAGGGAAAGAGCACTTAGAATCTTGGCTTATCCTTGTACAGTTCTCATTAATACTTTGTGCATTCTTTCCTATATAAATCACAAGCACCTAGCTCCTTTGGCTAATTTAAAAGAAAATTTAGTTACTCAACTGTCCCCTCTAACAGACAAAATGACAGGTTTTAGTTTGAGAAGCTTCACATCTCTGCTAATTATCATTGCATTTCTTGTTTGGTCATCAAATATAGAAACATGTAATGCCAGAAGAGGCTGGCATTGGAGAAAAAGCACAACGTTCTCCACTTCTCTATACAAGAAGAAAGGGAGCAACCACCATAACAATGGCAAGTCAAATACAAAACCAACAACACCACAACCATCACTCTCACCTTCTCTACCCAACATGCCCACCATTTTCAATGTGAGGGACTTTGGTGCCAAAGGGGATGGAAAGAGTGATGATACTAAGGTAAGTTTTTAATTTTCATCGATCATGACCAGTGTTGTCAAAGGCGCGCTTAAGCACCGCAGCGAGGTACAAAACATGTTGAGTATTTTAGTGGGCGCTTCAGTGTCTTCACGAGTCTCTAAGGCACAATTTTCCTTGACAATGAGGATAATCCTGAAAAAGCGACACCAATTGATATTTCACTTTATCATAATCTTTTTTCACTTTCTTTGTCTTTATATTTGTTATTCATGCTTATAATTAATAGTCTTGGACTATACATACATGCTTGTTATTTTCCTCTATTTGCGTCTTTCTTCATTAAAGATCGTGCTTTACTTGCGCTTAAAGCCCCAATAAACTTTAGAGTTTTTTTGTGCTTTTCGTCTTTGATAACACAAAAAGAAATACAAACAGAGCTACACCAAAGAATCTATCCAAACTTATCCTGTCCCTACATGCAAGTTCAGCTCTCATATGAATCAAAGCATCCACAAAAGTCGAACTATTGATGCATAGGCAAAGAGAATGAATAACTTCCTTTTATCCATTACATCTTTTTATTCCTCTGTTTTGGGAAAAGTTGGTTTGGGGAGGATTAGGCAATTGTCAGTTTCAGCCATTTTGGTTACAGAAATATCAACTCCAAAAATCTTGAACTACAGGCAGTTCAATTGGCTTCAATACATAACACTCCAACTTAGGAATACGTAATTTTTTCCATTCTCATTGGAGCTCCATGTTTAAAAGGCACACCAAACAGCTCTTATTGGGTGTCCTTCGATAAAGAAAAAGTTTCTTTTGTCTTCTAGAAGAGAGTCTCACGGGTCACCAATTATACATAATAATGTCGAAGAAGTTCTGAGATTTGTCACGAATAATTTAATCTCAATAGGACACACATTAAGTAATACTTTCTGTTTTAATTTAGGTGACACCCTTTTCCTTTTTAGTTCATCCCAAAAAAATAACACTTTCTATATTTAAGACTCCTAACAAATTAACTTACCCTTAGTGAAATGATCTACTATCACAGAAATATCTATACTTATTTTAAATTACAAATTTCAAAAAATTTAATTTTTTTTTTAAATTCCGTACTCAGTCAGACATCATCACATAAATTGAGACCGGAACGAATTACTACATAAAAGTGAGTTTACACCTCCCAGCCTAATAGATAACGAAGGTGGGTCCCTCTAAAAAAGTCTGGTTAGGACAGTTGGTCCTGCTTTAAACAATTGATGCATACGGTTCAATAGAACTATAACTGAGAATGTAAACTTGAATTACCTGAAGAGAGGCAGATCTAGAATTTAAAGTTCTAGGATATCAATCTCAAGTTAATATTACAATAATTATTAGATTCACAATAGATATTTAATAGATTTTTTACCATATTGGCAAAAGTTATTGGGTTCCCATGAACCGTATATAAGCCTCACTACAAGAAAGAAGACATTTGCTAACAATTTTTTTTTTGTTGCCATAGATAAACTATTGTTGTTAAAAGTACTTTTGGCAATAACATTTTTTTTTTATTGTTGCATAAACTTTTTCCATCGACTGTTATTGCAACGACATGCAACAACTTTTTTATTATTGCAAAAAGAATTTTTTGCAACAATAGTCAAAATACTATGGGGAAGTTACATAAATACTAGTAAATGACTAACATATTTCATAATCTACGACTATTAATTATATTACATAATATACAATATATACTTTATAAATATAGGGTATATATGATTTTATACCATAAATCAAGAATGTTGTTATTAATAAAAGGCTAAAATTAAGGAGTCTCAAGAATTAGTGATAACGAAATTAAATATATATCAAAACACATTAAATACTTTTCTAAAAATCTCCAACATACTCAACTAGCATTCTAATCAATAAACAAGTATATTATTATTTATATGATATATATTATACTACAATTCTTTGAACAAGTATATATATTATTGTACTTATATATTATGTATATTGCACTATTGTATACTATATATAATATGATATAGTACATAACTTATACTTTTTTAGGTATATTTTCATGTACTTTTCTTATATTATACACCATATACCATAGCTTTTCATGTACGTTTCTTATATCATTCACCATATACCATATCTTTTCATGTACGTTTCTTACTTTTAATAAATTCAAATAATTTTTTTAGTCACAAAAAAAAAAAAAAAGTTGCATCAACCATCAAGTGAAAATATAAACAAACAAGAATAAAGAGGAGGAAACGAAAGAAAAAATATATTTTTAAAACTTTAGATGGAATATGGGATATGAAGTTGATTCTGTTTTGTTTATTTGGAAAATTACATTCTCTCTCATGTCCTTTTCTTAGAAAGTAATTGTAATCTTTTTAATTACCATTTTGAATAAGTTGTATTTGTGTGACTTTTCCAAATACTATGACAACAAAATTAAATTGTTTGGCAACAAAAAAAAGTTCATTTTTAAAAGATTCATCATATATGTCAATAATAAAACTAAGTTGTTGCCAAATATTGAATTTTGCCAACTATATTATTTTTGTTGCCAAAAGAGCTGTTGCCATTTATATACTTTCTTGTAGTGCCTCTAGATCCACTCCTGACCACCTGAAAGCAGAATAAACCAGGATTCTCTCGTCCTTTATTTCCCTTTTTTTTTGAGGGAGATGTCGTCACACACCGACCCGGGCAATCACTAGCTACAATCGATGGAATTTTGATTGAAACTATTCATAAAAAAAGCCGCTTGAAGCCCCATCCGAGAAAGTTTTTGCATGGGCTCATCATTTGATGCAAAACCGATGCGAGAGGGAGAAGCGGGGATTGAAAGCTTTCAAAAGTTATTGGGTTCCCATGAACGTATATAGGCCTCTAGATCCACTCCTGACCACCTGAAAGCAGAATAAATATAGCTAAAAAAACACATAGGAGTAACTTAAAATGATTGACATCGTAATACACTATTATGTCACTTTTACCTGCAGTAATAGGTCATTTACCAAATTTTGTAAGTTACCAATCTATGATTTCTATGCAAGTTTACTTGCAATTGGCTCTCAAAATGACATGATAGTATATATACACTACATCTTTTACACTGTGTGTATAAGTTATACTTCATCAACAATATACCACTAATGTTAAAACTGCTAATCTTTGACATGAAACACAGGCGTTCGAAGCCGCATGGGAAGCTGCTTGTAAAGTGGAATCATCAACAATCTTCGTCCCATCAGAATATGTATTCCTTGTCGGACCCATTTCATTCTCTGGTCCATACTGTCAGCACAACATTGTATTTCAGGTAACTCATTGTATAGTTTGTCCACAGACATGCAAAAGTAGCAAGTAGCTATAAAGGACAGCCCGATTCACAAAGCATTCCGCGTTAGCAGGATCCGGGGAAAGGCCGCACTCCAAGGGGTGTGATGTAGACAACCTATTGCTTCCACAACTTGAATCCGTGACTATAGCTCACACGGAAACAACTTTACCGTTGCTCCAAGCTCCCCTACAAATAGCAAATAGCTATAGCTATACCAATCGTTCTTAATTCTGCTCTCTTTCACAATGCAATTACAGCAATACAACTGACCGCAACATTTTTCTGTAAAGTAATTAGGACATTCATGTGGCATCCCGGCTTAGATCATCACATAACCATTCATGATTCAAATTCATAATTTTGAGAATTTATTATTAGTAAACCACTCAGCATTCAAACTCCATTACTAGGTTCAGCCTTAAAAACTGTAGAAAAGAAGATTCATGTAGAATTCCAAGGTGTCGTACCTGTTTTAAATCGGGATTTTTTCATTTTTGAACAGTTGGCCGAAATTAATTACGGGCGCTAGCAAAAACATACAAGCCTATACACTGATGATGTATATTCCGGTATACGATATGTATATTATTTGTATATTTGTACTTCATATACATTACATATTGCCAGCTATTATTTTTTGAGCGGTCCAAAGTGGAACTATCCCTTTTAAATACTCAAGCCCTCCTTTTTTTTCTTTCTTTGCAGATAGATGGAACGATCATAGCTCCAGCAGATGCCAATGCTTGGGGTTCAGGTCTTTTACAATGGCTTGACTTCACAAAACTGGTCGGAATTACAGTTAAAGGAAGCGGCAAGATTGATGGAAATGGTGCGGTTTGGTGGAAAGATACCCAATTTGATGATCCTATAGACAATGAATCGAAATTAGTTATCCCATCAAACAGCACCATGCAGAGAAATCTTCCAATTCCTGTAATTTTTGATCCTCCGCAGTTTCTTTTCCATAAGTTGTTTCATTTTCTGTTCCTTCTAGTCACTGTCCAATATTTCTGGCAGCTAAGCAGCTCCCTTGGTGGAAGAATGCCACGCATTAAGCCAACAGTAAGGACAAAACATCAGGACACATTTTTTTGGCCATAAAGTGTTCTGAGAATTTTTTAACTTGATCCTGTTGCGATGCAGGCTCTTAGATTTTATGGAAGTTTCAATGTGACAGTCACAGGCATTACAATTCATAATAGTCCACAGTGTCATCTCAAGTTTGACAACTGCATCGGGGTATCAGTGTACAATTTCAGTGTCTCATCACCTGGTGATAGTCCTAATACAGATGGAGTCCACTTACAGAACTCGAAAGATGTCCTTATCCGCAGTTCCAACGTTTCATGCGGTAATTAATTTCGATTTCTAATTTACCTCGGTTTCTAGTCTTTCACTCAACCAATTGAAGAAAATACAGGCCTCTTTACTGGGTGAAGATTCTTCCAAGATTATGACATAATAAGTTCAAGATTGTAAATATTAATCCATAGACTCACATACCTAGGAAGTAGAAGTCCTTACCACGTCCTTGACTTTAAACCTCTTGGCATTTTAGTATTTGCATATCTACTATTTAGACTTTCAGCAGCACGGTCGAGGATCCAACCAGCAATAGCAGCAAATCCTAATCTTGTCATAAAGTAAAAGAGCAATCACAACACAGAATTAGACCTTTAGCCCACAAACCGGTTCATATTTTGATGTATGCATGTTAGTTCTATTTCATGATTTCATCATCTTCAGTTTCTTAAAAATTGCTAAAACATGTTCTAAACGTAAATAAGACCCTTATGGAAGCTAGATATTTTAAAAACAAAAAAAGCCAATAAAATGGCTTCCTATAATGAGTGCACAGATGTCAGTACCTGGAAAATACACTAACCATCACGCTTTTGCTTCGTGCAGGAGATGACTGTGTCTCAATACAAACTGGATGCACGAATGTATATATACACAATATAAATTGTGGGCCAGGACATGGAATAAGCATTGGAGGGCTTGGGAAAGATAATACAAAAGCTTGCGTTTCAAACGTCACTGTGAAAGACGTCATTATGCATAACACAATGAATGGTGTGAGGATTAAGACATGGCAGGTACGGATACGTTTGACAAACAAAACTATCTGTTTGGAAGCTCAACTATGTGCTTTCACAAGACAACCAACTAGTAGAAATTTTTCAACATTGAAGAAGCTTTTGTGCTTTCAGTCAAATGTTTCTTCTTTAAGGACAAACTGGTATTGGAGTCCTAATATTCAAATAATCTTACATTTCTTGTTCAAGGACAGACGGCTATTGGAGTCCCAATATTCAAATAACCTTTTTCTCTAGTTTTGTGCTGGATAGGTTTTATTAGCTGATTCCAGTATTTTGATACAGAGCATTCATACAACCACGGGTATTGAAAAAACAATTTTGTCTGAAAAATCATTTTCTCTGTGCAGGGTGGATCAGGGTCGGTGCAAGGACTGATGTTCTCAAACATACAAGTTTCTGAAGTCCAAATACCAATTGTAATTGATCAGTTTTATTGTGACAAGAACAAATGCCAGAACCAGACATCAGCAGTGGCTTTATCAGGAATAAACTATGAAAAAATAACAGGAACATATACGGTAAAACCCGTGCATCTTGCATGTAGTGACACTATGCCCTGTATAGATGTGACCTTGACAGACATCAAACTAAAGCCAATACAAGAGCAATACCACATGTATGACCCATACTGCTGGCAGACCTTTGGAGAGTTATATACTCCTACCGTCCCTCCAATAGAATGTCTACAAGTTGGCAAGCCATCAAGCAGCATGACACAAGCTGATTATGATCAATGCGAAGTATAGTGACACATATATTATTATCATTTATATATTTTGGTGTTCTTATTTGTGTGGCCGGCAATGTTTTGCTGACCCCTATTACACCATAAAGAACATGAGTGCTGATTCTTACTAGGATTAGAACATAGAATATGTGTTTCTTTACAAGCATTACTTGAGTGTGGGGGTATACTATAACTTTTAATAGCTGGGATTTCTATAGTAAGGTATGTTAAGACACTTCCCTTCATGCAAAATGTCCGCTGAAGTTTGTCAGAATGATTACTCCACAATAGTATGCTAGTAGAGGCAGATCCAAAATTTGAAGTTTAGAGTTCCTATCACGACCTCAAATTAATATATAATAATAATAGGGTTCACAATCAAATACTTATCTTAATACATATACAAGTTCTAGGCAAAAGCCTGGGTTCACGTGAACCATTAATTTATAAGCTAGGTCCGCCAATGTATGCTAAAGATACATCAGTGTTCAAGATATACCAGTTTCGATCAAAAGCACAAGGATTTATGTCTCCAGACATTCCTTTTTCTTCAAATCTTTGATCACTTTGGGGACCTAGAAATTGGTATGGTAAAGAAATGCAATAGTCCAATCAATTTCGAATCTGTGTGTGGTTCAAGAGCTTTAATGCAACATCCATCTTGCAGGAGCTACCTTGTTATCATGCATTGAAATAATCAAAACGACTTTGGAAACCACCTAGTTATAGCATGCCATCTAGATTCTGCAGAATGGTTAGGCCAATGATGTGTATGACAGACGTGGACTCCTTTAATCCTATTAGCTCCAAGATCTCTTTTCACCACTTTTTCAACAATCAAATGAGAAATATCCTTACACATGCTGATCATATTTCATCTAACACGTTTTCCCACTAAATGATGGTTAAGAAACATCAATAGAAATCCTGTGCTGATTTTTCCTGTAGTTGAGTAGAGAAGATATATTTGTTGAATAGTAGTCCACCTCTGATCATGACCTTATGCGAATGGACTCCAACAAGAGTGAAAATCATAGATCTCTTCAGATAAAGCATGGGTATGCTTCCACTTTCACATTACTTGCCTATTTGAGTACAACAACAACATACCTAGTATAATCTCACAAGTGGGATCTGAGGAGGATAGGATGTACGCAGACCTTACCTCTACCTTGTGGGGTAGAGAGGTTGTTTCTGATAGACCCTCGGCTACTTGCCTATTTGAGTAGAATACAAAATCTTTTATTTATGAAGTCTATTGTAGCAGCAGAAACATTGACCAAAGGAGATGAGCTCATACCCTAATATCCAAGAAAAAGCCGAATTCAAATTCTTGAAACCAAGTACTGTGAGTTTTACCGCTCATCAATATTTATCCAAAAAAGGAAAAGAAAGTGACATAAGTACTTCAAATTACAAGGAACTAACGTAATAAGAAAAGAATAAACCCATGGCAGGAGATAGAGATAGATAGATAGATAGATAGATAGATAGATAGAGAGAGAGAGAGAGAGAGAGAGAGAGAGAGAGAGATAGACTAACCGGATCGCATGCTAGAGCAGGTGCACTAAAGAAGCCTTCATTGAATGGATTCTGAAGAGAAGTACAGTTAAGCATGTTGATTTTCTGTATTGAAGGGAGGTTGTCTAACTCTGTCATGTTGACAATCTTGACATTTCAAAAGCCAAATATATTCTAAATTTGATACTGATGGGAGTGTTTGACGGTTCTCACAATCATTACATGTGTGGACTGGTCATCGATGATGTTAGTCTCGTTCATTTCCGTAAATAAGCAGACGGAAGTGAACTCAGAAAGGATCAATTTCAAGACAAGTTTTAATAGGAACACGTTTTTCTATTTTCAAGCAGGTGAACAAGGGTAGTGAAATTTATCATAGTTTTTATGTTCTTTAAGTTTTTCAGTCCGAACAAGAATGATATATCTATTAGAAGTAGTAAAATCCCTTTCTTGTTTCCTTCTAGAACTCACAAAGTGCAACCATATATTTTCTTGGTTCCAGATCGGATAACATAAAATGAGCTTAAATGAAGAAGTCAGGATTCATATAGCCAAACCCAACTTGGTTAGGATTGAGGCATAGTCGTAGCTGTAGTATATTGATGTTTGACAAAAATCAATTTGAATTAATTAAAATACTGGAGATTTTTTATTAATTCAAATCTGTTGAAAAGAGAGGAAATGAACATTGAAGAAAACTTTTACACATTAACATACACAACTTGACCTCTGACCATAAAATTTACTTGTTTGGTGAGAAACTTTTGAAGGTAGAGTAACTGAATGCAATAGAACTAAACAAATAATACACACTAAAAACCAAAAATACAAATAAGTAAAATAAGACTTAGCATCATTTATAAACTTTAAGGCATTGGCCTTTCAAATCACATCCTTCTCTCAAACTTTCCAGATGAATTGAAGGTACTCATGGGAGCTCATTATTAAGCAGTATGCAGTCAAATAATTACTTAAATTTTAAGAAGAAAGCAATCATTCTAATTCATGTCCTATTCTAGTTGAAAGGGACTTGGAAGAACAAAAGCCAGAGGGGCATACAAAAGATTGTCTCAGACATTAAGTGATTTCTCAGGAAAGAATACATATGTCATGAATATTACTTCCATTTGTTCCTAAATTGATAAAGGAATTGAAGAACGCAACCAGTGTGAGGATACAAAGAATTTGTGTTCATATAGAAAGCTAGAGGCATACCCATATAAAGATAAGATCATCTGATGAATACACTGTCAATAATAATCTTTGGGATATGATCTATCTTAGATTTATCCATGCTTTGACATGCTTCACTCAATTTCGGGCAGCTATCAATAGTCAGCACTTTCAAGTTAGTCAGGCCATGCATTCCTTCAGGCAAGGAAGATAGCTTACGGCATTCTGAAACTTCAATCGATTCGAGTGATGTGAGATCTCTAAGCCACTCAGGAAAAGACATGAAGTTGGGACACCTGTCGACACTCAAGTGTCGTAAAGTACAAGCTGCACCTTCTAGCCACCGAGGCAAAGAAATGAAATGAGGCATCCCAGAAATAACCAATAATTGAAGGCTCCTGAGGCATTGTACATCTTTCGATTCTAACTGTGGTAACCCCCCAATAACGAGGGATCTAAGCATCTTAATACCTTCAATATCCTGCCACTCCAACAAAGTTAGCTCTTCACAATCAATAATGGATAAGCTTTTAAGAGCAGTAAGGTACTTCATACTGCTTGGGAGAAATGTCAGCCTTGGGCAATCCACAATAGTCAATGTCCTGAGGCTAGTTAGATGTTGCAGTCCATCAGACAAAGATATGAGATTCTTGCAGCTGTAAATGTATAGAGATCGAAGAGCACGCAAGCATCCAATTACCTTGTCAGAGAAAACTTCTTGTCTGGTCGTCATGTACAAATGCCTCAAGTTGATCATGTTCTCTGTGTAACTAGGTAAAACTTCTAGTTTTGTGCAATAAGCAACTCGAAGAGTTTGCAGGCTCTGCAATTTGCATACCGCATTGGGTAGTGAGCTAATGTAGCCATTTGCACTAACATCAAGATATTTTAAGTGCTTCAATTCCTCTATGGAGTTTGGCAATACCTCAAAGCATGAGTCACTCAAATCAAGTAACAGTAAATGTTTGAATCTTGATATGCAAGCTTCGACAAACGATGTGCTAGTAGGACCAACTCCTTGGACTGGAAAAAAGATGGTACGCAGCATACTATGTTCTGATAGGGATCTCGGGAGCTCCTTTCCTGAGAGATCATAATCAGAAAGTGCAATGTGTCTGACATACTTGGAAATATTTTGGGAATGAGATACTATAGTTGAGCATTCGCCATCCACTACTGACTCCGCAATATAATGTACTAGGTCATGCATTTTGCAAACCGAGATAAACAAGGGATGAGTTCCTTCCATCTCCTGAAAAAATGACCTTGACCTCAACTCCTCGAAATACTGCAAGCCAATTTCTTCAGGCTCGTGGAATCCAGTTGAAGGATGGATTAACCCTTGTGCCATCCACAGTTGAATCAGTTTATCTATCTGGATGTTGGAATCCAGGAAAACAGAGCTATAAGCTAGACAGACTTTCAAGTAACAGGGCAACTTTTCATAGCTAATTTTCAATGCTGACAAAGTGCTGATAGCGTTATTACCTGAGTCCCATATACGATGATCCCTTATCCATTCCCAATGACATAGTGACGTCTCTTTGTACAGAGAACTTCCCAAGACAACTGCATCTAACGGAACGCCTTCACATTTCTTCGTGATTTCAGCACCAATTCTCAAAAGATTAGGATTGGTTTGAATCTCTTCACCTTCCCCGGAAGCCTTTCTCAAGAATAAAGCTAGACAATCGTCATCCAAGAGGCCGCCTACATTGTAAGGAGGAACTGTGCCTGTTATCGAAGCTACGGATTCACTACGTGTAGTCACAAGTATCATATTTCCATGTCCACCAGCTAACAAACTCTTTAACTCATTCCACTGTCCTTCGTTGTCAATCCAAAGGTCATCTAAGACAAGTAAATAAGTCCTTTTGAGCAAAACCTTGCAAAACACAGCCCGCAATTCTGCCTCATTCAGATTCCTTAAATCTGTGATTTCATTTCCTGAGGCAGATTTGATAACTTTCTCAACTAGCTTGTTCACATCAAATACACGCGATGCATTCACCCATATCCGCAGCTGGAATTGCCTCATTACCCTGGCATCATTGTATACCATTTTTGCCAGAGTAGTCTTTCCAATACCTCCAATTCCAAACACCGGTACAACAGATATAGCTGATTCATTTCTCAACCCCAGCAAGGCTTCCACAATTTTCTCTCTATCATTTTCCCTTCCAAATACATCGATACGTTGGACTGGATATGGCCTGTGCATGAGAACCCTCTCATGTTGATTGGAAAGCCCTAACAGACGCAAGTTAGGTGTCCAATAAATTTGAAGTTCAGTTAATCTACTGTTCAAACTTCTGATTCTTGAACCTATCTGCACTCGTATTTGGCTTTGCAAAGTGTTTGACCTTTGATAATTTAAGCTACAAAAGAAAATTTTCACCTTTGATAATTTAAGTCTTTGAAGAGGCTGTATTTGGCTTTGCAAAGCGTGAACTTCAAGTTCATCAAAGATCTTATCAGCTTCAGAAAGTGCATCCCTTAGCAACTCCACCCCTTGGTTCTGGTCATGGAAGGTTTCTTGCATTGCTGACTTCAGATGCTGCTGCATTTGGTCAAGCTGACCTTGCAAATTCCATCTCAAGGCCATTTCACAAACTCGTTTCGAGCTTATCCTCTCCAGAATCTCATGTGCAGTGAAAGCTATCTCCATATTGACAAAGGAGAAGCTAGACGTTAATGGCTGCTATCACTGTTTATTATTACTGCTTTTTCATCTCTCCTTGAGCCGCGAGTTTATCGAAAACAATATCTCTACCCGTCACAAGGTAGAGCAAGGTATGCGTACACTCTACCCTTCCCAGACCCCACCCGGTGGGATTATACTGGGTATGTTGTTGTTGAAGCTAGATGTTAATGATAAATCGGAAATGTTGTTTCCAACTTTGGGCCCAATAGCGATCTACATACGGAAAAAAAAAATACTTAGCTGAACTGTGAATCTTTATTGTATAAATTGAATTACAACCCAAGAAACCTTATGCACGCTGTTATCTAAAGGACATATATCCCTTGGATTTTTCTGCCATGTTGACACAATAGATGTGAAGGTTAATCTTGTGAGAACTGAAGAAATTGTGCTTCTTGTTGACTTCTATGGCAATAAACTTAATGGGAAATTTGTGGTTCACAATTTTCTTGGTGAAAAGATGGAAACTTTACAAACTAGGAAGTTTCTTAGCATCAACAAATTAAAAAGAGAACTTTTTTAGTGTTGACTTGACTTTGAACTAACTAATATGTCACTGTGATAGAGGGTCCTCCATGCAGCATTTCCATTTATTTATGAGAAATTTTAAAAAATATACAGCCTAGCATAATATATTACACCACGTAGCACAATATACAATATTATATACCTGGGGAGAAAGCATTATATATAATGTATCAACCTTGTATAAGTATATTATAAAAGGTATTTATTTATACACAAACATGGGCTAAACTGGGTAACAAACTCAAAATATGGGCTACATGGCGTAAATATTTTCTTCCAGTAGACATAGTGTTATACCCCGTTTTAACCAGGTTAAATTAGAGTACAACATATTGGAGATTCCTATTTTTTGCTTTGTTTTAAGGAGTCGTCACCTAATTATTTATGGTGGATTAGGACACCTAAAGTTTATTAAAGTTATTTTCTAAAGTTAACTCTGTTTAAGGTCTGCGAAACTTAAGATTCTAGGTAAGAGTTCAATTAGTCTAAAGGGAAGGTATTAGGCACCCTTTAAGACCCATTAACAATGGTTAACCGACCGGACTAAAATTTAATTAGGCTAAGTGTAAATGTAATATTTAAATATTTAAGAAAATATCTTATAAGTATTCCTAAAGTTATTTAAAGTAAAACTTGTAGAAAATAATAGTTGCATAAAGAGTTTAGTTAAAAATAAACTAAAAGAAACAGGACATGTGATGTTTATATGTATTTGGAGAAAAGTGAGTTATGCCGACTCACAAATTAAAAGAGTTATTGTAAGATTAACGTTAAATAAATTTTAAAGGTTTCATATAAAGACTAGTAGTTTAATATATATATATATATATATATATATATTGTGCTATGTATTTCAAGTGTTGGAAAGGAATTAAAGTGAAAAAGCTATCCGTTAAAACTAATTGGCTTTTTATTTCTTAGAATAAGCTAACGTTAGTGTAAGATTTATTACGTTTTAAACTTCTAAGATAGTAAGAGTGAATCTTGATTCTTTTAGTTTGAAAATATGTAGGCATACCATTTGAAAAATCAATTACTCCAAATAAATATTATAGATACTATAAATAGTTTAGAAAATAGAAATGAATGTAATTTTGTGGAATTAACTACCCGTTACTAAACTAAAACCCTTAATGTCACTAAGGTTTATCTAAATTAGCAAACAAAATGTTAATCATACAATACACGTCAAATGCACATAAAAAAAAAAAAAATAGAGGAGTAGGAATGATGCCAATGGGCTCAGCCCATTAAAGAATGTTGTTGTCCGCTACTGTTGATGTTCACATTTATTGGGCTTTGGCCCAAATTTTATTTCCTTGTTTGGCTGCAGGTTGGCTGACTCGATAGAGAAATTTCGTTGGGTTTTTAGCCCAGCACCGAATGCGGGAGATGACGAGTTGCTTGGACTCGTATGCGATAGTCATGCATAATAACGAAAGAAAAAGGATTAGTATCTAATCCATGAATAAAGTTAAACATGTAGAACATAAACTCAAAAACAAATTAATAATGGCTAAAAGGCAAATCTCACATGTAGAATGGCTAAAAAGGCCAATTTCACAGCCCAAGGTAGGGCACCAAAAATGACTGAAATGCAGCAGCAATTCATTGTCCAAGCAAATTATATAATTACCATGCATGGCAGACTTAATTATCTAAACTGAACAAACTAACCACAGACATAACTCCAGGAAAAGCCTACGTTTAAAAGGGTATATGAATATTTCAACCCACCAGATTTTCGTATTAGGGAGACAACTCAACATACTGGTGCAAGGATGATTATTTAGCGATTTATACCTCGGTTTGTGAGAAATTAATCATGATCAATTAGAAACACAGACGGTGCGCATTTTCATTCAATAGAGGTAAGACATCTTCTCAAAAGCATATCTAGTTACTAGTACTAAGATAGTAAACCTGAACATAACCTCCGATATAGTGTTCATGATTAAAGTTTCCAGCACATGGGAGTTTGAAACATCCACAACAGAATATCTCTTTGGTTTAAAATGGCAAACCATCGTTAAAAGAAAAAAATGAAGACCAAACTGATGGACCTAAATCATGATTCCTATTATACATTTAGACTCCAAATAGTTTCAACAGATTATCAACAATCCCAGCAGACAAGTTAACTATTTTATCATCAACTCTAGTGTCCTATTGTACTCCAATAGAACCAAACACAATAATCTAATAAACTGTTGCTCAGTAAGGATTAAACAAGTACTGGAACCAGTGCATTGTATGCGTGTGATAACCAAAATGAGAATTTCTAATATAATAACTGGGCATAAATAAGACTAATTCCTTGTTAACTTAACATGGTAGGCTAAAATTAGTTAAGTCCTCTTTATTAAAGTTCGAAAGCATAAGGCAGGAACAGGGCAGATCTGAGGACAGTGCAATACAAGCAGTGCAGGATTACCATTTTGGTTCATGGTAAACATTTCATTCACCACTATAAAGAAGGCATAAATGGATATAGCTGATCTTTTGTTTATTATCAAAACACATTAGATACATAAAATTAACAGTAGGCCTTAAAGACATTCTAGACAAGCAATGGATGATAGTTTCTATAAATAAAGATATTCATTATAAGATACTTTCAAACAAAAGGGGGTTAGATAGGTTCAGACCACATAGAAATTTTGGAAAGAAATAGGAAATATGCAAATGACATAAAGGGATTGATTTAGCGTATGATTAATTGGCATAATAATAACAATTTCCACTGAACTTAGCAAAAGGATTCCAGATTACTATGGGTATGCCTAGCGAACTGCTTCAGGGAAAATTGAAGTAAACTCATAGAGACACTCTTCTAACTCAGCTAAACTACTGCTCAAACTTCAATCGAAGAGTGTCACAGGTTTTTCGACTTTAAGCTAGGTGGTTTTAGCCTTATTAACATTTTCAAACGTTAACATGAAGTGCAAAGTGGACATGGTTCCATTAACATGAAGTGCAAAGTGGACATAGTTCCCATGTGACGAACTAACACAGATTTCCTATCATTTTCAGTTTCATAAGTCCAGTAACCATATACTCAAACTAAGACACATGTACTTCGATTCAAAATAAACAAAATCTTAGAGCAGAGTCATTATCAAATCCTACAAGAACATGACAACATACAGACCAATCTGAATGGCTTGAACAAGTCAGTGATAGATTCAGGGGTACAAGGGGACATTACGTAATTATACAGACCAACACTAACAGACACATTGACATTTGCAAGGCTAGACAGGCTCTTGTATTCATACTAAACTTAAGTGAGTTGAGATAAGGAGGATGCTGATATAAAACTGGCTTATAACTTAATCAAAAATACACAAACAAGTTTAAAATCTACATAACCATCCATCCAACTGCACCTAAAGCTAAACAACTACAGAACTCAACAAGATAAGATTAAGTTAAACCAAACTAATACATGAACCTATAAATGTTATCAATTAACAAACCGAAAGTAGACTGATTAACAGGAACATACATAATACTATTCAACTATTGAACAAAAATTAAACCGAACTAAGACCCGAATGTATAAACATTATTCATTACTAAACCGAAATTAGACTAACTAAACTTGAACATACGTAATACTACTAAGCTACTAAACTGAAATTCAACCAAACTGAAGCGACAACATACACGAACATATCACAGACTTTAGATTCGAAATGAAAAAGAACACACTGACCTTTTGTGGGTGCAGTGAAGTGGGTGTCGACGGCCTCGAATCTATTCGAACTCGAAGAATCCGAACTTGAACCCGATTAAAGTAACTAAAGTTTTAAACAGAAAAAAAAAGGGAAAATAGAGTAATTGTTGGCTATTTTTGTTGATTAAAACTTGTGTTTTGTAGGGGATTTTCGTGGTTCTAGATCCTCGTTTTTCATCTCTTTCCCCCTTTTGTTCATCCCCCCATCCCCCCCTTTATAGGATTGTGATTAGGGTTTTAAATGGAAGAGAAAGAGGAGCGGGGTGTAGCGAGTGGGGGACAGAGCATGGGGAACAAGGAGGGATGGAAAAGACAGAGGCGTGGGGGGACAACAGTGAGTGGAGGTGCAGAGGAACGTGAGGAGAGAAGGAGGGGAGCGGGTGGAGAGAACGTGAGGGAGAGAGAGGAGAGGAGAAAGAAAGTGAGGTGAAGGGCGGCTAAGGAGAAAGAGAGGAGAAAGAGGATTAGGGTAGAAATAAGGTGGTTGGGCCGGATCGGGTCGGGTAAAAAATGGAATTGGGCTGGACGTTGTGGGCTATAATTTGGGCTGAAAATGTGGGTTGAAAATGTGGGTTGGGTATTAAAATGTGGGTTGTTTATTTGGGTAACATTGTATTTGTATTTCGGGTCATTAATTTGGCTGAAAATTGTTGCTCCTTCCTCCTTTATTTAATTATTTTTGGGCTTTTAACTTAATAACTACTACAATGTATACTATGATAATTAGTGATAATATGTAAAAACTAAAAGACTTGATAAAGTATAATTAATTTAACGAGTACAAAGTCCAAAAATAAAATGATGACGAGCCATTTAAGATTTGTGATAAAGTAATACTAGTAACGTTGATAGTAAAATAGTGAAAATTAAAAGTAGTGAAAATAAAGTGTTTAGCTCGTCAGTAAATTTAGAGACCCGAGTGAATAAAATTAAATAAAAGAGGGACAAAATTGGGTGTCAACACATAGCATGGCCGGAGCCACCTTAGGCAAAGGGTCGTCAGGTGCACACCTTTCGCCGGAAAATTACACGGTATACATAGGTTAAATGTTCGCTATTATGAGTATATATTCGATTTTGCACACCCTTAACACAAGTGAGAAGATCTTCGTCAAATTCCTGGCTCCGCCACTGAGAAATAGAGCATAATTTTACCTTAATTTCTTTTGCTAAGAAGTGTGCAAAACTTGACATGTTTGCAACAGTTTCTCAGAAAGTCTAAAGTTGCAAAGTCCTTCTCAGAGGAGTGCTTCAACTTCACAGCCCTGAGATCTTATGGCAATGGCTATGTCAAATTTTGTCAATTTTAAAAAATTTACCGCTTTTGAAATTATTACACCACGTAGTCCAATATACAATTTTATACAACATTATACCTGGAGGGAAAACATTATACATAATATATCAACCTTGTCTAAAGTGTATAAAAGATGTTTATACACAATTATGAGCTACATTGGGTAATATACTCAAAGTATAGGCTACATGACGTAAATATTTTTAAAAATAGACTTAGAGCGTAATATCCCTTCTTTTAACTCTTTCCTTTCTATTTTGACAAACTAATTAAGCTCATTTAAGAAGTACTTTGGACATTGTAGTGTGACCTACAAATATCTTTAAAAATAGTTTAAACTGTACTGCTAATGAGTTTTTTTTTTTTTTTTTAATAAATTGTATCAGACGGCATTGCCCTATGATGTTTTATTGAAAATTCTCAAGTCCAACAGAAAAAACAGAAAGAAAAAGTGATAAAAAGAAAATAAGATTTGCTAGCCATCTTAGAGTATTAACACTCAAAGATGATTTTACACTTTGCCACAAAAAAATATTAAAGATAAAATGACTGCTCTTCTGTGTGATCTGCACCATGTCCTTGTTGTTAAACTTCATTCCTGCTGTATTCTTGTTGTTTTGATCCTCAATGATGGAATTTGAGCTTTGTCCATGTTTATATCTTTCTGCCCATAGTTGGCAGTTTCTGAAAACTGTTGATAATGAGTTTTTGTTTCTCAATTTGAAAGTAAAGAATTTTCCAATTATTTATCATAGAATTTCAGAGTCAATGTGAAATAAACTTTATTGTAAATATTGTCAAAGTTAAAAACTAATGTTTAGTAGTAGTACTATATATTAAGAAGAAGAAATAATTTTTAGAAAGTGGCTGTCTTCGGAATTCACACATTGGAAACTGGTGAATAATGTGCTCGTCCTTTATCCTTCTTAAGTACCAGGCGATTATTTGCCGTCGAGTTTGAACTGCGTTCTTAAGGGAGTGCATTTGCCACAGTTTACTTGAACTTTTTGAAAAGAAACCCATTGCAATACCTGTGTTTGGGAGACTGAGGAGCCATTGATAGTGCTTATCGGTTGGTTCGGTTTATCGGTTTGTAAATATGCTAAACCGATAACGAAACTAATAAGATACTTGTTATCAGGTTTCGGTTAATCGGTTTGCGGTCCTTAATGGTCCGGTTTTCAGTTTAACTACTGGTAAGAAAATGCTCTTCTAATCTTTTTTCCCTTTCTCTTATTTTCACTGAATTGTGAGAGCGCTACAGAATGATAAGATGCTCAAGCCAGCAACTTCAACAATTTAAAAGAAAACAACATCACCATATAGGCATATCTATGTATTAAGAATTTCTCCACTTCTTGTTTTCCGAGCAGTCTAGAGGAGGGCAGAAATGCTAAACAGTAAAATGATTCAAGCTCCAGAGAAGTCAAAGAAAAGTGCCTGCCAAAGTGCGGAAATCGTTCTATTGAGAGAACCTGTGTAAGAATTTTAGGATACAGGGCTTGTATTTAAAATAGAAAGCCACTATTATATAATTAAAAATAAAAAAGTGATTTTAATATTATTTTAGTAGGTTATCGGTTTAACCATTAGTTAAAGCCATAAAATCGGAAACCGAACCAATAGTCCAATATAAACAATTTACAAAACCGTTAACCCAATAACCTGATAACGATAAACCAATAGCATTTTTTTCAGTTCGATTTATCGATTAAACCAGTTTATACATACTTTTTTCCCCCTGTTTATCAAAACATTGTTTGGTTATATGATGGACTGAGTTTTTGGTTAGTTCTTTAATATGAGTTTGACTGATTTCTGAGTGAAAAATATTTACCATTCACAAAACTTTGACCTATTTTCAAGTGAAATACATGTCCAAACACAACTTCAATTTTAAAATACAGTTTTCAACTTTAACTTCAGAAACGAGGAAATAACACATGGTGCCCCCAAAAGTGTCCGGTCTTGAATTTTTGTCCCCGCTTAACAAGATCTTTAATGACCTTAACTTGAAAAAATTAGTTGGGAAGAACTTTTGTTGCCCACCAGGTATAAGTTCTAGCTGTAGCGGTTCTATTTTTTCTGATTCGTATTTGCACTTGCCTCATTTAAAAGGAAAGTGTCCCAGGGAAGTACGATTGTCAATCGTACCGGGAAAAAGGAAAAAATATACTTCTACGTGGATGGTGCCATAAATGAACTTTATTTTAGAGTCGGCACCTAATTTTTAGGAAATTAGGAAAACCAGTTCGAAAAGGGTTCATCAAAACGGTTAAATTTTAAAAAAATCCTAATTTAACCAAAGTATGGGTAAGGGTTCTGGTGATCCCCTGGGGAAGATTTTAGGCAACCCGGTATTAAAGATCCGTAAAATACGGTTGACCTACGGGTTCTAATAGTATGCCTTTGTAGATATAAATTATTTATAGTGAAAAAACTATTTCGATTTATATTTCCGCAACAAAAAGTTAGTCATTCATGGAAAATATATCACATTTCGAGAAACGAAAGTGGTAGAGTTTTGCTCAAAATTGGGCGTAGGGTTTCAGACTAGAACACCTAAGTTAACTCCCAAAGCCTTTAACCTAAGTAGAACACCACGTAAGCCCACCCAAGTTTTAGAAAAAGGTTTTTAGTCTTTAAAAAATCATCTTTTAGGCATACTATTATTATCCATATCTAGCCATATTTTATATTTTTAGATTTTTATCCTTTTAGTCCAAAAATAGTCCAAGAAATAGTATAATAGCCTGTTTGGCAAAACTTCTAAAATCAGCTTATTTTAAAAAGTACTTTTTTTAAAAGTACTTTCAAAAAAACACTTTTGGCGAAAATCAGTTTATGTTTGGCCAATTAATTATAAAAGTACTTTTGAATAGCAATTAGTGTTTGGCCAAGCTTTTAAAAAATGTTTCTATTTGTATTTTTCTCAAAAGTACTTTTAAAAAAAGTGTTTTTGGCAAAAGCAGTTTTTTTTAGCTTCTGAAAAACTGCTTCTCCTACTCCCCAGAAGCACTTGTTTTCTTCCAAAAGCTTGGCCAAACACTTCACTTTTTTTCAAATAAGTACTTATTGAAAAAATAAGTACTTTTGGGGGGGAAATAAACTTGGCCAAAAAGGCTATAAGTCCAATTTTTGTACAAAATCTCCATGTGCTCGCTCGGTCCACAATCATTTCTTGTCTTTTAAATCCATAAAATTTATCAAGTCATTTTTGTCCAAAATCATGATTTGCATTTAAAGAGTGTCCATTTTTGTCCATAAGGCAGTTTTAGTCTCCAAAATCATTTGCACGTTAAAATTTATCGAAAATTAATTTTTTATAACTTAAAAAATGGTTTTGGCAACTCTAAATTTCACGACCATTTTTAAAGGTTCCAATATACACATTTCACCAATTTTCTAAGTAAATAATACGAGCTAAAGGGGGTTGAGCCTACAAGCCCAACAGAAATAACCGCAATTTTAAACTTATCCCCTCCAAATCTGCTCCAATTGCTTAGCCCGTCCATAATGAGGTTGACTCGATCTAAGTGAGTTGGTGGGCCTCGTTGGACCCACCAACGAATGGGGAGGTTTACAAATAAAAGGGTATAAATACATTAGCATCTAATCTTAAGGACATAAATTAAATTTACAAGGCCAAAATTTAAATTACAACACAACTAGGCTAAGCCTATAACTAAATAAACGGAGAAGGGACATATATGCAAAAAGGACCGAACCAGTGTACAGGCCCAATCGGCCCAGCTCTTGAAATCATGCAAGAAATTTTCTAAGTGTTGAACCATGATATACATGGTATACTAAGTGGTATACTCATATATAGAGAGCAGAATCCCTTAAGGGGACATACCTTCTATATATACTTGATATACACTATATACTCCTCCCTCAAATACCACAGTTAAACTGCTTACGAAATCCTCAATCTTCCCAGCAAATGCCAAAGGGTTTTCAAAATTTATACTACTCAAGATTTAACTAACAATTAAGGCAAATACATAGTCAAGATCACAGTTTCAAGAACAAATTCAAGCAGGAGCATCAACAGGCAGTCAGCCAGCATAAGAAAAGGGGAAACATGCAATTTCAAACCAACACAAATTACTCATGAACCAGTTCCAAAACACTAATGCAAAGAGCAATCTTTAAAGTCAAAACATGATCAATTTAGACTAGAGTGGGACAATATTAATCCAGTTTTGACAGACTTTCGACAATTACCAAATCACAAGAGAAGTTTACATCATGAGTTCAATTATCAACACATCTTTCAGGAATTCAGAGATACTGATGGTTCAAAAATAGTGCACACAGAGTCTCTAGGCACAGATCATACAAAGCTAAAACAAACCAAAAGTGACCAGTTTTGTAAGACATTCACAAATTCTTAAAAAAAAAAATGCAATCTCAAGTCTCAATCTGTTTCAACACCTTATGGAGCCAATGAAGGCCATTGTCAACTACACACATAGTTTTAGAGCTTAACCAAGTGAAAACACTTACATAGATTCCAATTGATCTCAAGTATAAACCTAATGAAAGAAACAACAATTCCAGACTGAGAACTACATCCAGACTGAGAACTACATCTAGATGATCATGGAGAAGTATTCTTATAACACAACATCTTCCCCCAAAGCGAAAGGAACAAAATTAAGATATTTCGTATTAGTTTTTCTTAATTAGTCAATTACATCAGTCCAAACAAAATTCAAAGAGGGTTTTAGACAGTATCATAGAGGTTTAAAGGTGAGATCACACACTAGATGAAACTGAGAGGAACAGCCAGGCTAGACAATCAAGGGAAACTTCATCTTTCCAAAATGCTTACAACTTTCTTTTTCAAACTCTTGCAATCAATTTTCCAAAACAACAATTTTACAGTCTTGACTTAGCATCTTTCCAATCATTTAGTTTTAAAACAAGTTCTCAGATCCTAAGTGTCAAAGAAAAACAATCAACAAAGGAGAGGTGAGGCAAGTAAACACACCAATGATCTGAATAGTTCACACACACAGTCATAACAAACTCTATATGGGAGCATCCAAACTGTTCAAGTAATTCCAACAGGTTCAAGTGTAAGCTTTAGGTCTTAAATGGCATGGAGGAAATAGGATCATGTAAACAGAACCACCAAGCAAACAGGGAAAAGAAAAAGAACAAGGATATGAGCCACTCATGATCACTACCTCATTTTACCTTTTCTCAACTTATCAAATATTCTAAGTTAAACTAAATTCACAGAAGGTTTTCAACAAAATTATTGCACATTAAACTCAGTAAATGGATCATAAGATCATCCAAACAAGTAAGGAGGAAAAGGTCAAGATATGAACCAAACAAATACAATATTAACCTCTCCAAAATGTTCATAGTTTCTTACTTTAAGTTCTCATGATCAATATAACATCAGTCAAAGAAACAAGCTCACAGTATCCACAAATACAGAGCACTAATCAAGATTTTCAATTCACCTCAGCCTATTTTTATAAGATTCAAGGATGAGAAGTAAGAGATACATTAACAATCCAAATTCAACCCAATACTAAGCAGAGAATCAAATAGTCTTACATCCAAAACAGGCTACAAGAACCAGTATTTAACATAGTACAAAAAGCAGATTTTGTGCCAAATTATGGTTCGAATAGGACATGATCTACTTAGCCTAAAAGAGACTCCACAAAATTGACAAGGCTCTCAAAACCTTGCAATTTTAAAGCTGAAATGCGGGTTCCACAAACTCAGTCATAGACAAGGTTTTCTTCTTCAAATTCAGTTGGTTTTAAGAGATTCAAGGATTGAAATAAACAAAGTTACTCCTAGGGTCCAAACCTAGACTAGTGTCAAAAATCATCCAAGCAATGTACAGATCTTTGAGGTTTCAAAAAAATGATTTTTTTCAGACTCAAACTATTCCAAAAACTCACAAGACATCCTCCTAAGTTAACTAAGTGAGACAGTTCTACTAGTTCTAAGCAGTTTCAAGTAGGGACAAATAGGAGAGAATAATGATTCAATACTTTAAATTCAACAGCCTATTCTAAGTTGCATTGCAACATTTAGCAAAAAGTCACATAGAAGTAGTTTTGACACAGAAATAGGTCTTATTCAGTTTTGGATTTTCAGATTTAGGAAAGGCAAGCAAACTGCAAGTTACAATATAGCATATAATCATGGTTTAAAATTTTAAAATCAAAATAGGTTCACTTCCTACAGCTTTTAGTTTTTAAAGGCCATACTTGGCTAATAGTAGCCTTAATTTTCAAAACACAAGTTCTGAGGAGTGTCAAATTATAATTTGGAGCAAATAGTAACATTCAGAGACAATTACCATCCTGAATGGATCACAATGGTCCTCAAACAACACCTAGATGAACACAGTTTGGTCTAGATAGTTGATTTCAAGGTAAGTTTCCAATTTTTAGTCACATGATCAGATAATTTTCTACAAACATTGTACCAAACTAAAGAAAATTTTAAGCCAGGGGACTTAAAGGGTGTATGATCTCTACTCTAGGCCACGAAGATGCACTAGAAGCAAAACACATAGAAGATTGTACAAGAATAGGTTAAACAAGTTCATATTTTAAACTTATTTTTAAGTAAAAGGGGGACAAAATCGCAATTCAGTGAAGTTATGCACCTTTAAAGCCATTTTTAAGTTCTAACTATGCAAATCTCAGATGAGGCAAGCATAAATTCCCCATAGACTGATGAAAATTCATTTTTTAGCAGACAATCTTCAACTTTAACTAACTTCTCATAACAATTCCAAGGTTTCAAGATTTCTATAGGACAAACACCAAGTTCCATTTTTTATCCATATCACTTAAACAAGATAGCAAGTTAGTCAGAGCTATTCAGTTTTCATTTTTTAAATGTAATGTAAACACTTAAGCAGTTCTCAAAGCTTCAAATTAACAAACTAGATTATGGTGATGACTTAAGATCATTTTCACAGAAAAAAACAGTAAGTATACCAATCCAAATCAAGCTATCAAGCACTAGGCACTAGTGTATACCATTTTTAGCAGTTTGACAATAGAGAAAGTAATAGACCACAAACATCAAACCAAAAAGCAATTTCAAGATATTTGATCTTTTAAGCAATTCTTCATTCAAGTTTAAAACAAACAGCTTCATGACTTATTTTTGAAGGAAAAAAACTTAATAACTTAAAATAGTTTTCAGCATATTAAACAATTATACCTTCTTAAGCAACTGACAGAGAATCATATCCAACTACATATGGGCAAAATAGAGTCTAGAAACTGAAATAAACCATAGGAGTAATTCCCAGATTTCAGAACAACTATGTCTTACCCAAAATCAAGCTAAATACTCCTATCCTATCCAAAACAGTCTCCAAAATCACCACAACTTCAAAACACAAGGCTAAAAAGAAAGCATGAGATTACAGTTTCAAATATAGATTATGGCCACTTCTTATCCTAAACATCTAACTAGTACCCTTGAACCAGCCTTAAGAAAACCTTAGACCCCCATATTCAGTTACTTCTTTCTATTCTTCAAACTAGTAAGTTATCATGTTTATTTAGCATAATATAATCTAACACTTAGCTCATTCTATAACTTTGAATAATGAAACAAACACAGAAATAACAATATTGAATACTAGACTAAGCATTCATGGCATTTCAAATAACAAACAAGTTTAAACAAAGTTTAATCATGACCGGAAATAGGAAAAACGGCTAGAATAGGATTTTCCTTTTATTGGGGCAACCTAAAGACCATAATAGGATTGATTCTTCAAACTTCAAACCACTAAACCCTTTTGATCCTCAAAAATCACCTTTCTTTTATCTTTTACTTCATGTATATCCATATATATTGAATAGATATTCTTTATAAAAACTGTTTGTATATATTTCTTATATATCCCTTATATTTTTTCAGCCTATGCTTTTTATATGTTTCGAAAAAAGAATCTCCCTTCCAATTCCTCAACTTGCTAGTTATAAACTTTTCCAAATTAGGGAATCCTAGGATAAAATGGACACCTCATCCTAAGTTTTCCCCCAAAAAAATCTTAAAATTATACCCTATAACAGATAGTTCAAAATTTTCCATATAGGACAAAAAAAATCCAACTTATTTGTACCCTAAAATCTATCCAATAATCAAAATAAAAATCTGAAAAATCAAAATAGTACAAAACAGCCTATATTCCAATGGTATAGTTGTACTAATTAGTACAATGGGATAAAATCCCCAATTCATGTACCTCAATTTAGGGAATTGCTAGGAAATTTCCCTTAGGTTTTGATTTTGTAGTGCTAAGGTGCACAAGACGGCTAAGGGTTCGTGACCCTGCCCATGGCAACCTTAACCTAATCAAACCCGAGTAACATCCTAGTTTTAGGGATTAATTTAGACAGCAAAATGAATATTCGAAGGGAACTGAACCTGAAAACCATGAAAGCACATGGTTAAGGTCAAAAAACCTCAAACAGTTAGCGACAATAAGCCCAAAATTGCCATGAATCGAAGGTGCGAGCAAAACCCTAGCAATGTCGCCTCCATCGCCTGAAAATGGAAGGGGGTGACGGGTGGAGCGAAAATGAAGTGTGTGTGTGTGTGGGGGGGGGGGGGGGTGGAAGTTTATTTTAATAAACTTCCATTCCCCCCCTTTTTAAAAGATTCCCACCCCCCCTCCCCCCAAATACCAAATATTATATACACGCATATCACTAAATAAAATAATTATTTAGGCTAATTAAAATTTAAAAGTCGTTGATTCAGAATATTAGCTTTAAAATGAGCCTAATATTGACATAGTTCCGGGAATTATATAAACAAATTGTGAAAAAATGTGGTCAAAATGAGCCGTAATTCATACGTCGTTTTAATTAGCAATTTTCCTGAATTAGATGGAGCGGGATACATATCTTCTTTTCAGATCATAGTTGTGAGAGTAAATAGTTCGTAATTTTCTTATAATTTTCAATAATAATAAAAATGTCAATTTTTCAATTTTCTCGGGACTTTTGAAATCTTAAAATTGAAAGGAAGTATCCTTACTCCGTCTTTGACTTGGAAAATTCGAAACTTAAAATAAACGACTTACGAGGTGAAAATTAGGTGTTAACAACTGCCCCTTCGGAGTTCGACGATGGCAAGGCCATCTTGAGCTACGAATTTTGACAAACCTAATTTTTACCGAATAAAATAGAAAATTACAACTCTCTTTGCGCAACATTTCGAAAGTACGGCCAGACCACGATTTCTGGGCTTCCTACATATCTCAGGTTACATGATAATTCAGGCCGTTTGTAGTTCCAACTCCATGAGGACTATAAAGTAAAGAATTTCGTTAAACTAGCTCGAGATGTCCCGGAATAATTATAGGAATATGGCCGATCCTCGAAACTTGAGTAGCCGACATATCCCCAGCTTTGGGAATCAGGCCAATTGTAGTTCGACGCGATAGCCCAAAAATGAATATCCTTTTATGTGGGAATACCTTTGACTATTTCCGGTTGAAAATCCGAACCGAAAGCGGTTTTGAAAAGGATTTATTAGGGCTTAGTTGCTTGAAGTGATGTTTCAATCCTGGTGTAGAAAGCTTAACTTTTGTACACGGTTTTTGGTTGGTTGCCCAAGAAAAGGTTCCACGTAGGCTCCGTATGTTCTGAATCCGGCTTTTTGCTTCCGTCCTCGGTAGCTTTTAGCCATCTCCAAGTGCCGATTCCTGTGTGTTAGTGATTTGAATTTTTTTTATCTTTATGGTAAATGTCATACATGTGCGGCATTCTTGCCATCTGCTTTAAAGGTTAACTCCATCATTTTCTGTCATTTATCGGACTCTCGGCGAATGTTCATCCATCTTTTCTTCTTTCCCTATAAGTGTGCTTTTGTGCATCTATATTTTTTGAAATAATTTTGAATAATATTCACGATACTTCAGTTGACTCTTTTCTTGCTATTTTCAGATTTTCAGATTTTCCAATGATAACTTCCATTGGGATCTGGGTCGGGCTATACCGGATTTTGCGAAACCTTCACACCCCAGTCCGGTTGTCATTTTCGTAAGCAGGATGCTAATAATGAAAATCATATTTTCAAGTGCGGGGTCATTTTTGTTTCTTAGGACATCCGCCACCCTTGAAAATTTGGACTCACATCATTTTCACACACTGCGGTGACTGTCGCAAATCTGGTATCGATTGCATCGTTATCCTCATACAAAGTCCGCGGTATACCAGTTCGGGACTACATCACTTATTGTCAAAAAATACCCAAGTGTAGACTGTACATCAGAGTGCAGTATCATATTCCCTTCATGATGACTATTAACCTCTGTGTCCAGAATTACAACATTTAGTCAGAATATTCAAGTTAACTACTGCATACTTAAGTATGAAGCCTTTTCTCATGACTACCACTATCCCTGAACCAGAATTACATTAACTTGAAATAAACTGCAGTAGCGACCACAAATCTTGATGTAGGAATGACATTCGTATTTCAACGATTGTGGACATCAACTTCGGAATTATGCTACATATTTTTGGCTATATTTATGGATGATGACTCAGCCCCTACAACACATAGTCGTTTAATCGATATCGTTATCTTGAGGAATGAAGATTACCTTGGTGGCAAGACTGACACCTTACTTTTTTGACTCCGGGGAAGAATAACCGCCCGTCGACAGGGTTCACATCTTCCGAACGGACTAAACTTTATTGTGAATATGGAATTTCGACGCCGATATCAACACTTCATTTTCAAATCACAGACTGTCAGGATGAAAATTATGACCGCCCTTCGGCTCAAAATTAATCCATCTTTGCTGACATTCTGTGTCGACGATCTTAAATTTGAGGTTAGAGTTACGTCATCTGATTCAGGTGAGGATTGTGCTTACCAAATTTAAGACGTCTAATCAGTCATTGTATCAAGGCAAGCCATCCGACGTCTAGGCCGGGGTCTCAACACCTTGATACAATACTGTTTAGTGGAGACCAAACTTTGGTAAATTGGGATTATATCTTTTTGTAAGCTTAAAATTTTCTTTGTAAAAATCTTTGTGCTCTGCAAAACAAATAAACTTGTCAGCGTAAAGCGAACTTTACTTAGGGAGGGCTTTGGTACCCTTTCGTATACTCTTCTTTGCCGCTGTTCCTTGAAGTTTCTTCTTCACTTTGCTCGTTGTCGTTATCCTGTTTCAAACATCTTAGCAAACAAGTTAGTGTAAAAGCATCAATGCTTGTTTGTTCCGGCATCCACAGAAAAATTTGTCAGTTTCTTATATGGTCGACTGTTCTCCTAGCACATGGACTTCTTCCATTCATACTTTGGAAGGAAAGAATGCTCATTTTCCTTAAAAATCCTTTTATTTCTTAGCAAAGTTGAAAATTTTTTGGCGATGATTTCGGAAAAACATATATATTTGTAGTAATAAATCTGTAGTAGTGGTTTTTTTAATGATATATTTTATACACAGCCTTTTAATGTCATGACATTGGTTACTCGAACAAAGTCCTTTATCACTTTCTCCGTCTTGGTCTTGTCTTGCACTAAAATTTTCGTATCCCTTTCGAAAATTTTACCCCAGTTTGTATACATCTTTGTACCAACTCAAATTTCGCTATGTCGAAGGAATTTTTGAGAGCCTCTCAAAAATTCTGCCCCAGTGTAAGCGTGTACTTGTCGATTCTGAATTTCACTGTGCCTGAGGATTTTTCGAGATTCTTCTAAATAATTTTTCTCTAGTGTAGAAGTTTTAATCAGTTCGTTCCTTTGAACTGATATATTTAAAGAATTTTTGAGGTCCTCCCAAAAATATTTTCCCAGTTTTGTTACACCCCGTAGCTTCGTACGTGGTAATTTATAAGTGTTGGACGTTCTAAGTATGGATATTGGAGTTCCCTTCAAGGATATATGATATTATATGAACTAATCCTATGGTCATGATGATTTACGTTCATATAATAAGCTATGGGAAACTCCGTGACCAAGCAAATCGAAGAAAATAAATTTATTGAAAACATGGAAAAAAAGTTGACAGAATTTTGGGTCAAATTTGGAGGGGTATATCTCCTAGTATATTAGGAGCTTTAAGGTGTTTCGAAAGCCTAAACTGAAGTTCGTCGAGTCTAGTTTCCAACACAACAAACTGCTCATCGATACGACATCAGAGTAGAGAATTATGGATGTTACAAGTTAGGCTGATAGAGTAGAAACGCGTGCTACAGTAACTGCTACAGTACTGATACAGTAACTGCTACAGTGACCCCTGACCCGAATTTAGAACTTTATAAAAGGGGAAAAACCCATTTTTTCACAAAAAAATCAGATTTTAGAGCTCAGCACATATAGGGTCATTTTGGTCATAAAAAGTTGAGAGAAGTTAGTGATTCTAGCTAATCAAGGCTCAGGTGGTGCATAGTTATGACTATAGCATCATTTAGAGGTAGATTTTGGCTTAAATTCACAGTGGAGAAGTGAAGATATAGCAATATTACTGGGAGAAAGGTATGAATCTCTTATTATTAATGTTAATCTTGGTTTATTTACGGAGATAGAACTGTGAAATAGCCGTATAATAGTTTTGTTGGTGGAAATATGGGATAAAACCCATATGGAATGTTTATGGAGTATTTTGGTATTGATAATATTATGATTGATGTTGGTATTGTTGTTGTTGTTGTTGGTTGTTGAATTGAGATTTCGGGTTAAGCATATAAACAGGGGAGATGCAGCCGAAATTTCGACAGATTCTAGAAAGATTTATTTGAAGGATTAAGACAAGCGTATAAAGGTGAGTCTAACAATAGTATAAAATTTCTTGAATATAGATTTACGAGCCTGGGAGGACAAGCGTTGAGTAGTTAAAGTTAAGGCGGCCAAAAAGGTATGTTAAGGCTAGTCCCTTTCTTTCAAAACGCATGATTACTATGTTATGATTCCGTACATATTTTTTTCATAACCTTATTACTTCCAAAAGTTAGAAGTTCATGATTCTTAAAAGCTTTTTATGATACTAAGGATGAGATATTTTCTATGATGAACATGATGATGATGATTTTAATCCTAGAAATTCCGAAGCTATGATTTGAGGGCATTATGAGATTATTGAGCCATTCGATGAATCCCTTGATCTTACTTATTGTTGATGGTCTCATCTCATGTTACTCGTTCCTTCAAGGTGAGATATAGCGAAGATAATGATTCTATTTTCAATGCTATCTAAGTTCATAGTTCTCGAGACTCCCATGTCATCGTCGACTTCACCTTACGATAGTTGATCTTCTAAAGAAGGATACAATGATAATGATAATGCTAATGATGATGTTGATTTAATTTATGTATTTTTATGTATATGTATGTATGTATGTATGTATTGCACCCCACTGATCAGTTGGGTATAACAACGAGTCCCGAAAGGATCGTGTACGGATAACAACGAGTCCTGAAAGGGCCGTGTACTGATAACAACGAGTCCCGAAAGGGCCGTGTACTGATAACAACGAGTCCCGAAAGGGCCGTGTATGGATGACATCGAGTCCCGAAAAGGTCGGGTACGGATGACACCGTGTCACGAAAGGGGCGGTATGGATATGACAGATGTATGTATAGTAAATGTATGTGAATGCATATGTATGTATGTTGTGTATGGATGTGTATAAAATGTTTTTTCCTGTAAACGTGTAGTTTACATGACAGAGATCTTAAGAAGAGCACGAGGTATAATTACTTACTTTATCTTATGTTATCTTCATTCTGATATCATACTGCTATTCATGGCTTACATACTTAGTACATTGTTCGTACTGACGTCCCTTCTTTTGGACGCTGCGTTCATGCCCACAGGTGCTAGTAGATGAGACAAGGATCTTCCGCAGTAGGCTTCTTTCAGGTATCAGTTTTGATTGGTGGGCTCTATCTCTCCCTGGAGCATTGCCGAGTCTGAGTTGTATATGTTTTTTTGTGACAAGAAGGTATGTCGGGGGCCCTATCCCGACTTGTGTACTTCAGTCATGTTCATAGAGGCTTTGCAGACAGATTCTTGTGTATAGCTCAGTTATGTCTTGTTAATGGATATGTGGACGCCGCAGGCCCATTACGTATATACGTATGCATGGTTTTATATTCATAGTTGGCCTTCTTGTCCTTATTTTGTCGTTTGAGACATAGAGGATGCGAGTTATCATTTGGTTCGCTCGGTTTCCGTAAGGTGCCGGGTGCCAATCATGCCTCACCAAGATTAGGGTGTGACAAGTTTCCTTGTGGGGTTACCTTTATCTCTCTCTTGGTAGATCGATTATGAGGTTTCCTAAGGTTTATTGGGAATTTTGTTTGGACTGACCGAGCTCAGGAGAGCGCCTACGTATCCCATTTCGGGAATCAGGTCGAAACGTAGTTCAGGGTAAACATATTGGATTTTTTTTGTGAGACCGAACTCAAAAGAGTGACTACGTATCCCAAATGGGAATCAGGTCATAACATAGTTCAAAATACATAATTTTGGATTTTTGGGTTAAAACGACCGAGCTTGAAAAAGCGCCTGCGTATCCCCTTATAAGTATAGGGAATCAGGTCCTCGCATAGTTCATACATATTTTGGATTTGGTCTTTCTAAGAAAAAATGCAAAATTACAAGCAAAGGAATGTAATTAAAGCAACATAAACTATAAGAACTCTGAATCTTCGTAGTCGTCTTCTTCTTCACATGTAGTACCTCTTGATGGCATCTGAATTTATTGCTTTTAGCCACTCTTGACCATCCTTTTCAGCAAGTACCACTGCTCCTCCTGATAGTACCTTTCACACCATATAGGACCCTTGCCAGTTTGGTGCAAACTTTCTTTTGTATTCTTCTTGATTTGAGAATATTCGTTTGAGCACCAATTGCCCAATTTGAAAAACCCTGGTTCTTACATACTTGGTAAAAGCTCGCGCCATTCTTTGTTGGTACAATTGACCATGTCAAACAGTAATCATTCGCTTTTCATCTATTAAAGCTAGTTGTTCACATCTCTTGCGGATCCATTCTGCATTGTCCGGCTCAGCTTCTTGTATGATTCGAAGTGAAGGGATTTCTACTTTGGCGGGTATTAATGCTTCAGTGCCATACACCAACAGGCCTGGCAGTAGTAAAATATCCCAGTAATGCATATGGCAGTTGTTCATACCACTTTTGTAGTTATCAATCATTTTTCTGAGGATCCTCTTGATGTTTTTGTTGGCGGCTTCCACAGCCCCATTCATTAATTTGTGGCCAGTATGCGGTCGAATTTTGGTGAGTGATTCAGAACTGTGCATACATTTCTTTCATGAAGTGGCTATTCAGGTTAGCCCCATTGTCTGTTATGATTAATTCTGGGATGCCAAATCGGCATATGATGTTGTTGCACACAAAATCTGCGACTACTTTCTTTGTTACTGATGCATAAGATGCTGCTTCCACCGACTTGGGGAAGTAGTCTATGGCGACCAAAATGAAACGGTGTTTGTTTGACGCTGCCAGCTTAATTGGTCCTATGACATCCATGCCCCAAGCGGTGAATGGCCAAGGTGACGACATTGTGTTTAGTTCTGTTGGAGGAACCTTTATCAAGTCTCCATGAATTTGACACTTGTGGCATTTTTGGAAAAATTTGTTACAATCATTCTCCATGGTCATCCAATAATAACCTGTTCTTAAGATTTTCTTTTCTAGCACGAACCCATTCATGTGAGGCCCGCAGGTTCCAACATGCACTTCTTCAATCAATCTTGTAACTTTGATAGAGTCAACACATCTGAGCAATCCCAAATCCGGGGTTCTTTTATAGAGAACGTTCTTGTTGAGGAAGAAACCATTCGCTAACTTCCTGATAGTCTTCTTCTGATTGATGGTGGTTCCTTCAGGATATTCTCCTTTCTCTAAGTACATTTTAATGTCAACATACTAAGGTTTTCCATCAGCCTCTGCTTCTGTAAAAGCACAGTGAGCCGGTTGATCTCTGATTTCAACTTTGACTGGATCAATGTACCTACTGTCAGGATGCTGAATCATGGAGGCTATTGTTGCCAATGCATCAGCAAACTCATTCTGTGTTCTTGGTATATGCTTGAACTTGACCTCTTGGAACCGATCTGCCAATCTTTGCATAAGTCCAATATACGGTATGATCCTCTCATTTTTGGCGGCCCATTCCCCTCGAACCTGATGAATTAACAGATTCGAGTCGCCAATTACCTGAAGATCTCTCACATCCATGTCGAGGGCTAAACGTAGATGTCACGACCTAACTAGTGGGCCATGACGAGTATCCGGAGCTGGCTACCGAGCACCACTCACCATGCTATCTATCATACCCAATCTGGACAACTATCATTTTCAACATAGGACTGGTCATAAACAATTTTTCGAATCTCCCAAAACATGTATATATACATGCACATAAGCCCCCAAGGCTACACAATAATATACGAAATATACACTGAGGTGATCATGAGACATCTACTACCCCACATATGTATCTATGAGCCTCTAACTGGAGTACTAAAATCATAAGGATGGGACAGGATCCCGCCATGCCCAAATATGTGCACAAAAGAATATACCAATAAACGACAACTCCGGAGAAATGGAGTGCTCTGGTGTATCTGCTGATATTACTCCTAGGGATCCGGACCGTCTACCTGCGGGCATGAACGCAGCTTCCACAAAAGAAAAGACGTCAGTACGAATAATGTACTGAGTATGTAAGACATGAATAATGACATAATAAAGAGATAAGGGACATGAGATAAAGACACAACCTGTACATATGATTGCCTCTTAAGGCGAATACCATGCACGCTAACTTTTACTTTTAAAACCACATCATAAAATATGTATATGTATATATATAAGTAAGTTTTCTGAGTTATATATTATTACTAGTCCGCGTCCGGGTATCCCGCGTCCGGGATAGTCATCTCACGCCGCCCACTAGTGGTGACTGCCTGGCCAATTAGGCCCGATGTAACTATCATTATCCATATGCCGCCCACTTACGCCCAGCGTAGTGGTATTTTCCCGGCCAACTAGGCCCGGTATAATCATATATAAAATAAGCATGCATGAAAGCCCAATTAAAAGCTGCAATCATATGAGAGTGACGTAAGGTCGGTGACCTCCGATTGTATTATGGAACATTCATCATCATTATGTCTCACCTTGAAGGAGCTAATATTACCAGGTGAGACAACAACAAGAAATAACATCAATGAATTCAGGAAATAAGATTGTTGACTCATAATAATATCATCTCATAAGCTTCAGAATCTCTGAAACATAGGCTCATCATCATCATCATTATCATAGAACATATCTTGTCTCTAGCTCATGAGAGACTCTTAATAATCGTATGCTTTCAACTTTGGAATGTAAGAAGGTCATGGAAATATAGAGGGGAAATCATAATATAGGAGTCATGCTTTTGAAAGATAGAAGACTATCCTTAACATACCTTTATGTCTTCTTGACAACTGAACGTTCTCCTTCCAAGCTCAAGACTCTACGTTCAAGAGAATTCGTACTAAATTAGCTTATTGAGAACATGCTTAAATCTAGACTAAAGCGACTAAAAGGCTAACGAAAATTGGGCAGAATTTCCTTTGTTTTGACAACTCCCTCCATCTAATAAACAACTCCCAAACTTTAACAGCAACACGCACAATATCATAATCAACAAACTTCATCAAGCTAGACGTTATTCAATTCTCAAAATCCCCTTTCAAAGTCATCCATAACCATGATTATGACACAATATCATATTCATTCACATATATTGCTTCTACAACATCTTTAATATCATTCATAGGAAGATTATATTCATTACGTATCAAGAACTATGATTCAAGTCAAGTTACTATTCAAACATACCACTATTTCCATATTTGAACTTCATACTCTACTTTCTTCCATAATCCAAGTCTTTCAACCACCCAATATTCTTAATAACATGGAATGAACATAAAACTCACCTTTGATTAAGTAGGAATGGGCTTTGGATGAGAATACTTCACTTGGAGAAAACCCCAACTTAATTTCCAAAGAAATTTCAAGCTCCCATCAACCCTAGTTAGTATTCTTGCACTTGAATCTACTAGTTTTTGGTATTTGATCTTTGATATCCCTTGAGTTTATGTTAGTAGGGCATGTAGAATATTCTAGAGTTCTTGAGAGGAGTGGAGAAGATGGAAAATGAAAAATTAGAACTTGGGACTTATATTTATAATTGCAAAAAATCTGGCACGTAATGATTTTATACGAAAATTTATACGGTCCGTATAAGTGACCGTATAAGTCCATCAGAGACTGGTCCATTCTGTGACTGTTATACGGACCACTATATGGACCGTATAAAGTTATACGGACCGTATAGTTGGTCGCATAACTCACCCTTTTTCGAAAATGTTCTCGTCAATTCGTTTGATCTCCGATCCTTATGGAACCTTCTTAACACTTGTCTAACACTTCATTAACAATTCAAGGAACCTTATAACTCATCCTCAAGACCTTACCAAATAATATTTAGCTCGATAATTACAGAACCTTTCCCAAACACAACTTACACTTCACTTTCCTTTGACGAACTTAGTCTCACCAATTCATGTAACTCCACATTCTTATCGCATATACCTTAAAGCTACAAAATATCCTTATTATGGTCATAAGACCTCCATGCTCACCCTATGCTTACTCTAGTCTACTCACAGTACGACAACCCAAATTTTCGAGGTGTAACAGTAGACCCAAGATACAGGCCTCGTATTCAGCCATGTTGTTGGTGCAACTGAAGTTCAACTTGGCGGCCACTAGATAATATTGGCCTGAGTCTGAAACCAAGACTACCCCAATTTCTAATCCTTTAAAGTTGACCGCTCCATTAAAGTATACTTTCCAGCCTAATTCATCTTAATTATCTTCGCCCTCAATTGTCATTATTTCTTCATCCGAGAAGTAAGTCCACAAAGGTATGGGATTGTCAACTAATGGGCTTCCTGCCAGTAAATCTTCTAATGCTTGCCCCTTAACTGCTTTCTGTGTGACGTATTGAATGTTGAACTCGCTTAATAGCATTTGCCATTTGGCCAACTTCCTTATCGGCATAGGTTGGCAAAAGATGTACCTTAGGGGGTCCATTCTTGAGATCAAATGAGTCGTGTATGCAGCCATATAATGTCTTAATTTCTGAGGCTCCCAGGTTAGAGCGCAACACGTCTTTTCCACCAAGGAATATCTGGATTCACATGGTGTGAACTTCTTACTGATGTAATATATGGCCCTCTCTTTCTTTCCTGTTTCGTCATTTTGTGCCAACATGCACCCAAAATCATTCTCTGATACTGATATGTATAGCAGCAAAGGACTTCCTGGCTTTGGTGGGACCAAAATGGGTGGATTTAATAGGTATCTTTTGATTGTGTCAAAGGCTTTCTGAAAGTCCTCCGTCCATTTAGTTGGAACATCTTTTGTTGAGGAGTGTGAGAATTGGTTTTATAATTATTGTGGACTGAGTGATGAAGCGTCCAATGTAATTCAACCTTCCTAAGAAGCTCATGACCTCTTTCTTTGTTATTGGTGGTGGGAGTTCTTGGATTTCTTTGATCTTTGTGGGATCCAATTCGATGCCATGACGACTGACTATGAATCCTGGTAATTTTTCGGCAGACACTTCAAATGCCCATTTTGCAGGATTCAACTTCAAATCGTTCTTGCGGAGTTTGTCGAAGAATTTTCTCAAATGTTAAAGGTGGTCCTCACCCATTCGGGACTTGATGACGACATTATCCACATACACCTCGATCTTTCTATGCATCATATCATGAAATATGGCGGTCATCACCATCATGTAAGTAGCGCCAGCATTCTTGAGCCCAAAAGGCATTACCTAGTAATGATATAATCCCCATGGTGTGATGAATGCAGTCTTTTGAGCATCTTCTTCATCCATTAGTATATGATGATAGCCCGCATAACAATCCACAAACAATTGCACCTAATGCTTGGCGCAGTTGTCAATGAGTATGTGAATATTTGGGAGTGGGATATTATCCTTTGGGCTAGCGTGGTTAAGATCACGATAGTCCACACAGATCCTTATTTTCCCATTTTTCTTTGGTACTGGGACTATGTTCGCTAACCATGTCGGGTATGGTGTCATCTCCACAACTCCCGACTGAATCTATTTTTGTACGTCTTCTTTAATTCGGATACTGACATCAGGCTTAGGCTGCCTGGTTTTTTGTTTTACCAGGGTGAATCCCCCTAGGATCGGCCACCTATGGGCAACAATGTTCGTACTCAAACCCAACATATCAGCGTATGACCAAGAGAAATCATCTTCATACTTTTTCAACAAACTCCGATACCCTTCTTTCTCAATCTCTGTCAGATGTACACTTATTCTGGTTTCTCGAATCAATTCCTCATTTCCTAGATTAACTGCCTCTGTTTTCTCTAGGTTTGGGGTCGGTCTATTTTCATATTCCTCTTTGACGTCTATCAATCCTTCCGGTTCAGTTATCTCATCTTCTTGATCTTTGTTTTGTTCGTCGTCGTTTTTACTTGTTTCATAACATGTCATGACATTATTTGTGGCCTATGTATTATTACGCAGAGTGAACAATGGGGTAGAGGTCCATCCACTTGTTATTTCCCTTGGCTCAGCATGACGAATCTCCAATGCTTCGAAGCATTCTTCAATGATGGCTGCACACTCCCCTTCCTAAAATAACGTCCTTAAACCCTCCTCTGGATCTTTGCTGTTGTGACTCAATGGGCATGTTGTGAAAGATTGGTATAAATGAGCGAATGACTTTCTCATTTCAACGGGACCTGTCGGTCCATGTTCTGACTCTTCCTCTTCGCCTCACATGGCTTGTATCCAACCCCAAATCGATATTTCCCCTTTTTGATGCTTACTAGTTCTTTGATTCATTGTAAGTTCTTTTCCAGACCATTTTCGGGCTCAAACCCACTTCTTATCATAGTCGTAGCAACCATTTTGTAGACCGGTGGCATAGGGATATGTTCATCATCCCCCCTGCGATCTATCATGGCTAATTCAACGGTATGAAAATCAGTACCAACTAGTGACTCCTCTATGACCGGTACAGAGTTGTCCGGATAGTTTAGGATACTTCCTTTACCGTGAATCACAACTTCTTGATCATTCCATATGAATTTGAGAGACTGGTGCAACGAAGATGCCACGACTCTAGCGGCGTGCAACCATGGTCGTCCCAATAATAAGTTATAGCTCGTTTTGATATCCATGATGATGAACTCCACCACGAACTCTGCGGTACCCATTTGTATTTGTAGATCCATTTCTCCAATTGAGTCATTGGTCGCACCATCATAAGCTTTTTCATTTGTTCGACTCTGGCGGATTTTGACAACATCATATCCTAGTTGTTTCAAAGTCGTCACGGGGCATACATTCAACCCAGCCCCTCCATCAATCAGCTCTTGAGGGATAATCTTGTCGCCGTACTTGACTGTTATCTGTAAAGCCTTGTTGTGGGTCTTACCCTCTCTTGGTAATTCATCATCAGAAAATTATAGCCTATGCGTTCGTACAACATACCCCACAATCTCGGCCAATGTTTCACTCGTAGTGCCGATGGGCACTTGGACTTCATCCAAAGCTTTCATTAAGGCCAAGCAATGTTGAAACAAACTGAGTAGTAACAACATTACTGATGACAGGAGTCTTATGCATGTGCTCAACAATCGAATAATCCTTGATTGGCATTTGCCTCCAAACTTTTTCAGCTTCGCCTTTAGTGATTAGCCTTCTCTGAGGATTTTCGCAATGTGGCGCTTCGAGTACAAGCTCTTCTGGAGCATAACACCTTCCAGACCTGGTCATACCCTAAACCACAATAGCTATCTCTTTTCCTTTATTAACCATCGTCAGGTGCGGTGGTTTGATCACAAAAGGTGCGTTCTCAACTGGCCCTTATGTTTTGAGTACGAACGGCTCGTTCTGAACTCGAGCGATGGTTGAGGGATACTTGAGCACGAAGGGATCCTTCTTGGATACAACATATGCTTGGGACATCTCAGATTTCCTTGCCAAAGGGCCTAATACTTCTTTTCGCTCTTGTAAGGACAATGAGGCGACGATGCTTTCCAAACTTCAATATCTTGACGAATGATCACAGGGCTCTCTTCCCATTCATCACCTCTTTCTATCATGTAAATTTGATTCTCTCCATTCTTCGGGAGAGGATTTGTGTCCACATTTGGAGGTGTTGGTTCCAGGATAAGCTCATGATTGTCAATCATATCTTATAGCTTCTGCCTTAAGTTTATGCAATATTTGGTGGTATGGCCAACTTGGTTAGAATGATACGCACAAGTGAAAACTGTCCTGTACCATCGATCCTTGGGATTAGCAAGTTTTGGTGGAACCGCATTTATTCGCTTGACGTTTCTTAGTTTGGCAAAAAAACTAGCTCTTGATTCTAGTAGAGGAGTGAATACTCTCCGAGGTTTTTTTTGGGGGTGCCTCATAGTTTGCTGGGGAGGCTGGTTTTGAAAAGTTTGATTTTGTGGAGCTTGGTTATTGGGTGCCGGCGTTTGGTAATTTGGTCATAGAACTTGGTTGCTAGGTGCTAGTATTTGATAATTTGGTTGTGGAGCTTGGTAGCTAGGTTATGCGTAGCACACAGACAGTGGGCTATATTGGGGTGAAGTGGTTATATAACGGGTTGGTGGAGGTGATTGGTAGTTGTCTTGATTTTTTTGGGTTATCTCTTTTCCTCGGCCTTTTGGGCTAGTAGCTCTAGAGACATAAGCTACATCTTGTCTCTTCTGTTTTCCACTTGCGGCGCTAGACACACTTTATCTATTTAATACACTGACAATCCTTCTGATCTTGAGGCCATCTTTGATGTCTTCTCCAACGGCGACTAAATCCGCAAATGAACTCTCTTTTATAGTTATCATTTTGTCAAACAGTTAGCTTCTTAGTGCCATATAAATGCAGCTACAAGCTCATGTTCAGTCATAGGCGGTTGCACACACGCCGCATCGTCTCTCCAGCAACTGGCATATTCTCGGTAGGTTTTGGTCGATTTCTGACGAATTTTCTCCAATGAGAAGCGATCAGGCACATTTTCCACATTAAAGCGGAATCCTTTCATGAATGAACTTGCCATCTCTTCCCATGTCTTCCATCGACTGATGTCTTGAGAGATAAACCATTCCATGGCTGTTCCTGACAGACTTCAACTGAATAATCTCATGAGCAAAGCTTCATTTCTGCCATTTCCGACCAACTGGTCACAATAAGCTCTCAGATGGGCTTTAGGATTGCCTGACCAATTGAAATTATCAAATTTGGGAATTTTAAAGCCTTCTGGTAGACCCAGGTCTGGATGTATGCACAAATCAGAGTATCTTAGCCCTTCTTTCTTGGAACCAGAGGGCGAGCGATAGCTAGAGGGCGCAGTCGAGCTAGAGGCCGCGGGGCTGCCCCAGCTAGCAGCAGGGCCCCTATGGTAGGTTAGTAGCATGAGAGGTCTCTATCTCTAGAGCCTGAGGTTTAGCTGGTTTGTGACCAGGCCGCCGAGGATGGTGTGGCTCCAGAACAGGCACACCCCAAGGACAATTTAGAGAAAATGATGCAGGATACTATGGCTCATGTTCTACTCCATTTGGATGCCCAGCAGGCTGCCGCTGGTGGTACTTCTTCGGGCGGAGGATCGCAGACTAGAGTTGGGGCGCAGACCTCTGAGCAGAGACCGACTCGTGTGGCACACCCTGCTGCAGCTATGGCTTCGTGGATGGATGCAGTGTCAGCCTCGGGAGTTGATCTTGGATCCATGGCGCGCCCTATTATGACCTTGACTGATCAGGATCTAGTTGGGAGGTTTAGGAAGTTAGAGCCGTCGAGATTCTCGGGTACTTCTAGAGAGGATGCGTATGAGTTCATCTTGGGCATGCATGAGTTGTTACATAGGATGGGGATTGTAGAGTCCCATAGAGTTAACTCTGTGTCCTACCAGTTTCGCAGAGACGCGAAGACTTGGTGGAGGTATTTTATTGCTTGCAGACCTGAGGATTCTCCTCCACTAACTTGAACACAGTTTCATCGGGCCTTCCTTGAGAAGTATGTGCCCCAACCTTTGAGAGAGGTACGTAGGGATGAGTTTCTACATTTGCAGTAGAGGGGATTATATGTGGAGGCTTATGTTACTCGCTACTTGCATTTGGTTCGTTATTCAGCTTCTTTGATTCCTACTGAGCCTGACAGGACTCGACGCTTTGTTTGTGGGCTCGTTGGTTCTCTTCAGATTCCTTGCCTTCAGCTTGAGGCCATGGGGGCTTCCTTCCAGTAAATCGTTGAGCATGCCTCTTTAGTCGAGGCCGCTAAGGCTCATGCAGTTGGAGGGGTTTGTGAGAAGAGGCACCGATAGTTTGGGAGTTATGGTGGTTCTAGCTCGAGAGGCGCCGGCCAGTCTTCTAGGCCGTATCATCCCTATTCCGGTTGCCGTGTGCATTCAGCTTTGTTGTCTTCCTCCAGTGGGCCTCCCAGGCAGAGAGCTTCGGAGAGCTCATTCTCTCGACCAACAGACAGGATTGTTCCAGCTGGATCCTCAGCTTCAGTCTATCAGTCTCTACCCTCTGAGGGCTGTTTTGCGTATGGAGAGTTCAGTCATTTTTCTAGGGAGTGTCCCCGACCCAGGCAGGGTCATCAGTCCCAGAGGACTCCGGCATCTTTAGGTAGCCGAGGAGGTGCTTCTCAAAGGGGAGGTGCTCAGTCAGGCCGCGGCGGTTCTCAGGTTTCTAGGGGTGGATCCCAGGTTGGTAGAGGTGCGTCCCAGAGTTTGAGAGGTGGATCTCAGTCTGGATGTGGTGGGGCCCAGTGTTACTCGTTCCCAGGTAGACCCGAGACAGAGGCCTTAGATGCTGTTATTTCAAGTACTGTTTCGGTCCGTCATAGAGCAGCATCTGTCTTATTTGATCCTGGGTCCACTTATTCATATGTGTTTGCATATCATGCCGTTGATTGAGATTAGCATAGCTGTACCTGCTCATGTGTCTACTCTGATCGGAGATTCTGTTATGGTTGATCGAGTTTATCGGTCGTGTTTAGTTACAATTATGGGTTATGACACTTGGGTAGATTTGATGATACTTGATATGATGAATTTTAATATTATCTTGGGTATGACCAGGCTTTCTCCTTATCATGCGATCTTGGACTGTCATGCCAAGACAATCACTTTAGCCATGCTGGGCATTCCTAGACTTGAGTGGAGGGGTGCTCCTAGCCCTGCTCCGAAGAAGATTAAAATTAGTTAACAAGGGGTGTTTAGCTTATCTGGCTCATGTGCGTGACACTACAATTGCATCTCCACCCCTTGAGTCCATTCCTATTGTGAGCGAGTTTATAGAGGTATTCCTGACCGATCTGCCGGGTATGCCACCTGATCACGACATTGACTTCTGTATTAACTTGGACCCGAGCACTCACCCTATTTCTATTCCGCCATATCAGATGGCACCTGCCAAGTTGAGAGAGCTTAAGGAGCAGTTACATGATTTATTGAACAAGGGGTTCATTAGACCGAGTGTCTCCCCTTGGGGTGCTCCTATGCTGTTTGTGAAGAAGAAAGATGGATCTATGAGGATGTGCATTGATTATCGCCAGCTGAGCAAGGTTACTATTTGGAACAAGTGTCCTATGCCTCGTATTGATGGTTTATTTGATCAACTTCAGGGTGCTTCAGTGTTCTCGAAGATTGACTTGCGTTCAGGCTACCATCAGTTAAGGATCAGGGCTGAGGATATTCCGAAGACAGCCTTTCGAACGAGATATGGACATTATGAGTTTCTGGTGATGTCATTTGGGCTTACCAATGCTCCAACTGCATTCATGACTTTGATGAATGGCAGCTTTAGACCATTCCTTGATTCCTTTGTGGATGTGTTTATTGATGATATCTTGGTGTATTCCAAGAGTAGAGAGGGAGCATGAGAGCCATCTTCGCACTGTACTTGGGTTGTTAAAGATGAATAGCTTGTTTGCTAAGTTTTCGAAGTGCGAGTTTTGGTTGGAGTCTGTGGAATTCTTGGGCCACGTTGTGTCTAAGGATGGGATAATGGTTCAGAAGATTGAGGCTGTGAGGGATTGGGCGAGACCCACTACTGTGATCAAGATCTATAGTTTTTTGGGTTTGGCTAGCTACTACCTCCGATTTGTGAAGGATGTTCCCTTCCAGTGGTCTGATGATTATGAGGAGAGCTTTCAAAAGCTCAAGATTGTTTTGACTTCAGCCCCGATTCTAGTATTACCCGTGGAGGGGTTAGGATTTCTTAGTCTATTGTGATGTATCCCGTGTGGTTTTGGGTGTTGTGTTGATGCAGAAGTGTAGAGTTTTAGCCTATGCTTCTCATCAGTTGAAGATCCCTAAGAAGAATTACCCTACCCATGATTTACAGTTGTTGGTCGTGGTCTTTGCTTTGAAGATTTGGAGGCATTACTTGTACGGTACCCATTGTGAGGTTTTCACCGATCACCATAGCCTTCAACACGTATTTACCCAGAGATATCTTAATACCAGGCAGCGCCAATGGATGGAGCTCCTGAAGGACGATGACATCTCTATTATTTATCATTCATGGAGAGCCAATATGGCTGCTGATGCCTTGAGTCGCAAGGCCACGAGTATGGGGAGCTTAGCCAACTTAGTTGTTTCCAAGGGTCTGTTGGCCATGGAGGTTCAGACTCTGGCCAACAGTTTCATTCATCTTGATATTTCAGTCCCAGGCAGAGTTTTGGCTTGTGTAGAGGCAAGATCATCCTTATTAGATCAGATTAGGACTCATCAGTTTAAGGATGCTCAGTTGAGCAAGATTCGAGATAGGGTTCTGAGGGGTAAGACCAAGGAGGCCATGATTGATTCAGAGGGTACTTTGAGGATTACGGGGCGCGTGTGCGTTCCTTGTGATGGTGACTTGATTCATTTGATTTTTACTGAGTCCCATAGCTCTCGATATTCCATTCATCCGGGGGCGACCAAGATATATTGTGATTTAAGGCAGCACTATTGGTGGCGTCAGATGAAAAGGGATATAGCCGATTTTGTGGCTAAGTGTGGTTATTGTCAGCTAGTTAAGTATGAGCACCAGCGACCCGGTGGTGTACTTCAAAGGATGCCCATTCCCGAGTAGAAGTGGGAGAGGATTGCCATGGATTTCGTTATAGGTCTTCCGAAGACCTTGGGTAAGTTTGATTCGATTTGGGTGATAATTGATCGGTTGACTAAGTTCGCTCATTTCATTCTAGTCAGATTTCCTATATCGCGGAGACGTTAGCCAAGTTGTACGTTCGTTATATTATGAGATTTCAGTGGGTTTCTATTTTTATCATATCTGATCGGGGCACTATCTTCACTTGCCATTTCTGGAGAGCTTTTCATGATGAGTTGGGTACCCGATTGGATCTTAGTACAACTTTCCACCCCCAGACTGATGGGTAGTCCGAGCGGACCATTTAGGTGCTCGAGGATATGTTGAGAGCTTGCGTTATTGACTTTGGTGGTCATTGGGATCAGTATTTTCCATTAGCAGAGTTTGCGTATAACAACAGTTATCACTCGAGTATCGACATGGAGCCTTTTGAAGCTTTGTATGGTAGGAGATGTAGATCTCCGGTTAGCTGGTTTGATGCATTTGAGGTTCACCCTTGGGGTACGAATCTATTGAGAGAGTCTCTTGAGAAGGTGAAGGTCATTCAGGCCAAGCTTTTGGCAGCTCAGAGTCGAAGAAGATGTATGCGGACCAGAAGGTTCGAGATTTAGAGTATGTCATTGGTGTCACTACCCAAATCGATGAGTCGTGATGAGTGCTTGATCTCTAGTGATCAAACACCCCTCTACTCGTATCTAAATGACATTAAATAACAAGGGCCCATAAATAGCTCAACCTGAACTTATACTGACTCATGAAAGGGTGTCATCATGAACTCTGCATAATCTGTACGTATATAAGATGGAAAGAACGATGCAAGCCGATTAGGCCGCTACATATGCTGTACAACAAAATAAGAGCAGTCAAGGCTACATAACATCCCAACTATGTACGACTGTCTACAGGCCTGTAAAGGAGTACAAGTTGTAGAAAGGACGGGATAGGGCTCCCGTCATACCCATACATGCATATACATCCCAAAATAACGTACCAAAATAGACCGCAGATCCGGATCGAGTGGAGCGCACCGACAACAGCTGAGGGGAAGTCCTACTAAGCCGGATCCTCTCTCTTTCTACCTGAACCTATGGGCATGAACTCAGCCCCCCAAGCAATAGGGGAGTCAGTACAGATAATGTACTGAGTATGTAAGACATAGAAGTAACATAATCATAAGAATCATGAACTGAATCAGATCTCTGAAATCGACTAACTGTCTAGCTGCATGTGTATGACTAAGTATTTGAAAACATTTGCATAAATCTGTATACTGACAATGTCTTTTTGGGTGCATAACATGCATGCTCTCAATGGTAATAATGCTCATGTATATATATAGGTCATAGTGTTGAGGAACGTTCAGCCCGATCCATATGCCATATAATAGTGCCGAGGAACGTACGGCCCGATCCATATATTATCATCAAGGTGCACCAATTGATCAGGTGGTAATGCGTATATAACGCCTATCTCTTTTCCCATACCCCATTTGCATATAATATTCGCGTATATAACGCCTTCTGGTCATGGGTCAATATGCATGTGTAAATGAATGAAGTGCATATGTAAATGAAATAATAAAACTCTCAGAATAATATGATGTCACACTAACTTTAGTGGACAACTGCTGAACTGACATTACTAATACATGAAATCTCAAGACCCGTGAACAGAAGGAACATAATAACAAGGTTACAGGATTGTCAAAGACTGAAGTACTCCTAGTGCTTCTAAGAGTAAACTAATATGGAAGCTCGTTTACTCGCTTGTTCATTCATGTCATAGGATCATGCCAAAAATGAAAGAAGGGACAGCCTCAATATACCTTTTTGGTCTTCTTAACTACTTACGCTTATTCTCCCGAGCTCGCAAATCTACATTTGAGATAATTCATACTAACGTTAGACTTATCGTCGTATACTTATATCAAACTTTCAAATTAAACTACTTCATATCCTGCCGAAAATCAGGCAGCATCTCCCCTGTTTATATGCCTAGCCCGAAATCATAATCCAACAACCAACAACAACAACATCATCAATACCAATATGCTCCATAAAACATCCCTCACGATGCTTTTCAAATTTCTCAACTAACAAACTCGTTATACGATTATTTAATAACTTTATCTCCATAAACAAACCTAAATCAATATCAATAAAGGAAGATTCATACCTTACCTCCGCTAGAACCACAATATCTTCACTTTCCACATTGAGTTCAATCCAAGACTCATCTCAATACGATTTTATAGCTGCAACTATACGCTGTCGAAACCTAAATCCGGAGATTAAACTTGATTTAGGCTAAAATTTGGTGTTTGGGAGTTGGGGGAAAGTTTCTAGAATTTTGGAGAGCATTTGGGGTGGTTGGAATGAAAATGAGGGGAAAGCCCCCTTTTATAACATTCTAGAGTCTGCCTCAACCGACCTAAAAATTACTCAGCGCGTTCGCGCCACCTTGGGGCGCGTTCGCGCTGAGTTGTCCCCTGGATCCTCTGCGCATTCGCGCCACCCAGACGTGTTCGTTCAGAGTTAATCCCTGCTCTGGCAGCTTGTTTTAAAATGATCATAACGCTTGATCCCGATGTCCGATAGGTGCACGGTTTGTTGCGTTGAAAGCTAGACTTTATGAAATTCGTTTTAGGCTTTTGCTTTTGTCACGACCCAAACCAATGGGCCGTAACAAGTGCCCGACCACTACTGGCCAAGCACTCATATGCTTGCATTTACTTCTCACTGACTATCTCGGGCCCATACACAATTTGTAACTGAGCGGTACTGTCTCCCGAACAATTAACATAAAGGACACTATACTGGGGGCTCACAGCCAACACATACATATAAACATAAATATCGAGAGTAACAGCGCAAGCCGATCTGGCCGCTTCATATATCCTGTACAACAAAATACACGCCGACGAGGATGCATAACATCACGACTACATATCATTATCTCCAGACCTCTATGGAGTACAAACTGTAGAAAGGACAGGACAAGGCCCTGCCGTACTCATATATGTATGTAACCGAATAGCATACCAGAAGGGCTGTAACTCTGGATCAATGGAGCGTATTGACTGTTGCTGAGGGGAGGTCCTACTGATGTGGATCGTCCGACTGGCTACCTGATCCTGTGGGCATGAACGTAGCGTCTACAAGAAGGGACGTCAGTACGAGTAATGTACTGAGTATGTAAGGCATGAATGATAACATGATAATATGTACAGAACATGAACAACAACATAATAAGGAAATATGGAAAATATAAGGAAAAGGTATGACTGTAACTGCTTGCCTGTTAAGGCGGAATCATGCATGCTCACTTTTACCTTCAAAACATATCACCCATACATACATAAACTGTCTGAATCAAATAATATCATTAGCCCGCGTCCAGGGCAATAATCTCACGCCGCCCACTAGTGGTGCTGCCCGTGCCATATAGACACAGTGTTATTATTATCATCCATAAGCCGCCCACTACGCCCAGCGTTATGGTGTTGCCCGGCCGTATAGGCACGGTGTAATCATCCATAAGCCGCCCACTACGCCCAGCGTAGTGGTCTTGCCCGGCCGTATAGGCACGGTGTAATTATCATAACATAAGCATGCATAAGAGCCCAATCAAAAGCTATAACTCCATCGGAGTGACGTCAGGTCGGTAACCTCCGATTGTATTACGGAATAATCATGATCGTCGTGTCTTACCTTAAAGGGACTAGCATTATAAGGTGAGACTATCAATGAAGAATAACATCAAGGGAAAACATAGAGTAAGATCATAAATATCATAAAGCCTCAATTCATACACTTTGAAGCTTTTAGAAATAAAGTCATCATCAATGAATAAAATTAACAAAATCAAGAAATAGCTCAACATTCTCATATTATCATTGATCTCATAACTTGAGACTTTTAAACATAAAATCATCATTATCATAATCATCATAGAGATGTGCTCATCTTTGATATCACCGTTACCATTGTAAAAACACATGTCAGTCGTTATTGTCATAAGAGCTTCCAGAATCATAAATCTATGGTGTGGAAAATACGGACATTTTGGAAAACATTTATGAATTATCAGGAAAGGAGTCATGCCTTGAATCATGAACTTCTAACGTTCAGAAACAAGGAGGTTATGGAAACATTTATGGAATCATAACATAGGAATCATGCCTTTGAAAGAAAAGGACGAGCCTTAACATACCTTTCGGTCGCCTTAGTCGTTCAACGTTTATCCTTCCAAGCTCGTAAATCTACATATAAACCATTCATACTATTATTAGGCTCAATGTCATAGCTCATCTTAAGCCTTCAATTTAATTTCGTTTATAATCTGCCGAAATTTGAGTAGCACCTCCCCTATTTATATGCCTAGCCCGAAATCACAATCCAACAACCAACAACAACAACAAAAATACCAACATCAATAACATCATTTCCAATGCCAATATGTACCATAAAATAGCCCACACGCTGTTTTCCAACTTTCATAACTAACCAACTTACTACACAATTATTTAACTACTTTATCTCCGTAAATAAGCCTAAAATAATACCAAAAGAGAAGGATTCATACCTTTTTTCTTGTTAAGACAGCAATATCCTCAATATCCACGCTAAAATCCACCGCAAAACAATACTAGAATCACAACCATACGTTACTCGGACCTAAACTACTACTCCGATACTTGAAAATTGCTCACTTTTTGTTTTCCTCACTCTCTCTCTTTAATTTCTGGAATTTTCCAGCAAAATCTGGTGAAAAAAAGGGGTTCTTACCCTTTTTATAAGGGTCAAATTCGGGTCGGGTTCACTGTACCATTTTACTGTAGCACGCGTTTCTTCTATGTCAGCTGAACTTGTAATGTCCATAATTCTCTACTCCGATGTCCTATCGATGAGCGGTTTGTTGCGTTGGAAACTATACTCGACAAACTTCATTTTAGGCTTTTGTTTCACCTTACAACACTTCATATGCTAAGAGATATTCGCCCCCCAAGTTGGACCAAAATTTTCACACAAAACATTACCCATCCTTTCTCCAAAGTCGTACCACTCCATTTCTTCCACTCATTTCCTTATAAAACCTTCCAGTATACCTTATATACATCCTTCACTCATTAAATATACTTAATAATGCTTTCTCCTTATATTCCAAAGTGGTTTTACTTCACCCTAACTCAACGTACTTATGTTTCAAATTTGATAAGTGCTCTTCGAAGATATGGGGTGTAACAGCTTTGCTCCAAAACTCCTCATATACTAAACGATATCCTTTCTCCAAGTTGGACCAAAATTTTCCCTCATAATCATAAGTTAGCACATATAATCTCATCTATCTTTGGAGGTAACTCCAATGTCCACAATTGAACGACTAGAACCTAGCAAATCTCAATGTACAAAACTTACGAGGTGTAACATTCCTCCCCCCTTAGGAACATTTGTCCTCGAATGTTAAGCTCTTAGGGGTTTCTATAAAAATTTTGATAGAGTTTCCCCTATAAGTGTATCACTATAATCCTGCACAACAACCCAAAATAATGCCGCACAGGGCCACATGCTAAAATCTACAACAATATGGCCTCACACGACCAATCACAATATCTATAAATAAATTCAATATCTAGGGATGATGATGTCTCAAACTAGGCCTTCTGGGACAACGGGAACAAGTGCGGGTACTTAATCTTCATCTCCTTTTCCGCTTCCCAAGTTATCTCCTTGACGTTATTACTTCTCCAGTGAACCTTAATAGAAGCCACATCCTTGGTTTGTAGCCGACGGACTTGCCTATCTAGTATAGCCACAAAGATTTCCTCATATGATAATTGCTCAGTCACCTGGATATCATCTACTGGTATGACTCTTGAGGGATCTCTTATGCACTTACGGAGCATGGACACATAGAACACTGGATGTACAGACTCTAAATCAGAAGGTAGCTCTAGCTCATATGCTACCTTACCCACTGTACGAATAATTCTATATGGCCCAATATATCGAAGGCTTAACTTACCCTTCTTGTCAAATATCATTACTCCCTTCATAGGAGAGATCTTTAAGAAAACCCAATCACTTACCTCAAACTCTAACTTGCGTCGCCGATTATCTGCATAGGACTTCTGTCGACTCTGCACAGCTAATAGTCTTTCTTGAATCACTTTCACCTTGTCAACTGCCTGCTGTATTAAGTCTGGGGCTACTAATTGATTCTCTCTAACCTCATACCATCCTATAGGTGATCTACATCTCTGCCCGTATACAGCCTCATAAGGAGCTATCTGGATACTGGAATGGTAACTGTTATTATATGCAAACTCGTTAAGAGGCAAATGATCATCCTAGCTACCTCAAAAGTCGATCACACAAGCTCTTAGCATATCCTCAAGTGTCTGTACAGTGCGCTCCGCTTGTCCGTATGTCTACGGATGAAATACGATAATAAGACTCACCTGAATCCCTAATCCATTCTAGAAAGATTTCTAGAAGTTGGCTGTAAATTGCGCTCCTCTATCTGAAATAATAGCTGTAGGAACACCATGAAGTCGTATGATCTCTCTAAGATAGAGCCTTGCATAGTCCTCAGCTTTATAAGTAGTTTTGATAGGTAAGAAGTAGGCTGACTTTGTAAGCCTATCAACTATGACCCATACTGAATCATACTTCCTCTGAGTACGGGGCAGAGCTGTAATAAAATCCATATTAATTACCACTCATTTACATGTCAGAATCTCTATAGCCTGTAACAAACCGCCAGGCTTCTGGTGCTCTATCTTAACTTGCTGACAATTTGAACACTGAGCGACAAATTCTGCTATATCTCTTTTCATACCATCCCACCAATAAACTTCCTTGAGATCATGGTATATTTTTGTTGTGCCCGGGTGAATAGAATAGCGAGAATAGTGGGCTTCCCCCATAACTTGCTAATGGAGGCCCGCAACCTTTGGAACGTATAATCTATCTCGATACCTGAGTACTCCATCTCAGGTGATCACGAAAGGTGTCTTTTCTTTCTGAGGAGTTGTATCCCGATAATGAACTAAAACAGGATCCTCATACTGGCGTTCCTTTATCTCAGCTACCAAAGATGACACCGCTGCATCTTGAACCGTAACTCCTACATCACCCGAATCTAACAGCCGAACTCCAAGGCTAGCTAATTGACGAACTTCACGGACTATGTCCCATTTCTCTAGTTGCACATATGACAGGCTACCCATGAATTTACGACTAAGAGCATCGGCTACTATGTTAGCCTTTCCAGGATGGTACAGAATATCAACATCATAATCTTTTAATAACTCTAGCCATCGCCTTTGACGTAAGTTCAAGTCCTTTTGCTTAAAGATATATTGGAGGCTCTTATGATCAGTATAAATATCAACATGAACACCGTATAAGTAGTGCCTCCACATTTTTAAGGCATGGATCACCACAGCTAACTCAAGATCATGAGTTGGATAATTCTTCTCGTGCTTCTGCAGCTGTCTGGAGGCTTAAGTAACAACTTTACTGTGTTGCATTAATACGAAACCCAATTTAACACCCGAAGAATCACAATAAATAACATAGCCATGTGTTCCCTCTGGAAGAGTCAAAACGGGAGATGAGGTCAGTTTATCCTTTAATGTTTGAAAGCTCTGCTCGCATGCATCTATCTACTGAAACTTAGCTGATTTTTGAATCAGCTTGGTTAGTGGGGCTGAAAGAGAAGAAAATCCCTTTACAAACCTCCTATAATATCCAGCTAGACCCAAGAAACTACGTATCTCCGTTGGTGTTGTGGGTCTTGCCCAATTCTTCACTGCTTCAGTCTTTTGAGTATCCACTCTAATGCCTTCATTTGAAATAATGTGACCAAGAAAAGCCACAGAGTTCAACCAGGACTCACATTTGGAAAACTTCGCATATAACTTTCTATCTCGAAGAACTCTAAGCACCGCACGTAGATGATCTGCATGTTCAGTCTCTAACGATGAATAAACCAGAATATCATCTATGAACACGATCAGGAACAGATCCAGGAAAGGTATAAATAACACGGTTTATCAAGTCCATAAATACAGATGGGGCATTAGTTAGTCCGAATGACATGACACGTAACTCATAGTGCCCATATCTAGTCCTGAATGTCGTCTTCGGAATGTCTTCCTCCTTCACTCTAACCTGATGATACCTAGATCTCAAGTCTATTTTCAAAACATACTTGGCACCCTGCAGCTGATTAAATAAGTCATCGATCCTCGGAAGTGGGTACTTATTCTTTATAGTCACTTTATTCAATTATCTATAATCAATACACATTTGCAAGGAGCCATCATTCTTTCTTACAAATAATACTGGTGCTCCCCACAGTGATGTACTGGGCCTAATAAAGCCCTTTTCAAGTAAATCCCTCAGTTGCTCCTTTAATTCCTTCAACTAGGCAGGTGCCATTCTATAAGGAGAGATGGATATTGGCTGAGTATCTGGTAACAAATCAATAGTAAAATCAATCTCCCGCTCCGGCGGAATAACTAGAAGCTCATCTGGAAACACATCTGGGAATTCATTAATCACAGGAACAGACTGAAGGGTTGGTGACTTTGCTTGTACATTCTGCACCAGAACCAGATGATAGATGTACCCTTTCCTAATCATCTTGCTTGCTTTTAGGTAGGAAATAAACCTACCCCTTGGCGAAGTAGCCTTACCTTTCCACTCTAAAACTGGGTTGCTTGGAAACAGGAACCGGACAACCTTCGTTCTACAATCGACATTAGCATAGCAGGAGGCTAACCAATCCATACCTATGATGATATCAAAATCGATCATGTCTAATTCAATCAAATCTACTATGGTATGACGATCACACACTATAACTACGCAACCTCGGTACACTCGCCTAGCTATGACTGGATCACCAACTGGCGTAGACATCTCAAAAGGTTTAATTGACTCAGGATCTACCCCAAATTTACCAGCAACAAACGGAGTAATATCTGACAAAGTAGATCCGGGGTAAATTAGTGCATATACATCATAGGAAGAAACTGATAATATACCTGTGACAACGTCAGGAGACGACTCATGATCCTGTCTACCGGCTAATGCATAAATGCGATGCTGAGGCCCACTCGAGCTAGATGCTCCACTCTTCCCTCTACCTCGTCCAGCTGGGGTCAACAAACCTTTTTCTGGAGGGTGTACAGATAAAGAAGAACCAGCTATAGACCCCGTAGGCTGAACAATGCCTGCGCCACCCCCTGTCGGGCACTCTCTCATCTTGTGGCCTGGCTGACCACAAGCATAACAAGCGTCTAATCCCAGTCGGCATGTTGTCTATCACACTGGGCATACCGGGGCAAAGGTGGTATCACCTGGCCTGACTCTGGTTTGTACTGAGGACCTGATGTTCGATAACTCTAGCCCGCTCTGAAATAAGAAGACCGGTCAAATCTCGGACCTGAAAACCACAGAGGTGTACTCCTTGCCGAATGGAATGGATTTCGAGAATACTACTGTGTTTGTCATCCTCTGAACTCACCCCCGACATCTAAAGATCTAGCCCTCTTACCGCGGCCCCGGTCACGCTCACTCTCCATCCTCTATTGACGCTTACGATTCTCCAGATTATGCGCATAATCCTGTATACGAAAAATATTCATGCTCGACTGTAACGCAGCTGTCATACAATCGTCAATCAAATGTGGCCCTAAACTAGCCACAAAACGATGAACTCGATCCTTCATATCAGCCACCATAGTCGGGGCATATCTAGCCAAGGAATCAAAATGTACATAATATTCGTGAACACTCATATTGCCCTGCTCGATACGCATGAACCTATCTGCTCGGGCCCGTCGGACTTCTGGTGGTAAATAATGGCGAATAAAAGCATCTGAAAACTCTTGCCAAACGGCTGGAGGGGCATTCTCTCCCCTAGACAGCTCCCATGCCTGATACCACTGTGCTGCAATATCACGGAGCCTATAAGAAGCCAACTCCACTGACTCAACCTCATTAGCGTGCATAACCCTCAAGGTCCTCTGCATACTATCAATAAAGTCCCGAGGGTCCATATTTTGCTTTAACACCGAGAACTCTGGAGGATCTAACCCAAGAAAAGCCTTGACCCTTGCACTACCAGCTTCGTCTGCCTGGTCAACACCAACTCCCTGCCGTTGGGCCTGAGCGGCTACCAATCTGGTCAATAGTTGTACAACATCTCGCACATCCTGGCCCGGTGCGTCTGGCTGAGGAACTGGGGGCACTGGGGTAGGTGCTAGAGGTGAGGTATGTGAAGCCTAAGACGGGCTCTCACTCTAAGACTCACCTCGAGCTCTAGTAGCCCGCTGAGCGCGACTAGTGGCCTCACCAGCAATAACCTTGCCCTTCTGGGCAGCTGAAGCCTTCTTGCGTAGCATCACTGAAATCAGAACAAATTATTAGAAAGGAAATTCTTACCTCACACCTCTATCGCACGATCTAGGATAGAAAGAATAGCAACATCCTAAATGTTCTGTAGCCTCCTGTTTATAAGTGTGGTGCACGACACACCCATAAACAAGACTTTACTAGACACGGTCTGTAGACAACCCTAGGATGAAACTGCTCTGATACCACTTCTGTCACGACCCAAATCGATGAGTTGTGATGAGTGCCTGATCTCTAGTAACCAAACACCCCTCTACTCGTATCTGAATGACATTAAATAATAAGGGCCCATAAATAGCTCAACCTGAACTTATACTGACTCATGAAAGGGTGTCATCATGAATTCTGCATAATCTGTACGTATATAAGATGGAAAGAACGATGCAAGCCGATTAGGCCGCTACATATGCTGTACAACAAAATAAGAGCAGTCAAGGCTACATAACATCCCAACTATGTACGACTGTCTACAGACCTCTAAAGGAGTACAATTTGTAGAAAGGATGGGACAGGACTCCCGTCATACCCATAAATGCATACACATCCCAAAATAACGTACCAAAATAGACCACAGCTCCGAATCGAGTGGAGCGCACCAACAACAGCTGAGGGGAAGTCCTACTGAGCCGGATCCTCTCTCTTTCTACCTGAACCTGCAGGCATGAACTGAGCCCCCCAAGCAATAGGGGAGTTAGTATGGATAATGTACTGAGTATGTAAGTCATAGAAGTAACATAAACATAAGAATCATGAATTGAATCTGATCTCTGAAACCGACTGACAGTCTAGTTGCATCTGTATGACTGAGTATCTGAAAATATTTGCATAAATATATATACTGACAATGTCTCTGTGGGCGCATAACATGCATGCTCTCAATGGTAATCATGCTCATGTATATATATAGGTCATAGTGTTGAGGAACGTTCATCCCAATCCATATGCCATATAATAGTGCTAAGGAACGTTCAGCCCGATCCATATATAATAGTGCCGAGGAACGTACGGCCCGATCCATATATTATCATCAAGGTGCACCATCTGATCAGGTGGTAATGCGTATATAACGCCTATTCCTTTTCCCATACCCCATATACATATAATATACGCGTATTTAACGTCTTCTGGTCATGGGTCAATATGCATGTGTAAATGAATGAAGTGCATATGTAAATGAAATAATAAAACTCTCAGGATAATATGATGTCACACTAACTCTAGTGGACAATTGCTGAACTAACATTACTAATACATGAAATATCAAGACCCATGAACAGAAGGAACATAATAACAGGGGTACAAGATCGTCAAAGACTGAATTTCTCCTAGTGCTTCTAAGAGTAGAGTAATATGAAAGCTCGTTTACTCGCTTTTTCGTTCATATCATAGGATCATGCCAAAAATGAAAGAAGGGACAGCCTCAATATACCTTTTTGGTCTTCTTAACTACTAAGATTATCCTCCCAAGCTCGCAAATCTACATTTGAGAGTATTCATACTATCGTTAGACTTATCGTCGTATACTTATATCAAACTTTCAAATTAAACTACTTTATATCCTGCCGAAAATCGGGCAGCATCTCCCCTGTTTATATGCCTAGCCCGAAATCATAATCCAACAACCAACAACAACAAAAACAATACCAACATCAACAACAACATCATCAATACCAATATGCTCCATAAAACATCCCTTACGATGTTTTCCAAATTTCTCAACTAACCAACTCGTTATACCATTATTTAATAACTTTATCTCTATAAACAAACCTAAATCAATATCAATAAAGGAAGATTCATACCTTACCTCCGCTAGAACAACAATATCTTCAATTTCCACCTTGAGTTCAAGCCAAAACTCACCGCAATGCGATTTTATAACCGCAACTATACGCTGTCGGAACCTAAATCCGAAGATTAAACTTGATTTGGGCTAAAATTTGGTGTTTGGGAGTTGGGGGAAAGTTTTTAGAATTTTGGAGAGGATTTGGGGTGGTTGGAATGAAACATAAGGGGTAAGCCCCCTTTTATAACATTCCAGAGTCTGCCTCAACGGACCTAAAAATTACTCAACGCAAACTCAGCGCGTTTGCACTGAGTTGTCCCCTAGCTCCTCTGCACGTTCAAGCTACCCCCAGGCGCGTTCGCACAAAGTTAATCCCTGATCTGGCAGCCTGTCTTAAAATGATCATAACGCTTGATCCCGATGCCTAATTGGTGTACGGTTTGTTGTGTTGGAAGCTAGACTTTTTGAACTTCGTTTTAGGCTTTTGCTTTACTTCAAAACCCCTCATATACTAAAATATGTCCTTTCTCTAAGTTGGACCAAAATTTCCCCCTTATAATCATAAGTTAGCACATATAATCTCATTTATCTATGGAGGTAACTCCAATGCCCACAATTGAATGACTAGCACCTAGCGAATCTCAATGTACAAAACTTACGAGGTGTAACAATTGGTGATCGAGTTCTATTGAATATTTGACCCATGAAGGGTGTTATGGGGTTTGGGAAGACAGACAAGTTGAGTTTGAGATATATTGGGCCATTTGATATTCTTGACTGTGTGGACGATGTTGCTTATGAGTTGGCCTTGCTGCCAAGATTGGCGGGGGTTCTTCCAGTTTTCCATGTGTCTATGCTGAAGAAGTATCATGCCGATGGTACTTATGTAGTTCGTTGGGACTCAGTATTGCTTGATGAGAATTTGACTTATGAGGAGAAGCCTATTGCGATTTTGGATAGGCAAGTTCGAATGTTGAGGTCTAAGAAGATTGCTTCTGTGAAGGTGCAATGGAAGTATCGTCTTGTTGAGAAGGCCACTTGGGAGACTGAGTCATACATGCGTAGCCGATGTCCTTATTTATTTTCCAATTCAGGTATTTTTTTCATTCTTCTCTTTTCGTCGCTCGAGGACGAGCGATGGTTTAATTGGTATCTGATGTAACGAACTGTATGGTCGTTATAGTCTCTCCGACACTTTTGACCCTTCCCCGAGCTTGTTTAGCTCACATTTGACCCGAGAGGACCCTTGACACGTTTCCTAAGGTGGTTGGATGTGATTTGGGTGACTTTTGGGAAAAATGTCCTTTAAGCGAAAAAGAGTTGACTCCAAGTTGACTTTTGAGTAAACAGACCTTTTTTGAAAATTCGCCTATTCTGAGAGGTCCAGATGGTCTTTTAGAACTTATTGATATATTTGGTTTGGTTCTTAATGCACTCGGGTACATTTTGAGACTTGGGTTGGGAAGTTGATATTGAGGTATCGGGGGTTGGCTCGATCAACGAGACCTCCGTTGGGAATTTGGAGGCTACGAGTGCGTTCATGACGTGTTTTCATGTATGTCTGCATATTAGGTATGTGAGCAGATGACCTCAGGAGGTAGTTGGAAATTCGGGTTGAGAGTGTGAAAAACTTGGGATTTTTGGTGTCTGGTGCCAGCTTTGGTGGCACCAGCATTGCGGCAGCGATACCGCTTTAGTGGTCACCCTGCCGCTGAAGTGGTATAGTGGTCGCGGAAGCAGGTGACATGCAGTTAATTTCATTAAATGAAGTGTTAAAAGCCATAAGTCCCTCATTCATTGCTATTCTGAAAGCTGAGTTATTGGGAGCATTTCAAGGTGATCCTTGGGGGAAAATCTTGGTGGTAAGTCCTGTTATCTTCCATCCTACTCCAAGATTTCATTATCACCTTAGGATTCCATTATCATGCTAGTTCACTAAGAGTTCAAGAATTAAAAGAGGGTTCAATGAGTTCTTCTTCTAGGCTTTGTAATCTTGATTTATTAGTTGGGTTAGATTCTTTAAGTATGGAATTGATGCATAATTTCGTCCTAATTTGTGGCTAATTTATGGAATAGAAAGTTACGGTTTACACCCAAAATTGGGGTTTTATCCTAGAATCCAAATTTGAGTAAATTGTTGGTTATTCTAGCTTGATATTGATGGGAATTGATCACTCAGAGCTTTAATTTCATGTTGGAATATTTAGATTCCTAATTTCACCCTTCTAGTTCATAAAACCCATTCCATAGGTCGGGAATTGAGTCTTGAATAGAAGTAGGGTTTGATCAATGTTCTTCTTGATTCTAATTTCTTAATTCGAATATTCTTAGACTTTCATTATCTCGAGGCTCAAAGGATAGGGAAGACTAAGGTGTGATTGTTGGAGACCTTGTTGTTCTGCCTTTCAGGTAGGTTACGGTTTACCCTATGGTGAGACTTCATTTAGCGAAGCATATATTTAGACGATATTGTCGGAGAATGCATGTAAACCTTCGGGTATGAAGTTGAGTTGGATATTGTCTTAGGTTGGGCCCATTGTGTGATTTGGGGGTTAACCACCTCGTTGCATTGTGACTTATCTTGTTCTATTGTTGTTAGCTCGATGCAACGTGGAGATAGTAGATATTGGTGACTATTGATATATCTTGATTATGATATTGTAGCACCTTACTTGTTGTCATTTGAGACGAGGATAGTGATTTTATTATGGCGTATTGTGTAGCCTTTTATTGATATTGTTAGTGTGCCCATGTGTGGCGCTTTTGATATTGATTTGATTATTGACATTGAACTCATACATTGCACGCAATCTCATCCTTCATGATATACTGTTGATACATTGATGATATATAAGGAAACACTATTATGAGCTGGGCTCAGTTGGATAAGAGTGATGTGAGGACCTATGTCCGATGTTTATCCTGAAATTGAGGTATGAGTGTTGGTAGCGATTGGTGAGGTTGTTGTCAGAATCATGAGGGTACATGGACTTCGCGGGTTCCCCATGTGTTGTATTGTCGAGATGTGATTTTCCATCATCGGAGAACATATGTACGGTGCATATACATTGCATTCACACTTCATATGTTATTGCATTGCAATTGTACTGTAGCTTCTATTGTGATGTTCTTGTGATGTACTTGTGATATACGGATTCAGATTGAACATATTAAGACTTGGCACATTTAGGTTTAGATACTGTAACATAGGTGATGACATGTACTTGGTTACTGGCTTGTAATTGACTTATAGCTTGTTGATTTACCTGTTTATCTTACTTTATTGCCTTGATATATGTTAGCTAATCTTACTTCCGCATTTTCTTATATCATTATCGTAGGACTTACATATTTCTATCTCTTTTGCTTGTTTATTTATTATTTTATGTCTTTAAGATTGTTGGGATGAGGGTTCTCTTACCGAGGTGGGAAAGGTAGGTGCCCGCGTGACTTAGTGAATTTGGGTCGTGACAAAAAATTAGTATCTGACATGTTTGTCAGGATAAAGTTACAAATGGTGCGAGAATGGATTTCGTATTGGGCCGTGAAAGATAAGTTGGGCTTCGATGTGACTATGTGGTAGTGGTTTGTGGGTTCTTCCAGGAAAATGGTTATCGATTCTAGATCGGTAAGCAAGGTTACTTGTGACGAGTGAAGACTTAAGATATTTGGTAGTTGTGGTCCTGGTATTTCAGTAAGGGTGTGTTCGCTAGGTCTTCATGTTAGAGGAATGCTAAAGATATTGTGGAATCAAGAGCTAGTTGATTTGAGAGTTATGTTGTGGTCATACTTAGTAGAATAGAGATAAGGGTCAGTATTGAGTTGGTATGTTTGGTTATGCCATGGGCTAGTGGTTGACTAGTACGAATGACTTTAGTGTTGGATGAGTGAGACGTTTTAATACTCAAGGAGCTATCGGGTGTTGCATCTAATATTGGATTAGGGTTGAGAGCCTTCTACCTGATGTGTAAGTTTCGACTGGTTCCTGCTACTACTGGTGTACTACTCGGCTGAGTTGATCGAATGAAAGGGATAATCACGCGAAAGGTTAGAGGTGTTCTGGTTCGACAATTGGGACGTTCGAAGTGGTAAATCAATAATCAGGTTTGAATAAATTCGAGTTATGGAGAACATTTCAGAATTTGAGACAGGGGAATTTGAGCAAAGGCACCTTGGTATATTAGTAGGACTGTGTATGTGATACGTCGGATTTAGAAATTATTCAATTTAAGAGTTGAGTGAGTTAAGGGAACTCTAGTATGTGTAGTGTGTGGCATACTACTATCTCCAGGATTGACTCGGCTAGTTTGCATGACTTATGATTATACGGTATTCTATTGAGTGGGTTAGAGCAATGGTTACGGTGACAGTCATTGTGATTTGATTGGAATTGGGAAATTAAAAAGTCAACAAAGGGTATAATCGATTGAGAATTGGTAAGAATGAGGTGCCTTTTGGGATTACTTGTGTCGGTTTAGATAGTGGTGTTGTTGTCTTGCATGATTCAGATGAGGTATGATTGTTGAGTAAGCTTAAACCAGAAAGTCTAAAGAAATGGACTAAGTGATATGATGAATTTCTGTGAGGTTTCGTGATTGACGACTAGTGAGAAGGAAATTTCAGATAACCAACATGTTAAGGTTTATGGGAAGTGGCTTGTGTGGTACACCGTTGGATAGCTTTGTAACACTCTACAGTGGATGAATTAGTATGGTTTTAAGAGAAAGGAATTATGGAAATCCCTATTATGAGAGGGCTAGAGTAATATTTTTCGAGATGAGATTGTATTTGTGGTAGTGTTTATGTTGCAAGTATTATTGACTGGATAACATGGGTGAGCACTATTGGGTATTAAGGACTAGAAAATAGTTGTGCTATGTGGGCATAAGAGATTGCGAGATTTGATGCTTCAAAATTGTTGCGGGCATATCGAGGTGTTACAATGAGAGATTCCATGGTTAAAAGGTCATGATATGAGGCTATAGGTTTTTGCGTCAACAAGTTCGTGGTTGTATCAGATTTGCGTATCGGGTAAAGGTTGAGAAAAGTGGAGGTTGCAAACATAAGTTGTAGTTCTTCGGTACTCAGTTGACAGCTTGGATAAGACTCAGCTTTTGGAGTCGAGGGTGACAAACATGATTGATTATGCATGAGGAATAAATTAGAATTGGCAGCCACAAATGTGTGGTAGGACTGTGATTGGTTTTGGAAAGTTGGAGTCAATTTGAGTGGCTATTGGTGGTATTTAGGGGTTGTGCATTCATTTCGAGCTAGGATTGTTGGGTTAGAGCTTGATGGACAATGGTTATATTCCCAGAGGGACTTATGGGTTCCTAGTAAATCTCCTTCACGGATTCAATAAGTTTCAGTTCAGATTTGAGGTATGACAGGTCTACCAAGATTTATTAGGGTTTGCGTGTGGACTTAATGGTATTTTATCGGGAGCAGCTATTTGGACATATATAATGGTTTCATCAATACTTGGTAATGATTTGAGGAGGTGATATTGTTGCGAGAGGTCTTTAGAGTGATCAGATGATTTCCTACGGACTTGGCTTGGCGAGGTACCCAGTGGAATGCTTCATGTATCGTGATTTGAGGTTTAAGAAGACTTGGAACTGGCGAAGTCAGCTATTAGTAAGATCAGTTTGATGGAAATGCTTAGAGTTGTTGCGATAAAGCAAGAATTTTTTGCTCGAAAGAGTAAGTCATGGGTTCGAACTTGTGTTTATGTGTTTCTAACAAATCATGGTGCGAGGAGCGACTTTAGAGAGGTGAAAGAAAGGTTAGCGGGATCAGTGTATTTTACTGGTTCAGACTATGATTGTGTCTATATCTAAAGGTCCGTGTTGCTTTGAGGGATGTTTGTGGAACCTATTGATCCAGTACAGAGGTATGGTTATAGTGAATCATAGAATTCTAGCAAAGCAGTTCTTTTGTTCGGGGATCAGTTGTGAGAGTGACTCGAGTATAGAAATTGGGTCTTTAGCTAAATTAGAGGAAGTTGACTGATAAGATGAACGGGCAGTGATTTTGGCAAACTTCGTGCCGTGGAGGCTTCCGTGTTATTACATTTAAGATTCATTGGTTACTGTCAACTTCCGTACTCTCTTTCTTTGTTCAAGCACGAACGATTGTTTAATTAGTGTCTGATGTAACGACCCATTCGGTCGTTATCGTATATTTTACCCTTTTACCCTGTTGACCTTTTCCCGAGCCTTATTAGTACGATTTTAACCCGCGGGGATAGGTGGCATAATTTTCGAGGTCATCAGGTGAGTTTTAGTGAGAATTTGAGCCTTTAAGTGAAAAATATTTTACTCAAAGTTGACTTTTGGGTAAATGGACCTTTTTTGAAAATCTGTCAATTCCGAGAGGTTCGGGTGGCTGCTTATGACTTGGTGTGATTCTCAGATCGGTTCCTAAGACACTTGGGAGCATTTTGGAACTTGGGTTGGAAAGCTAGCTTTTGGCCATTGGGGAGGACTTGGTCAAATTGACCTCCGTTGGAAATTTTGAGGCTACGGGTGAGTTTGTAGTGCGTTTTTATGTGTGTATGAATGTTTGTTTTCTATCTATGGGGCCTTGAGAGACAGTCGGATTTCGGGTTGAAACTTGCAAAAAACCAGGAATTTTCTGGTGTCTGGTGGCCGCTGTAGTGGCACCAGACTCGTGGTAGCGGTCCTGCTATAGCTAAGGACCGACTGCCATAGCGATTGTGGGGAGTTTGGGGTTATCCATCTACTGCGGCGGACTCGTGATAGGGAAAAGAGAGCCGCCACAGCGACTGTGTGAGTTTTAGTGTGGGCCGCCATAGCAGGCTAAGTCCCGCCATAGTGGAACCGCTGCAACGGATGATAGGGCAGCCTAAAACCCTATCACTTCTCTCATCACTCTCTAAGCATACTTTGGGCAATTTGGATAGCTTGAGAATTGAATCTTCACTGTGGTAAGATCCTTAACCTTAGACTTCATTATTTACCTTCCTTAATCCTTAATCCATGCTAGAAATCTTTAGAAATAAAGCAGAACAATGGGTTCTTATGATAATTTCTTGAAATGAGTTTTAGACTTCTTAAATGGAATTGATGATGAAATTGACTAGTGTAACCGTAGAATTTGATTAATTCATTGTTGTTAAGCGTACTTCTTCCATTATTAGTGATTAATTTGAGGATTAAAAAGTTAGGGTTCCTACCCAAAATTGGCGGTTTCACTTTCATTCTGAATTTGGCTTAATCTTGAGTTAATCTATCCATTGATTAGTAGGTTCTGATTATCTAGAGCATGTATCGCCTATTCCACTTTCAAATTGCCTATTTTACTTGTGTGTCTGTTTTCTCATTTTCCATAGTTAGAATTATACCTAAATTTGAAGTATAGCAATATGGGTATTTTTCTTTTTGATTTCTAATGTAGAATTCGAATATGGTTAGACGTTGAGTATTTGGAGATGCAAAGAAAGGTCAAGGCAAAGGATTGACGGTTCGTGGCTCCTGTTCAAAATTCCAGGTAGGTTACGGCTTACCATTTTGGTTAGACTTCGGTTAGTGAAGCATATGTAGAGTTAGTGATTGTTGGAGAAATCATGTACACCTTCGGGTATGAAGTTGGGATGGAATACTTAGGTTGGTATTATTGTTGACTATGGCTTATTGCCTCGTTGTGTTCTATTGGGTTATTGCCTTGTTGTGATTTATTGGCTTGTAGCCACGTGAGTGATTCCAGACTTGTTGTTTTGTGATTTACCTTATGAGTTGGAGATCGTATTTTATCATGTGTTGATGTTGTTGGGAAGGAATGGAAAGTTATGGTATTGAGACTGTTATTGTGATATGTGTCCATGAGTGGCACGATTGATTTAACATGTTGTCATCATTCATAGATATTATGCAGTGTGCTCATTCTCATCTTTTATGATACCGTGATATGAATACTTAGCGACTTATTCTTGATTGTGAACCCGTATCTCTTAATTATTGGTTATAGACTTGTGCAGAGGAAGGAATTGTTATTGATCTTGATATTGATATATGTGTCCACGTGTGGCACGGTTGTCATTGATATACTCTTGTTGGCATTGATATCATGCATGCATTCATACTCATATATTTGGATCGGGTTGCGCGCAGAAATACACACACACACACACACACACATACATATATATATATATATATATATATATATATATATATATATATATATATATATATATATATATATATATCGGGTTGCATGTTCTGCAACACTTGCACGTACCGCAACACTGACTTTGGACCGGGTTGCACGTTCCGCGACGCTGACTTGGATCGGGATATGCGTAGCAGCAAGTACATGGACTATGCGGGTCCCTCATGGATCATGACCGTCGAGGCGTGGATATCATCCTCTCAGAGCATGTGTGTATCATGCATTGCATTACATTACATTTCATTTCATTCACTCATACATCAGATTTCGAGTGTGGTTATTTATCGTATTGTACGGTGCTCGTGATCATTTACTTCCTAGTTGGTTACTGGTTTGAGATCTCAGTGTGCCTGATTAATATATATTTAGGAATTGACGGATTCGAGGAGTATAGACTTTCTCCTAGGTTCAGACTTGAGGTTACGGAGTGACATTGTTGGTTGTACTAGTGTTTATGGTTATTCTGAGGAATCGTGGGAAACTTGGCAAGACTTGTGTTTAGGTGTTTCACCATAGGCTATGATTCAGTTATTGATCCTGATGTACTTGAGTTGTTATTCTTGGACTGTGTGTTGTGTATACTTGATTGTGAGTATGTCTATTCTTCAGTCTCTTTCTTTATATATGTTAACTAACTGTTGTCAGCCTATGATACCTATTCAGTACGTGTTGTTTGTACTGATGCTACCTTGCTACACTCCTTTTCGGGGTGTAGAGGTTGAGATAGGTTCCACTTCAACTTCCCGAGACTAATTTTCGAGACCTGGCTTGCAAGTATCTAGGGTATCTGACGAGTCGCTGCCGGAGACTCCTCTATCCCTGTCTTTATTTTCTTCGATAGATGTGTTTAGCATAGGAGACTTGTATTTTCTAGACATTACTTAGTTGCTCTTGTACGAGTCAGACCAGTTCCTTAGGGATTGTATTTATATTCCGCAGTTATGATTACTTATGACACAGGCTTCTACTTATTCTGCTCTATTTACTTTATTGTGGTTTGAATTGATGATTTAAGAAAGGGTTCGCCTACCGAGGTGGGAAATGGTAGTTGCCCACGCAACTTAGTGAAATTGGGTCGTGACATTAGAAGAATATGAAAAGCCCTTCATCAGGAAAATGGTACGGTGCTTCTTTTGTCCTACAAAAGGCATACAAGGAGGAGTAGTTCAAATACAAATAATATCTCATAAAATAATGTTAATCTTCAACTTTGTACATTTTTTTAGCACTTCAACTAGTCAATATCTCTAATTCTTTGGTGGATTAACTTTGGTTTCTCGATCGGTGTAAACTTCACATAGGGTTTTTAGCGTGTGGGGGGTCGTCTTGTTTTTTTATGCAATTTATTAGTGGCCTTAGGATTCTTATTTTTCCAGGGAAAGTCTTAAAATTTTGTGAGAAAAAATAGATGTAATTCCTAAATTTCGAGGGGAGAGAGAGAGAGAGAGAGAGAGATATTCTTAGTAGCTCATGAATTGTGACACCAGATCTCGGGAGTTGTATTGTTGAACTCCGCATCGTATTAATTTTGAAAATTTATGTTATTTGATTCTCTGAAAATTTCTGTGGTTACTTTTACATTGGTTCGCCTACCGATTAGAGTTGGCTTCCACCACGGCCTAGGTGGGAATTTGGGTCGTGACGATACAAGTTCCTCCAAGACCCGCTCCGTTATGAATGGAGCAATTTAATACGTTCTTGGGAATCATTGTCACCAATATAAAGTGTACATATTTATCTAACTAAACATGTATATTAGTCTCACAATATAAGTTATTTTTCCTGTTAATCTTTGATATATTGATGTATATTGTTATTATAGTTATTCGAGATAACAAGAAAATATTGCTTACTCATCATTGTTATTAAGTAGAAACTTGAGTAAATTTTGGCAGACTTGGAAAATCAAATTTAAACAAAAATTTAAAGGCTTACCAAAATAAATTCAATAGTAAGTCATTCAAGTGAAATTAAATGTACGTGGACTTACTTTTTTCCAAAATTTATAGTAACATAATATGATTGATAAATATATTTTTGGTAAGTAATTAAAGCTGTTTTAACTTGGTAGAATTCCGATATTTGCGTCAATCCTCTCTTCTCTCTCCATGCAAAACCCTAATAGAGAGTAAACCCTGGTGTCATGATGGTGGCCGGCGGCCAACCACCCCTGGTGGTTGGTCATGATATTGCTTCTTTATCTCAATTTCCTCCATTAAATCCCTCATCCACGAATACAAATCCTTCTATAGTAGAGAACATGAGTAAAACCTTATACAAAACCTTTACGTATGGCAATCTTGTTAACATGCAGCCGTTGGATTTGTCCATGCACACAGCCAAAGTTGATGTTCAACCCATAGAGATCAAGCCTGTAGTAACAAAAGATGGAAAAAAGTGGTTACTTGGACAGAGGATGAAGTATTACGTATGAATTCCATTGAAGAACTTGATTATGCAGTGGTGGGAAAGTTTTCTCATGGTTGGCCTGAACTTGAAGAATTGAGAGCTCAAATTCCTAGACAATGTGGAATTAAAGGAGATTGTAGGGTTGGTTTGTTTAGGCATCGTCCTATTTTGATGCGATTGGAGAGACTAGAAGATTTTATCACTATGACATCTAAAGGTGTTCATAACATTCATTCCAAGGATGGATATTACTATCCAATGAGGCCTTTGATTTATGATCCATCTTTTAAGGTTGAAGAAGAAACTACGAAAGCTATGGCTTGGATTTCATTCCCACATCTATTACCTACCTTATTTGTTAGGGAATCTTTGTTCACATTGGCATATGCTGTAGGTAAACCTCTACAATTGGACATGGCTACTATCAATAAAACTCGACCTAGTTGTGCTAGGGTTAAGGTTCTAGTTGACTTAATGGATGAACTCCCTGATTCTGTAACTATGGAGATTGTGACAAGGAGAATAAAAAGATTAGGGATGTGGATGTTAAGATTCAATATGATGTTTTGCCTAAGTATTGTAAAAGGTGTAGATTACAAGGGCATAATGAAGAGGGTTGTAGAATATTACATCCTGAATTAAGAAGTAGTCACAATGTTGAGAATGAGAAAGTAGAAGAACATGGAGAGGTTATCCTGAAGACTGATGGGAGTGCATGGAATAAGATTAAGCATGATAAATCTTTAACAAGGGGAAAGGAGTTTGGGAATGCTATTAAATTCAATCCAGTCAAAGATAATAGAGTAGTAACAAGGGAGAAAAGTCCAATGATGCTGATAAGGAAGGATTGGAATCAGTAGCTATGCAAAACAAATTTGTTGTTCTGTTCAATGAAAAGATATGAGTGAGAAAGAAACTGCAGAAAATGGTGTAAAAGCTGATGAGCTGATGGATAAAGTGGAGGGGAAGGTTATCGAAGACAGTACAGTTGATGTTCAGGACTGTGGTGATCAAGTTATAGTAAGTGCTTGTAATACTGACATGTTGAAATCTCATGAAGAAGATAAAGTTATGATGGATGTTCTGGGGAATTCAGATTCATCTGAAGATGGAAAAACTCTATCCCCTTCTAAATGGGGTGATAGAGTGGAAGATAAACTAGAGGATGGAGAAGTTGATGAAAGGGACTTATCTAAGCAGGTTATACAAAATGAGAGTGATTTGCTAGATCAAGATACTGATATAGTGGTATCTCCTTAATAGAATCTAGATGCAGATCAATCACAGAAGAAGGTTGATTTATCAGTACAATGGTTTCCTTTAAAATCTACAGATGGGAAATAGGTAGAGGCTATAGAAGGGGTTGAATCTAGTCAAACTGGTGGAAAGGTGTCGTCAATAAAAAAGAGTTCTCCTATGAGAAATTTACATGACTTGGTTTCACACAAACTTGTTAATGATCACATTAGTCTATTGAAGGAAAACATTAATGATAATGTGATTAAAGATGGAGAAGATCCAGGTCATGAGCCTGGTCTTGATGTGGAGACTATCAATGAGGTGGAACAAGGAAGCACTGGAAAGGGAAATCAGAAATCAGTTGGAGTTTCTCCAAAATTATCACTAATAAGGGTCAGAAGAAGAGTGGAAAGACTGTACTAGCAGAAAAACAACAGCCTACCAGGGTGGTGCCAAAGAGATCTGCAGCTAAAGCCTATTGTAAATGATGATAAAGTCATTGATTTGGAATATCATGTTAGTGAGGACTCAAAAGGCTTTTCAAAGAGTTCAAATGCTTCATAGACATCATAAGTTCTTCCTTGTGGCACTTATGGAACCATTCCAATATGTTAGGCACTTGCAGTATTATAGGAGAAGACTGAAAATGAATCAGGCTGGAGCTAATTGCAATGGAAAGATCTGGTTTTTTGTAGCAGATAATATAGAGGTGGAAGTTCTTTCAAATAGTGAGCAACAAATTTCTCTAAAGTTGGTCTTTAATGATACTGGTAAAAGTTTGGTTACTACCTTAGTTTATGCCAAATGTAGTGAGGTGGAGAGACTGCATCTATGGGATAGCATTTATAGCTTGGCAAATGATATGTCACTTCCTTGGATGATAGGAAGAGACTTCAATGTGGTGTTGAATGATGAAGATAAAATAGGAGGGATACCTATTCTTGCTCAAAATATTGAAGATTTTGCTTTTTGTATCAACTCTTGTGAATTGGAGGAAATTCAATTCAAGGGCAGTCCTTTCACTTGGTGGAATGGAAGAGCCACTAATGACTATATTTTTGAAAGATTCGATAGGATGCTGGTGAATGCAGAGTTACAAAACTGGTTTGCTCATTTGGAGGTGGAGCATTTAGCTAGAACTGGTTCTGACCATACTCCATTATTATGTACTTATGGGGAAGTTACTCAGAATCAACACAGACCTTTCAAATTTCTCAAGTTTTGGGTGGATCACGAATCTTTCTTTGGCACAGTTGAGCAGAATTGGCCTAACTGGATGCATGAAGATCCTTTTATCAATTTCAAGCTGAAGTTGAAGCATATGAAAGGGGTGCTATCTCAATGGAGTAGATCTATTGATGGGGATATCTTCAAGCAACTGATAATTAGAGAGGAAATTGTGAGAATTAAGGAAAATTTGTTTGGAGAATGTCCTAGTAGTGGGAATAGAAGTGTGCTTCAACAATCCCAAGCTGAACACCAAGAGTACTTACACTGTGAGGAGGAATATTGGAGACAAAAAACTGGGATTGATTGGTTTGTGGAGGGAGATGGAAACACCAGATTTTTTCATAATCTGGTGAAAGGTAGGAGGAAAAGGCTACAATTTCAGAGGATTCAAGATCTTGATGGTAACTGGTTAGACAATGAAGAGGAAATGGCAAATGAAGCAGTAAAGTTCTATCAAAATCAGTTTACTCAGGAGGATATGGGACATACAAATGAGGATATTCTACAACATATTCCATGCATGTTGGATCAGGAGAACAATGAAATGTTATGTAAGGTTCCTTCAAAGGAAGAAGTGAAAGCAGCTGTGTTCAACCTCAGTGGTTCTAGTGCCATTGGACAAGATGGCTTTTCAGGTTTATTTTATCAAGTTTGTTGGCCTATTGTAGAAGTAGATGTGCTCAGGATGGTAATTGTATTCTTCCAAGGTGATACTCTTCCAAAGTCAATCACTCATACTAATGTAGTACTGCTCCCTAAGAAAGTGATGATTCAAAGTTACTCAGATTTAAGACCAATAAGTCTGAGTAACTTTATCAATAAAGTCTTATCTAGAGTTATGCATAATAGGTTAGAGAAGGTACTTCCTACTCTAATCTCTCCTCATCAGGCAGGTTTTGTGAAGGGTAGGAGTATAATTGAAAATGTCTTGCTCACACAAGAAATTGTCACAGACATTAGGAAGAGGGGTAAACCTGCTAATGTGATCTTAAAGCTAGATATGGCAAAGGCATATGATAGAGTTTCCTGGAGTTTTTTGACAAAGGTCCTACATCAGATGGGATTTTCAGGAGTATTCATTGATAAAATATGGAGACTGATAGCAAACAACTGGTATTCAATTTTGTTTAATGGCAAAGCTACAGGTTTATTTCATTGTACAAGGGGTGTCAAACAAGGTAAACCCTTGTCACCAGCTTTGTTTAGTTTGACAGTAGAAGTGCTATCAAGGGCATTAAACTCATTGTATGACAACAGTTTGTATGTGGGGTATGGCTTGCCTAAATGGAGTGCTAATATTAATCATCTAGCATATGCAGATGATACCATAATATTTGCATCTGCTGAGAGGAATTATTTACAAATGATCATGGACATTCTCAAAGATTATGAAGTTATATCTAGTCAACTGATCAACATTGAAAAAAATGCATTCTACATGTATCATAAGGTGGCAGATAGAGTGATGCAGGAAGTGCAGCACGTGACAGGTTTCACAAAGGGACAGTTCCCTTTCAAGTATTTAGGATGCCCCATTTTTCATGCCAGAAAGAAGAAAGTATACTACCAAGATCTCATCAAGAAAGTGAAGGATAAATTGCAGAGTTGGAAGGGCAAATTGCTGTCATTTGGTGGTAAAGCTATGTTGATAGGGAATGTTCTACAAAGTGTACCAGTGTATGTGCTATCTATTGTAGTACCTACTAAATACACTCTAAATGAGCTCCATAGGATCTTTGCAAGGTTTTTCGGGAGCAATAAGGAAGAGGATAAAAGCAAACATTGGGTATCATGGAAGAAGATCTGCATGCCTAAAGTTGAGGGTGGACTAGGATTTAGGTCCTTGTTTGATATTTCTAAAGCTTTGTTTGCTAAGCTATGGTGGAGATTTAGGACCTCAAGTTCTTTACGGTCTACCTTTTTGTGGAATAAATATTATAAGAAGCTGAAACCAACAAGGGTACAATGGAAGGGAGGTTCACAGGTATGGAAAAAGATGTTAGAAGCCAGGGATCAAATGGATCACTTAATTTGGTGGGAACCTAAAAAAGGTTCATGTGATTTCTGGGAAGACAACTGGACTAGATTAGGTCCTCTCAGGGATTTCTTAACCACAGATCACAATATAGAAGAGGTGGCTGAACTCATGAATTAAGAGGGTTGGGATTTCTAAAAAATGAATGCCGCGTTACCAGAGCAGCTAGTGAATCATGTTAGATCTGAACTGAGCATAATGGGGAAATCAATAGATGCAAATGTACCATGGTGGACTTTAACTAAGTCTGGAAAATTTACAGTGAGTAGTGCATGGAACTTAATGAGACAGCAGGAGCAAGAGTCATTGAACTATCAAAGAATATGGAGTAAAGGAGTGCCATTCAAAATTTCATTCTTTTTATGGAGGATGTGCAAAGCTAAACTCCCAGTGGATGATATACTCAAAAGGATGAATATTTCCATTGCATCAAGATGCAGATACTGTCTAAATTCACAGTCGAGGAGACATTGCAACATCTTTTCTTGACTAGTAATTGTGTAGCAGAAGTGTGGCAATACGATACCACAGCAGCAGGTATCATAGGCCCTCTACTATAGTTACATCAAGCAGTGGTAAAATGGTGGAATACAAAGTGTGTAGTCAAGTTGAAACCAGTTTTTGAAGCAATACCATCATTCATCTGCTGGCGGTTGTGGAAGAGAAGCAATGCACTTATGAATAGAGCACAGATGAGTAAGAGTAAAGTCATTTACTGCATTAATCAGAATATTCATAGCTTGATAAGTAGTCTATATCCTTGGTTGAAGAATGCCCCACATACTTGGCCTCAAATGGTACAGCTCTTAGAAGGACTTCAGCCTAGAGTCGGAGGTCAAATGGTACAATGGAGATGTCTAAGTGCATGCTGGTATAAGTGCAATACTAATGGTACATCAAGGGGTAATCCAGGCCAAAGCTCAGCTGCTTTTTGTATTAGAGAAGAAAGAGGTGATCTGGTTCATGATGCTGCTAGAAGAATAGCTAACACAACAAATATATGTGCAGAAGCAGTTGAAATTCATGATGGTCTGCAATATTGTGTTAATAAACAAGTGTTACCTCTGATCATGGAAACTGACTCTCTTGCTATGGTGAACATTATTCAAGGAGACGGGGAAACTCCTTGGAAAGTTAGTATGGATGTGCATAATATTAAAGAGTGGAGAAAGAGAGGACAAGTCCAGTTTGTCCATGTCCTGAGGGAGGGCAATACAGTAGCAGATTTTTTAGCTAACAGTGTGTTCAATTGTGCAGGTACATTACAAGTTAACAATTTTCAGGAACTCACACCTACAGGAAGGAGATTGCTAAATATGGATAAATCCATGATGCCTAACTTCAGGTTCAAAAAAAGGGAACCAGATTGAAGAAGGATTTTTGCACTTTAGTTCATGCTCACTACTCATCATCAGACTGTAACATGACTAGTAACTACTAAGACTGGCCTAGCTAGATAGTGGTATTAGTAGTTCTACTGCTCATTCTTCTAGCAGGCTTGGATTAGGAGTTTACAACAGCCATGTTATGATCAATATAGGTTGTGAAAGGGACTCAACTTGTCTATTCAGGATTATGGACAGCAGCAGATTGCATATGCAGCTTTATTCTTGTTTGAATCATCATGGGGTCTGATAACATAGCACCTGGTGAGAGCTTTGAGGTGTCTGATAGTGTTATCATCCCAAAACAAGGGAACTTGTAGCATACCTCCAGTTTGCAGCACTTTGATCTTATTTTCAGTTTCTTTAGCTTAGAGTAGTTTCTTTTCCTTTTAGTTTCACTACAACAAAGTATAGAATTAGCAACAATCTTTTAGCAACAACAATGATATTGTTGCTAAATATTAAGAAATGGCAACAACTTTAGTTAGGTGTTGCTATATCATAGACCTTTTAGCCACAATTTTGTTTTTTGTTGGCAAATATTTAAATTTTGTTGCCATATTTTATAATTAATATAATAAATAAAAATAAAAATAAATTGACAACAACTTTTTAGCAACCACCGTGATACTGTTGGCTAAAGTCAGTAAATGGCAACAACTTTATTTCAGTTGTTGCCATATCGTCAAGCTTTTAACAACGATTTTTCCTTGTTACCAAGCAATTTAGATTTTTGTTGCCATAACTTACATTTAATATAATTAACTTAAAATATAAATAGAATTGGCAACAACAAAATTTTATTGTTGGTAATACTATTAATTTTCTCAACAACTTAAGTGCATTGTGGCCTAAATTTTTTATTTTTCCGCCAAAACCAAACGCGGCAAACTCTTTTTCCCTAAAATCCTTAGCGCTCTTTTCTAGTTTTTATTCTACCCAGGTTTTCTTTTTCTATTGTTGAAACTGAATCCTAAAATCCTTAGCCTCTTTTCCAGTTTTTATTCTACCCAAATTTTCTTTTTTCTATTGTTGAAACTAAATCTTTCTCTGTTGGGTTTTGTTGCTGCTCAAAGAAAAAAGTTGTAAGTACTCTCTCGTTTGCTCTTCAGCTTCAATTTTTATATTCGGTTTGATTTTAGTTTCCAGCAGCTTGTAACCCAAGGTTTTGTTGCTGCTGGGTTTTGGGGATTACCAAGTGAGAAATTTGAAGCATAAAAACTAGTATTGCAAATAACCTTCACATACTCTGCTATAACACACTCACTTTTTCACTCTAAAATTCTCTCCGGTGCACATGGTCGACCTTAATTACTTTCCGGCGATATAGTAACCTAAGATCCGATCAAAATCAAAACCAATGGAAGCATCATCACAGCGGTTTTTCTCTCCGGCGAGATCCGAATAGGTTTCTCGACCCGGTTTGGATCTGAATCGCTACCTCTATGCGTTAGTTTAATTAGCTTTTTTTGTGTGTGTGTGTATCTTATGTATTTTTTGTCGCTTCACAAATATCATTTGGAGTTAAAATAATATGTAAAGTTTGAATCTTGGTGGAAAAAAGAGGTCAAAAAAATGAGAAAATTGATGTTTTGATGGTTTTTCTTTATTGATTATTGAGTGGGTTTGAATCTTTAGTGGAAAAAAGAGCTCAAAAAATGAGAAAGTTTGAATCTTCACTGGAAATTTGGGTTTCTTATTGATTATTAGTGAGTGGGGTTTCAATCTTGGTGGAAAAAAGAGGTCAAAAAAATCAGAAAGTTTGAATCTTTACTGGAAAAAAAAAAAAGAATGAGAAAGATTGAATCTTTACTGGATGTTTGATTGTTGAGTGAGGCTAGTATTGCAACGAAATTTGAATGGAGGTGCTAAAGTTCTCACTTGGTAATCAGCTAAAGTTTTTGTCTTTTTCTTTTTCCATTTTTGTGCTTTACTGCAAAGTGTTTTGGTCTCTGTGTAGTATTGATCCAAAGTTTACTGTTCAGTTTTTTGTTGTTTGAGCTTTCATCTTTTTTGTATACCCATTTGTGTTATTAAATATGTGGATTAATAGGTATGATTTTATTAGCTGTGTATTTGTGAATTCTTGTTTCAAAGAGTTCAGTTCATTTTGTTAATCTGTTAATTACTAGATGCAAGTTTTTGTCTTATCTTCTAAGTTGTTAGATTTTCCCTTTTTCGGACTTATTTTTAGTTTTCAAAGAGTAGTCAAAATTATGCTGATGTAGTATTTAGGAGTTAATAAATACATATTTAGGTCCTTTATGAATGTTCTAATGAATTTGCTGCTATTTCTGGTGCTTCATGATAACGTTGCTCATTTATCCTTCTATGCATCAATCTTAAACATGGATAAACAATGGAATGTAATTAGGGATGGCAATTGGGGCGGGGCGGGGCAAGGCAGGGATTTCTCTTAATGGGGCAGGGTAGGGGAACATTTAAATGGGGCGGGGCGGGGCAGGGCAGGACAGGGAAAAATTTATTTTTTGTAAAAATTTGATGGGGCAGGGCAGGGCAGGTCAATATTAGGGTCGGGTAAAAAAAAGATGACGCTGCTACAAAGACAACCTTTCCCTCTGCTTTTGCTTTTCAAAGTCACGCTATGGCCTCACTATGGCTGTGGCTCTCTGCAATTTGTGCCGGATATTTCACACAAACAAAAGTATAAATTCAGAAGAACTTTACATTACATATAATTAGAAAATGATGGTTAGTAAATTAATGACATGCATTTGCTTGTGGAAAAATATAATGATTTACTCTTGATCAAGAAGTGGTGTAAGAGATTTTTGAAAGAAATTTATTCTTCACTGTCAAGTATCTAGATTAAAAAGCTTTCTACAAAAGTTGTCCAAATAGTGTTTTAAAAATGATAACAAATCATTTAAAACTTAAAAGTATTGTACTTGGGTAAAAGTGTAAATTAGATACAATTTTTTCTATGTTGTTATATGTAGCTTGCACAAACTAACATGTCAGTAGTATTTTTCTCTTAGTATTATGCAAGTATACAATCAGTCAGAGAAAAGAATTAAGAATAGGGGTTTCATGGACCAATTAGAAGATGTTAATATTGAAACTCTGCGACCAATTAGAAGATGTTAATATTGAAACTCTGCATCTACATGGGAATATAAAAATGGGAACAAAAATTTAATTCAGAAAAAATTATTTAGAATACTACAGACTTAATTTTTCTAAGTCTTTTTGCTTTGAAAGTTACAATCTTTAGTGGTTTTTTTTGTTGTCCTTGTGACTAATGATGAATTTTGGATCTTAGTTTTCCTGGGAAAGCTATGGGTGTGAAAGTTGGCTACCTTGATTATTCTTTTTTAATGCTACTGGTTGTATTGTTCCTTATTTTTTCTAAGTGTTTTTGCTTTGAAAGTTAGAATCTTTAGTGTGGTTTTTGTTGTAATTGTGATTAATGATGAATCTTGGAGCTTAATTTTCCCCGGGAAGCTTGTGTGTGAAGGAGTTGGCAGCCTTGATTATTCTTTTTTAATGCTACTGGTTATATTGTTCCTTAATTTTTCTAAGTGTTTTTGCTTTGAAAGTTAGAATCTTTAGTGTGGTTTTTGTTGTAATTGACATTAATGATGAATCTTGGAGGTTAATTTTCCCGGGGAAGCTTGTGTTTGTGGGAGTTGGCAGCCTTGATTATTCTTTTTAATGCTACTGGTTATATTGTTCCTTAATTTTCTAAGTCTTTTTGCTTTGAAAGTTACAATCTTGCTGGCCTTTTTTTTTTTGTTGTCTTTGTGACTAATGATGAATTTTGGATCTTAGTTTTCCTGGAAAAGTTGTGGGTAATTCTTAGTTGAGGCGCTACTCCGGCTGAAGCTGCTCCAGCTAAGGTAATTCTTACTATTCCTATCTACTTCTACTTGCAATTTCCCAGTATTTGCTTGTGAATTAGCATCTGTTTTTGCTGGCAGCTTATCCCCATCGATATTCTCTTTATTTCTACCCCTATCTGCTACAACTGCTTGCTGATTTTCTGCATTTGTCTGCCCTTGTACAACTAGAAGTTGCTTGTTTGTATTGCTATTAGGCTCATTTTGCCTTCTGACTTATGTTTTTTTTTCTTGACGGTTTTAAAGCCCAGCAAGTGCAACTGCATCTGGTACATTAGTGAGTAAAGTAGATTTTTTATCCGCTTTTAGAACTTAGAACTACATTAACATGTGCAGGAGAAATATAAAAATAGATCTATACCACATTAGTTGTTTAAAGATTTTCAAAGCAGCCTACGATTTCTTGGGATACTTTACCCATACATAACCTTAAGATTTTTGATTCGGTGTTCAAATTCTTACACTTTTAGACAATCAAAACTGAAGCTTTATTTTAATTTAAATAGATTGACTTTACATGAATGGTTTCACCAAACCTTCCAATTTCATCAACTAAGTCCAATATCCTACAAGGAAAAAGAGGAGTAAAGAATACAAGTTAAAAAATTAAAGAAAGAGCTTATTAAGTAAGGGCTATCAGATTGGCACCAGGAGGATGTTGATATAATTTAGAACTCTTACTTCTATTTTTTTTTCTTGCAGCTGATCCTTTATAACAACTCTTGTCTTTTCAGTCAGTATTTGGTCACACCTTTACCTCCTAGAGCATCATTAATCTGTTAGCCCCTCATAAAAAATACATAGACACCATAGACTAAACATACAAATTTTAAATAATCGGAGTAGTAGTAAATTATAGAAGAAAAATAATATTCATTTGTACTGCATAACTTCATTGAAAATATGAACACTATTCGAACAGGTTGAATTGTCCGCAACTATATTCTACTATACTCCTCTAAAGTTGGACACTAATGCTTACAAAGAGCAAAAACATTAGAAGTGGAATTTTCACAAACAAGTAAGAGGCATAAATACTTGAGTATAATGTCATATTGAACATGATACTAAATTCCTTTACCTGGCACAGTAAAGTAATTCTTTGACACATTTATCTTATAAAGAAACAACAGAAATAGAAGTTTCTTACACAAGCCTTAGGACAAACAGATTTTCAAATGGACTGGGGTCACAAGCTTTATAATTCGTTCTCTGTATTCTCATATCAATTAGAAACTAGCAGCAATTACTCTATTGCCGCTAAAAAATTGTCGGTGAAAGCAGTTTTTGTAGTAGTGTTAGTTGTTGCTTTTTTTAAGTTTTGGATCTGTTCGGTTCCTAAAATGTCTGGTGTATGTCGATTTTCTGTCCAATTTTTGGTTCTTCGAATATTTTATTCTTGTATGTAAAAATTCATTGAATCCAAAGTAACACTTGAAAGTATTATGCTACTCTTATAATGAAATAAGGTCCGGGAAAAGGTCACACACTTGAAATTCTTCTCGATATCTTTATCTCTCTATGTCCTCCTAGTTTGTGTCAACTTACTCCATAGTTGTAATCACTGGGCAAATAGAAAAGGTAAAACATTACATTAGATAGTTCGCATTACTTAAGACTTCAGCTCAATGAAGATAATGCTATTTTTTTTTTATCTTTCATTGTAGGTAAGTATATGATGGATAAGAATTGGATACTTATTAAGAATAGGAGATTACCAGAATACTTGACCGGTATGGAACAATTTTTAAACTATGCATTTTCCAATCCTGAGGTTGGTGTAACAATCCAGTGTCCGTGCATTAAATGTAACAATGTGCTTTGGAAAACGAGAGAAGAAGTGGAGTTAGATTTACTTAAATGGGGAATAGATCCAACATATGATAGGTGGATTTTTCATGGTGAGTCGGATTCATCTTCGGATGATGAAATAAATTCTGGTGCAGATTCAGATTTAGGCAATGATGATGCTTCCACTTTTGAAATGTTACATGACATGTATCGTGGTTTTCCTTCTAATAATTATGAGTTTGATGAGACCAATGAGTCTAGAAACGAAGAGCCTAACACAGAAGCAAAGAGTTTTTATAGTTTGTTAAAGGACGCAAAGCAAAAGTTATATCCAGATTGTCAAAAATTCTCGAAACTCTCTTTTGTAATGCGCCTTTTTCAAATGAAGTGTCTGCATGGCTGGAGTAATACTTCGTTTGACTCATTATTGAAATTATTGGGTGATGCTTTTCCGAAAGAAAATGTGCTCCCTAATTCTATTTATGAAGTTCAAAAGATCATTAAAGATTTGGGTTTAGATTATGTGAAGATAGATGCATGTGTTAATAATTGCATCTTATATAGAAAGGAATATGCAGATCTTGAGCAATGCCCTAAATGTGGTGAGAAACGATGGACAGTAAGGAAAGAAAAATATACTGATGATGAGGTTGCTTCAAGAAATTTGACTAAGAAAAATAAAGGAATTTCTAGAAAGATTCTTCGATACTTTCCTTTGATACCACGATTACAACGGTTGTATATGACAAAACAAACGGCCGAAGATATGAGGTGGCATAAAAATAAGCGAGTTGAGGATGGAGTACTAAGGCATCCAGCTGACTCATTAGTGTGGAAAACTTTTGATGAAGAACATCCGACTTTTTCTTTAGATCCACGTAGTGTAAGGCTTGGACTTGCTTCAGATGGTTTTAATCCGTTTGGTTCTATGAGTAATGCTTATAGCATGTGGCCAGTAGTCTTGATTCCATATAATCTTCCCCCGTGGCTATGCATGAAACAATCTAATATTTTGTTGTCCTTGCTTATTCCTGGCCCAAAAGGCCCTGGTATGAATATTGACGTGTTCCTCCAACCTTTGGTTGATGATTTGAAAATCTTATGGGAGGGTGGAATCGATACTTATGATGCTTTTAGGAAACAAAATTTTAAATTGCGTGCTTCTTTGTTGTGGACAATTAATGACTTTCCAGCTTATGGTATTTTGTCTGGTTGGAGCACTAAAGGTAAATTAGCTTGTCCTGTTTGTCATGTACATACTTGTTCCATTTACTTGAAACATGGTCGAAAGCTTTGCTATATGGGTCATCGTAGGTTCTTGGAGAAAAATCATTCTTATCGTCGGAATAAAAGTTCTTTTGATAACACAAGGGAAGAAAGACTTGCACCAGAAGCTTTGAGTGGAGATGATGTGCTTGCACAACTAAATACATCCTCACAAGGGTCAATCGACTGCAATGCAAGAAAAAGAAAACGAGATGTTGGAAGACCTGACAATTGGAAGAAGAAAAGTATATTCTTTGAACTTCCATATTGGAGGACTGTATTATTGAGACATAATTTGGACGTAATGCATATTGAAAAAAATATTAGTGAAAGTGTGATTGGAACACTGTTAGATATTGAAGGAAAAACAAAGGACACATTGAAATCTCGATTGGACATACAAGATATGAGAATAAAAAAGCCACTCCATCCAATAAAAAGTGGGGATAAGTATATACTTCCTCCGGCAAGTTATACAATGTCTAAAACTGAGAAGCTTCAGTTTTGTCAGCTTATCAAAGAAGTCAAGTTTCCTGATGCTTATGCTTCTAACATTAGTCGTTGTGTCAAGGAAGCTAGAATTTTTGGACTTAAAAGTCATGACCACCATGTTCTTTTTCAGCGTATTTTTCCACTTATCATCAAAGGGATTTTGCCAAGGGATGCTTATGATCCATTAATTGAATTGTCATTGTTCTTTAGTGATTTGTGTGCTAAAGAGTTGCATGTAGAAAAGTTAGATCAACTAGATAAAAGTATACGGATGACAATCTGTAAGTTAGAACGTGTGTTCCTGCCGACCTTTTTTGATGTTATGATTCACTTGGCAATTCATTTGGCAAACGAGGCGAAGTTGGCTGGTCCCGTTCAATATCGATGGATGTATTACATCGAAAGGTTTAGATTCTTACTCCTCTGAAGCTTTATTTTAATTTAAATATGTTACAAAACTGATATATGTTTACTCGCTGATATATGTTTACTCAATAGATATTTGCGCACATTAAAAAATTATGTACGCAACAAATCTCGTCCAGAAGGATCAATTGCTGAAGGCTATCTTGCAGAGGAGTGCATGACATTCTGTTCTAAATATTTAACAGATATAGAGACCAAGGAAAATCGCCCGGATAGAAACTTTAATTCTTCCAATATAGATCCCAACGAGTTATCCATATTCAATTGTCCTGGTAAGCCATTACCAGGGGGTTCCTGGGAAGAATTGAGTGCTCTTGAAATAAAACAAGCTCATTTTTACATCCTCCAAAATTGTGAGGAAGTCCGTCCTTGGACTGAGTAAGATACCTTTCACTTAGTTTACTTCCTTTTCTTCTTATGAACCTCTCAACAACTATGTTCTAATGCTTTTTTCTTGTTTTTTCTTTAAAAAAAAAATCATAATCCATAGGGAACATCTAGAAATATTAACAAAGGAGAACAATAGAAATGTTGCCAAGAGGCACAAGGAGGAATTTCCTTTGTGGTTTGAAGAAAAGGTAAATAATATCATTTGAAGCTAGTTTATCTTTATTTAGGACAATTTGTGAATTTTACTTTCAAAGTAGTATTAATGTTTGAGTTTGTAATTAACATAATATAGGTGGTACAGTTAAAAGAGAATGGTGATGGACGAATTACTGATGAATTACTAGCTTTGGCAAGAGGTCCGGATCCTCGTGTTTATTGTCATAATGGTTATACCTTGAATGGCTTTAGGTTCCGAACAATGGAATCTGAGTTATGTTTAAAAACGCAAAATAGTGGTGTGGTTGTAAAGAGTGATGAGCATACGGAAAATGCTGATTATTTTGGAAAGATCAGAAAGATTTTAAAGATACCTTACATAAGCAATAATTCTGTCATATTATTTCAATGTGACTGGTTTGAGGTTCCGTCTCAAGGTCGAAGTCAAACTAGAGGTTACAAAAGGGACGAATATGGATTCATAGGTGTAGATGTGACACGGATCCATTACACAAATGATCCATTCATTTTAGGCTCGCAAGCTCAATCTGTGTATTATCTTAAACATGGTCAAAATGAGAAATGGCATGCAGTGGTAAAGGTCAGACCACGAAATCTGTACGATGTACCTGAGCAAGAAAATGAAACAGAGCCTTATCAACTAATTGACTTGGTTGAAAGGGGAGAAGCAAGTCTTCAAGTAGAGTCGGACAATGATGTCGTTACAGTACAAAGAGAAGACATTGACGGAGTGAGTGTTGAAGCACCTTCTTTCAATAACGAGGAGGAAATAGACCTAGAAGCTATAGATGAATCTGATCATGATAATGGAGATGACTTCAGTGATTCTGCAACAGATGAAGAATATCTTTCTGAAGATGAACATGATGCAAATGAGGATGATGATTGGTTGTGACTTTCAGCTACTGCAAGACAACTTTGGTTATTACAATCACTTTCTTTATAGGATTTCGGTTCTTCCATCATCTAGTCGCTCAATTAATTTAACCTGTCAACCAAGGTAACTATAACGTGAAACAAACTCCTTCCGTTGTCTGTTTACAATACTTTACATTTTAAATATGTCTTGTAGAATATGTGCATTAACAGGTTTCCATCAATGATCTTTTCTTTGTAATTTGTGTTTGTTTCTCTCATTTTATGAGCATATCTCGTATATTTCCGAACATTTTGTTTCCTTTACTTCTACTTTAGTTTTGAATAGTAAAATTCTTAGCTTGTTGCAGCCTATCATGATGACAAATGTGCTTATTTCTGATAGTACTGGACCTACTGATGTAATTTCACATCCACAATCAGGTAAATTACTTCATTTATTAAAAATTATCCCTTTAAAATTTCTAACTTTTACATGTTTGTTTACTATACACCTAAATACTTTCATATACTTTTCAAGGAAAAAAGAGAAAGGGAAGGGGGAAGACAACAGGGCTTTCAATCCAAAAGAAACGCAAATACAGTGACAATGGCAAGTTGGAGGTGATTATCCCACCGGATCGAACAATAGCAGTAGGTCCTGGAGCTAATGATTTTGTTACCGAACTTTCGGTAAAAGTTTTTCAGCATGCTAGGCATGATGTCAAGAATTGGAAGAACGTTTCTAATCTAGCAAAAGATAGGATCATTGCGCATATGCTGGTAATTCACTTTATTTCTCTTAAAGTTTCTGATCTAGCCTACAGAATGTTAAGTCCTCATAACTGATAAATATATGTTCAAATGGGTGAGTATCTTACTGTATTAAGGTCACCAAAGTGTAAGTTATTATTGTTATAAGAAACTACTACAACAATTTTTGGCCTCATCTTCACAACACCTATTAAGTTTTATTTCTTAATTACTTGCAAACAATCAAAGTTCTTGTTTAAGTAAGCTCACTTAAGTTTTGTTTTGAGTGCAGGACACGTTTCAACTTCCAGACACACAACACATTCGGGATACTATCCTTGAAAGAGCTAATCATTTGTATCGATATCGTCGTAAAAGGCTCCATGATCATTTCAAGAAATTTGCTACAGAGGAGGAAAGATTACAGAACAAGCCAAAAGAGGTTAATGAAGTTGAATGGAAATTCTTGGTAGAATATTTCAACTCCGAAGATTTTAAGGTAATTAGAAGTACATCAAAATTAAATAAATTTAACTGTGTAATTTTTTTTTTCTAATTTTCCTTGTTACACTTATATCAAAATACATTTATGGATTCATATTCAATGCAGAGAATGAGTGAAAGAAATAAAACTAATAAGGCAAAACAAGAATTAAATCATATTTGCGGCAGAAAATCCTTCCAGGCAATATCTTTTGAAAAGGTGAGATGTATACTTATTTTGGTGCCTTTTAATTATTCTTCATTAAATAACGTAATTTGATTTTTTTTTGTTAGAGAGATATAAATACTGGAAAAGAGCCAAACCTTCAGAAACTTTGGGAATTGACTCACACGAAGAACGGGCGTTGGGTTAATGATGCATCGGCTGAACTGAATGTACATGCATAACTCTTATCGTTATTCCTAAAAGATAAGTCTATTGAAACAAATATTGATGCTAACGCTGGTATAACATTTTTGCAGGATAAGTTGAAAGAAATTGTTGCTGAGCAAATTCAAGATGTTGAAGAGGATACTGATGTAGATCCTATTATTAATGCTGCATTTGTGAGAATTATGGGAGAAACGTCAGGGTATTGTCGTGGTCAAGGATCGGGAATTAAGCGAACAGGTAAGAGATATATGAATGGAGTTCTAGAGCAATTACAGGCACAACGAAAAGAGGTAGAAGAAGAACGTTGTAAACGAGAGAGTGTAGAATGCAAGCTAACTGAAGTAAAAAATCAGCTAGAAGAGGAGCGAAAAAATCGAGAAGTCATGGAAGCTCGTCTGGTACGTGACCAGAAAATGTTAAAAGGAGGAATCATGGCACTAGTATCTCATCTGCAAAGTTCCAAGGTATGGGTGTTAAAGGTTCAATTACTTGCTTTTGATCCTAAGAACATTTTGATTAAACTGCTGTGCTATGGTCAATAAAGTTGTCCTAGTTATTTTGATGTTATAAAGTAGTTTTTTCCTCAGTTCTAAATGTTTAAATCCCTTAGTTGTATTATATCTAACAGAATGGACTTCCGTCTGCAATTCTCAACATTATTGCTGATTCAAGTGATTCAGATGCTGCAAGTCCTACAAGTCTTATGGATGACATCAGTGTAAGTAGCCTTATGATGCTTTTTAATACAAGAAGGGAATTTGAATCACTTCTAATTTAGTACACTCTCTTGGAGTATCCATTTGCATATGTTGAATGGAAGTCCTGGAAGTTGTTAAGTCTTAATCTAGAAAATGGTAAATCATGGGCATTTGTTGTTGTTGTTGTTGTTGAGGTCGAAATATTTTTTCTCCATGGAGTTACAGTCATAATCTTTATGAATCTGTTTGTTTCCTGGATTGCATATAGGATACCAATCTACAAATATAAAAGATATTGCCTTTGAGCTACATAAATAACGGTTAGAGCATTTTGTTCCAAAATGAAACGGACAGAAAATTATCTCCTTTAATTTCGAATATTTAAGAGGCAAAATTAACTTTTTTTCCATTTTAAATTTACTATGATAGTTTATAAAGCCGTGTTGGATGCTGATACCACATCTTAAAGCTCATATTTGCTTATGAAACCAATACTTTTTTGGGTCCTTTGTTCTCAGTTGTATACAACTTCCATGCATGATCCATCTTCCAACTTGTCTAGCCTTTGAAATCTATCTATATTAATGGACTGTCTATTAATAGTCACATTGAAACTTCAAATGTGGATATTTCAAATTGGCAAGTCGTGGAGATAATGTAGAATGGAGTTGCTTGGCTTCACTATTCTCTTTATATTGAGCTTGTGAAATAGGAAAGAGCGTTGTTTCCTTTAGCTGCAGTTAAGGAATAGTTCACAGAATAAAAAAAATCAGTTTGTGATAAATGCTTATCTTGGAAATCACTGATTATTCTGCTTCACTGTTTCTTGACATAATGTGCATTGTATGTGTTATTTTGGGCAAGCCATAATTTATGTGTTGCTGATGCATTAGGTGTGCCATAACTCTAGTGAATCTTCTCCTATGAAAGAATAGTGAACTATTTTACTGCTTCTATTATCAATTGAGGAAAACAAATGTTGATGGTTGTATAAACAAATTGAGATGAGGAAAATTGAGGATATGTTATCGGATAGATTTACTAGAATCGACTATAGCTGAATAGTTTCTCACTCTCGATGGTTGTATAAACTGGTTAAAAGTAGTTATGGCATATGCTATATATTTACAAGTATGACTCTAAAAGCTGATGGTTTGGCCTCTATTTACTTGCTTTCTACTTCCTGTTTGGTTTTGAAGTTGTTCAAATTTGAATCATGTTATTATTTGACATGCTTGAGGCTTAACATTAATTTGTTAAGGCACACCTAATGCATCAGCAACACATAAATTATGGCTTGCCGATAACCATAATTAACCCGGTTGTATAAGTAATGGTTTTACAACCTCAGTCTATAAAAATTTATATTCCTTGTTTATATGATGTTATGTTATACTATGAACATAGTACATATACCTTCAAAACGAGAAGATCAATGTGGTGCCAGATTACCAGAATGTGAAGATCAATGCGAAGTAGAGAAAAGATGTGTACATTACCATATGCACTGTGTTTCCATAATTTCTCTATGGTCAATGTTTTACAACTAGATTTTCCAGAGAAATTTTCGAAATTTTAACACGAAATCAGTCAACTACTAGGACTTATCTTCCAATAATATTAGTCATCATATATAGATTTTGTGTGTACTTTATAGAATCCTTTTATAAAAATGTACTTATATTTATCTTTTTTTTTTGTAGGGTGAACGTGCTTAAACCAGCATTGATAGCAATATGATTCATGTCAGGCACAAGCTATCGGAGGAATATTTACTTTTGAATTAGAACTTAATGACCTTGTTTATATGATGTTTTGGTTCATTTTGTAATTAGTAAAACATACTTTTTTGGAATATTCAGTTGTTTACTCTAGTGCACTAGTTCTATGTATTGACCTTGCAAATATTCTCTCTCTCTCTCTCTCTATATATATATATATATATATATATTAATTTATGTGCATTCCTGAACATTTTATAAGAAAATGTGGATTGTGTATTTAGCAACTACTAATAAGTTGTTGCTAAAGTTGAATGTGATGACTAATATTATTGGCATTTACCACAATAATAGTTGTTGCTAAAAGCCTTCATAACAGAATATTAACAGCCTTTCTGCCCACTTTTTGCTACTATTTATTTTGTTGGGAAAAAAAATTAATTTTTGGCAACAATATTTTTTGTTGCTAAATATTTGCATCAGCCACAACAGTTCACTTTTTACCAACAAAATCTGATTTATGGCAATGAATATTTTTGTTACGAAAGTTAGCTTTTGGCAACAATATTTTTTTTTGTTGCATAAATTTTTCGCAACAGCATTTATAGCAACAACATGCAACAATATTTTTCTTGTGGCCAAAAGTACTTTTGGCAACAATATTGAATATATTGCAACAACAAATTTTGTTGCAAATTCCATACTTTGTTGTAGTGTTTGTTTGCTTTGTTCTTATTTTTTTCCTATATGTGTAAATACTTTGATTTTGGAATAAAACACCACTAGCAATCTGCTAGGTGGTTTTAGATTAAAAAAAAAGGGAAGTAATTAATTAGATAACATATTCATTGATGACCTCCTTCAACCATTCATCCTACATAAACTCCTATAATTTTCATTTTGTAACATCAAGTTCCAACTCCCTCTCTCTCTCTCTCTCTCTCTCCCCCTCTCCCCCCCCACCCCCCCCCCCCACCCCCCCCCCCACCCAATCATAGCTCTCTTCTCTCTGTGTCCAATTTTTTCTTTCTCTTCTGAGGCTCAAGCAATTGGGCCATAGAGACACTTTTCTAGTTTTGTCATGAATGTCGTAATGGAATGCTTATTGGCTAAAGTTTATGTTAGCAAATTTTTAGTATAGAAAACTAGTCATTAATATATGGGAAGTGCATCTTTATGGGATAAAAACATAACTGTTCAAAAGATCAGCTCCCACCATCTTTCTATCATCTAAAGATATAAATTTTAATTAATGATAAAAAAAAAATATATGAAATTTGTCAACAAATGTATGTATCCTAAGTTTCCTTCTTTTTACTATATATTTTCCCTAAATTTTCAAAATAGCTAGCTGTCATTGCTTGTTTCATGCGTTATTAACTTAACAGGAATAAAGACTATGTTAGTAGCCAAATAGTATTGCCAAGGACAATTAGGAGAAACAACTCAATGACTTGCATCAAAATCTTAAAAAGTAAAAATTGAGACATACAAGCTCAAGTTGGAACATGGCAGCCGTCAAGAGGCATATATACATATATTATATGTATATATGGAAGAAAAAACCTAAATAATCACAAGTCCAATGAGTCCTCACTCAAGAAAAAACCCCAACTCCTTCCCCCAAATTTGTTGATGATGTGATCACTTGCATCCTCTCAACACTCCCTGTTGAATCTCTTCAACATTTCAAGATTGTAAGCAAACCATTGTATTCAAACATCAAGAATCCCAATTTCATCAAGTAGCCGATGTGCATTGTCGTCCAGTATTAATCACCAAAACATTCTCTTAATTTCATCAAAAATAACTTCATCTCCTTGTTGGGAATATAACATGTTAACATTTTTGAACTGATGTTAAACGCTAAAATGTTATATTCCAAACAAAGGGATGAAGTTACTTTCGACGAAATTAAGAGAATTTTTTGGTGATTAATATTGGACGACGATGCACCAATTTGTGACTTGATGAAATTGGGGTCGTTGATGTTTGAACACCATGATTTGCTGACAATCTGGAAATGTTGAAGATATTCAACAGGGAGTGTTGAGAGGATGCAAGTGATCACATCATCTGCCAAATTGGGGAAGGAGTTGGGATTTTTTCTTGACTGGGGACTCATTGGACTTGTGTTTATTTAGGATTTTTGGTTTTTTCTTCCATAATTATATTTATATATGCTTCATGACGGCTGCCAAGTGTGAACTTGAGCTTGTCTATCTCAATTTTGACTTTTTAAGATTTTGATGTAAGTCTCTGAGTTGTTTCTCCTAGTTTCCCTTGGAAAAAACCATTTGGCTACTCGCATAGTCTATCTTCCTGTCAACTTAATAACACATGAAACAAGTAATGAAAGCTAGCTATTTCGAAAATTTAGGGAAAAGATAACAAGGAAACATAGGCTACATATATTTGTTGACAAATTTTATCTTCTTTTTCATCATTAAGTAAAATCAGTATCTTTAGATGATAGAAAGTGGAAGTTTGATCTTTCGAATGGTTATATTTTTATGTCATAAAGATGCACTTTCCATATATTAGTTACTAGTTTTGTACACTAAAAAAAAATTCTAATATAAACTTTAGCCAATAGGCATTTCATTAGGACATTCAGGACAAAACTAGAAAATTGCCTCTATGGCCTAATTACGTGAGACTCAGAAGCGAAAAAAAAATTGAACACAGAGAGAAGAGATCTATAATTAGGGGGAGAGAGAGACGGAGGGAGAAAGGGGAAGGGGGAGGGAGTTGAAACGTGATGTTACAAAATGAAAAAATAGGAGTTTATATAGGAGGAAAGGTTGAAGGAGGCCATCAATGAATATGTTATCTAATTAATTACTTACCAAAAAAATAGTTAGTAATCATATTACGTTACTTTAAATTTTGGAAAAAAGTAAGTCCATGTACATTTAATTTCACTTGAATGACTTACTATTGAATTTATTTGGTAAGCCTTTACATTTTGGTTTAAATTCAATTTTCCAAGTCTAACAAAATTTACTCAAATTTATACTTAATAACAATGAAAAGTAAGAAATATTTCCTTGTTATCTCGAATAGCTATAATAATAATATACTCAAAAAAAATCAAAGATTAACAGGGAAAAGTAATTAATATTTTGAGACAAAAATACATGTTTGGTTAGATAAGTATGTACACTTTATATTGGTAACAATGATTCCAAAGAGCGTATTAAATTGGTTCATTCTTAACGGAGTGGTTCATGGAGAAACTTATACTATCACAATCCTAAATCCCACTAAGGCCGTGATCGCAGCTAACCCTACTCGGTAGGTGAACTAGTCTAAAAGTAACCACAAAACCCAAGACATTTAAAATTTAAAAAATTACAGCGAATCATATTAAAAAAAATTAAAAATTAATACGATGCAGAGTTTCACAGTACAACTCCTGAGAACTGGTGTCACAAGTCATGAACTAATAAGAATCTCTCTCTCTCGAGCTATTATTTGTATTTGAAATACTCCTTCTTGTATGTTTTTTTTATGAAAAAAGAAGCACCTTACCATTTTGATGATGAAGGGCTTCCATATTCTTCTAATCAAGAGCATCTCTTCCCTTCATCTAATTGCAGGTGTTACTAGCTAAACGGGAAACCTAAACTACATATTGCGTAACTTCTTCGCACAAAAATTCTTTCCGCTCTTGTTTATAGTACTAAAGCTTGCGTAGTGTGATCAACCTATTAAATTATTTAGAAATAATGGTCTCCCTTGCATTATAGCAAAAAAACACAGATTATTGGATCAGATGAAACATATTGTATATTGTTGGCAAATGTTTGCTTGATGCTATACTTTATTTTACTTTATTTGGGGAATATAAGATACTAATATGTTGTACCTTATATAGTTCATTAAAAGACCAGCATTGAAAAAGGTTGTGAAACTTAAATAATAATCCATTGGAATTCAGCTTGTCAATGAATTGAAAGAAACTAATGCATTTTACTGTTATTTAAGGTTTAATTATCCTTTTATAATTCATTTAGTGAAACTCTTTGTTTGCTTCAGTTATCACCGCAACCCTTGAAATAGATTTTCGGCAATGAAATATATAAATAATGACTTTCGAAGTGCTGCATAGTTTGATTTAAAATTTTCGGTGTATCCATCCTTTGAAAATGAATTTACATCTTGGAAGTTTGAATGCCTCATAGCAAAATTTCTTACTTCACTACTTTAATAACCCTCATACGATCAGTAAATATAAAAGAAAAGTTAGTAAGTTTATTACGTTAGTTATCTCTATCAACCTAGATGTGTGAAAGACCTAAGACAGTTGTTTTTCATGAAAAGATATCATATGCTAGTATAAAATTAATCTTAGCAATCCAATCCACTCAATGCAAATGGTTATCAAAGGTACACAAAGTCTCAATGCCTATGTTATGTCAGAATATATTATTTACTATTACGTTCAATGAGAATGTGCATCAGTATTTCGTCACCAGACCTACGGGAAAAGTATTGCTTTTCAATATATGTTACTAGATGGCCTACGCCCGTGTTGCGCACGGGCCCAACACTTCGGATTATAATGTATCTATGTATATGTAGTTGTGTTTAGATAGTGATAATATATATATATATATATATATATATATATATATATATATATATATATATATATATATATATATATATATATATATATATACATTATGTTCCAAATACGATTAGTATAACACTGTAGTTTGTGCTCCGTATCTAAAACTTTATTATATTCGTGTTTGCTACGAAAATTTATTAATACTTTTTAAAAGAGAAGACTTGTTTAAAAGAAAACTATTTTCCTCTCTTTGAGATAAAATAATAGCAATATTTAAGCATCAGTTGATACTTTCAATTTTAATTCGATTAATATAAAGATGTAAAATACTTATTGTTTTTTATTAACTTTTGATTTGGATAATTTTAATTCAAATTATTAAATTAATTTTACATGTTTAAAACGAAACAAAGTAGAAATTAATTTTCTATTTAAACGAAGAAATGCTATTTTAGTTACCAAAAAAAAAAAAATGCTATTTTTTAATTTTTGGTAAATATTCTCGGTTTAGCTTATTTTACTTGTCATGTTGTCTTTTGCATAGTTTTTTAAGGAAATGTGAATTAGAATTATTCATTTGATATTAATCTCTTTTCACATTTATTAGAGTAAGAATAAAAATAAAAAAGTAATTAAATTATATTTTATTTTTTAAATATATATACTTTGGGAATTACATGAATATTATTTGATTTTTTAATATATGGGGTGCACGTTCCTTTTTTGTTTTTTGACGTTGGCTTTTTTTTCTAAAATATGGGGTCCACTTTTTTTTTATGAGTTTGGAGAGGGTGAGGTCCACTTTTTTTCATGAGTTCGGAGAGGGTGGGGTCCACCCTCCCTTTTTTTGTTTTTTTTTAAGAGTGACTGACGACGAAGCATGGGTAAATCGATGCTTCTATATAGTAGAAAAATAGAACTATAATAAAGTATTTCTATCTACTTTTTAGAAGAGTTGGTAATATAAAGTATAAAAAGTCTTTTTTTTGTCCTTAAATAAAAAAGTGGGTGGGACCACAAAGGATTTTTTTGCCGTTAAATAAAAAAGTAGGATCGAACACGGACGACGATCTTGCCTCTATAAACCGGCTCTTCTATATAGTAGTAATAGTAAAGTAATACATATAATTTTTTTTATCAAATTTTGATTTGGATAATTCTAATTCAAATTATTATATTAATTTTACATGTTTAAAATGAAACAAAATAGAAATTGTAAATATTTTTTGTTTAACTCATTTTACTTGTCATGTTATTTTTCACACGGTTTTTTAAGGAAACGTCAATTCGAATTATAATTTCACTAATTTATCTTATTAATTATTTGATCTTCATTTAATATTATTTTTTCTTTTATGACATTAATCTCTTTTCACATTTATTAGAGTAAGGAAAAAATGAAAAAATAATTAAATTCTATCTTATTTTAATATATAAGTATTTTAAATATGTTGTTGTACAATAATTTCATTTGCTCCCACTAATGGGTTGATACGCATGTGGCAATAAATCCATCATGCGTCTGCGTACACTCTACCCTCCCCAGACCCTACGATGTGGGATTTCACTGGGTTGTTGTTGTTGTATTTTCTAAACACTTTTTTTAACATTATTTGTTTTTTTTTAATATGAGTTTCACTTCTTTTTTTTTAATATTGCTTGATTTTTTTAGTATGGGATCCACTTTTCTTTTCCTGTGAGTTTGGATGTGGTGGGTTCTACTTTTTTTTTTCTCTTTGTTGTTTTTTTCTTAAATACTGGTTGGTGTTTAATATGGGGCCATGAAGAACTTATATTTTTTAATTTTTATTAAATATTTTTTGTTTAACTCATTTTACTTGTCGCGTTGTTTTTTACACGATTTTTTAAGGAAACGTCAATTAGAATTATAATTTCACTAATTTACCTTATTAATTATTTGATCTCCATTTAGTATTATTTTTTCTTTTATGACATTAATCTCTTTTCACATTTATTAGAGTAAGGAAAAAATGAAAAAGTAATTAAAATCTATCTTATTTTAATATATAAGTATTTTAAGTATGTTGTTGTACAATAATTTCATTTGCTCCCACTAATGGGTTGATACGCATGTGGCAATGAATCCATCATTATTGATTTAATTGTTTGATTTTCTAAGCACTTTTTTTTTAACATTGTTTTTTTTTTAATATGGGATTCACTTTTTTTTTAATATTGTTTGATTTTGTTAAAATGGGGTCCACTTTTTTTTTGTGGCCTTTTTTGTTTAACTCATTTTACTTGTCATGTTGTTTTTACGCGATTTTTTAAGGAAACGTCAATTAGAATTATAATTTTATTAATTTACCTTATTAATTATTTGATCTCCATTTAATATTATTTTTTCTTTTATGACATTAATCTCTTTTCATATTTATTAGAGTAAGGAAAAAATGAAAAAGTAATTAAATTCTATCTTATTTTAATATATAAGTATTTTAAGTATGTTGCTGTACAATAATTCCATTTGCTCCCACTAATGGGTTGATACACATGTGGCAATAAATCCATCATTATTGATTTAATTGTTTGATTTTCTAAGCACTTTTGTATTTTAAGTATGTTGTTGTATAATAATTTCATTTGCTCCCTCTAATGGGTTAATATGCATGTGGCAATGAATCATTATTGATTTAATTGTTTGATTTCTAAGCACTTTTTTCTTTTTAACATTGTTTGTTTTTTTAATATGGGACTCATTGTTTTTTTTAATATTGCTTGATTTTGTTAATATGGGATCCACTTTTTTTTTTCTCGTGAGTTAGGATGTGGTGGATTCCACTTTTTTTTTTAATTACTGGTTGGTGTTTAATATGGGACCCAATTTCTTTTTTTAATATTAGTTGTTGTTTAATATATATGGGGTCCACAATTTTTTTGGGGCCCAGAATTTTTTATTTTTGAAACGGACGATACACGGTTTTTTAAGGAAACGTCAATTAGAACTATAATTTCACTAATTTACCTTATTAATTATTTGATCTCCATTTAATATTATTTTTTCTTTTATGACATTAATCTGTTTTCACATTTATTAGAGTAAGGAAAAAAAGAAAAAGTAATTAAATTCTATCGTATTTTAATATATAAGTATTTTAAGTATGTTGTTGTATAATAATTTTATTTGCTCCCACTAATAGGTTGATACACATGTGACAATAAATCCATCATTATTGATTTAATTGTTTGATTTTCTAAGCACTTAATTTTTTAACATTGTTTATTTTTTTAATATGGGATTCACTTTTTTTTTTTTAATATTGCTTGTTTTTGTTAATATGGGATCCACTTTTTTTTTTTAATTACTGGTTGGTGTTTAATATGGGGCCCAATTTTTTTTTTTAATATTAGTTATTGTTTAATATATATGGGGCATTTTTTTTTAATTATTAATTATTAGTTGTTGTTTAAAATAATAATATATATGGGCCCACAATGTTTTTGGGGCCCTCAATTTTTTATTACGAAAACGGACGACGAAAAATATCCCACTCGTGCTTCTATATAGTGTACTAGATGGCCTATGCCCGTGCTGCGCACGGGCCCAACACTTCGGATTATAGTGTATCTATATATATGTAGTTGTGTTTAAATAATAATAATAATAATAATAATAATAATAATATATATATATATATATATATATATACTATGTTCAAAATACGATTAATATAACATTGTAGTTTGTGCTCCGTATCTAAAACTTTATTTTATTCGTGTTTGCTACGAAAATTTATTAATACTTTTTAAAAGAGAAGACTTGTTTAAAAGAAAATTATTTTCCTCTCTTTGAGATAAAAGAATAGCAATATTTAAGCATCAGTTGATATTTTTAATTTTAATTCGATTAATTTAAAAGTGTAAAATACTTATTATTTTTATCAAATTTTGATTTGGATAATTCTAATTCACATTATTAAATTAATTTTACATGTTTGAAACGAAACAAAGTAGAAATTAATTTTCTATTTAAACGAAGAAATGCTATTTTTTAATTTTTAGTAAATATTTTCGGTTTAACTCATTTTACTTGTCATGTTGTCTTTTGCATGGTTTTTTAAGGAAACGTGAATTAGAATTATAATTTGACTAATTTATCTTATTCATTATTTGATCTTCATTTGATATTAATCTCTTTTCACATTTATTAGAGTAAGAATAAAAATAAAGAAGTAATTAGATTGTATCTTATTTTTTAAATATATATATTTTAGTTATATTTATTTTAGTAAATAATAAATAAATGATATGGCGGAATAGCAAATACAACAATTAAATATTTTGAAGAAAAGTAATAATATGAGGTTCATGTTTTTTGCTGTGCAATAATTTCATTTGCTCTCATTAATGGGTTAATATGCATGTGACAATGAATCCACTATTATTGACTTGATGGGGATACTTTGGGAATTACATAAATACTGGTTGGTGTTTAATATGGGGCCATGAAGAACTTATATTTTTTAATTTTTATTAAATATTTTTTGTTTAACTCATTTTACTTGTCGCGTTGTTTTTTACACGATTTTTTAAGGAAACGTCAATTAGAATTATAATTTCACTAATTTACCTTATTAATTATTTGATCTCGATTTAGTATTATTTTTTCTTTTATGACATTAATCTCTTTTCACATTTATTAGAGTAAGGAAAAAATGAAAAAGTAATTAAAATCTATCTTATTTTAATATATAAGTATTTTAAGTATGTTGTTGTACAATAATTTCATTTGCTCCCACTAATGGGTTGATACGCATGTGGCAATGAATCCATCATTATTGATTTAATTGTTTGATTTTCTAAGCACTTTTTTTTTAACATTGTTTTTTTTTTAATATGGGATTCACTTTTTTTTTAATATTGTTTGATTTTGTTAAAATGGGGTCCACTTTTTTTTGTGGCCTTTTTTGTTTAACTCATTTTACTTGTCATGTTGTTTTTACGCGATTTTTTAAGGAAACGTCAATTAGAATTATAATTTTATTAATTTACCTTATTAATTATTTGATCTCCATTTAATATTATTTTTTCTTTTATGACATTAATCTCTTTTCATATTTATTAGAGTAAGGAAAAAATGAAAAAGTAATTAAATTCTATCTTATTTTAATATATAAGTATTTTAAGTATGTTGCTGTACAATAATTCCATTTGCTCCCACTAATGGGTTGATACACATGTGGCAATAAATCCATCATTATTGATTTAATTGTTTGATTTTCTAAGCACTTTTGTATTTTAAGTATGTTGTTGTATAATAATTTCATTTGCTCCCTCTAATGGGTTAATATGCATGTGGCAATGAATCATTATTGATTTAATTGTTTGATTTCTAAGCACTTTTTTCTTTTTAACATTGTTTGTTTTTTTAATATGGGACTCATTGTTTTTTTTAATATTGCTTGATTTTGTTAATATGGGATCCACTTTTTTTTTTCTCGTGAGTTAGGATGTGGTGGATTCCACTTTTTTTTTTAATTACTGGTTGGTGTTTAATATGGGACCCAATTTCTTTTTTTAATATTAGTTGTTGTTTAATATATATGGGGTCCACAATTTTTTTGGGGCCCAGAATTTTTTATTTTTGAAACGGACGATACACGGTTTTTTAAGGAAACGTCAATTAGAACTATAATTTCACTAATTTACCTTATTAATTATTTGATCTCCATTTAATATTATTTTTTCTTTTATGACATTAATCTGTTTTCACATTTATTAGAGTAAGGAAAAAAAGAAAAAGTAATTAAATTCTATCGTATTTTAATATATAAGTATTTTAAGTATGTTGTTGTATAATAATTTTATTTGCTCCCACTAATAGGTTGATACACATGTGACAATAAATCCATCATTATTGATTTAATTGTTTGATTTTCTAAGCACTTAATTTTTTAACATTGTTTATTTTTTTAATATGGGATTCACTTTTTTTTTTTTAATATTGCTTGTTTTTGTTAATATGGGATCCACTTTTTTTTTTTAATTACTGGTTGGTGTTTAATATGGGGCCCAATTTTTTTTTTTAATATTAGTTATTGTTTAATATATATGGGGCATTTTTTTTTAATTATTAATTATTAGTTGTTGTTTAAAATAATAATATATATGGGCCCACAATGTTTTTGGGGCCCTCAATTTTTTATTACGAAAACGGACGACGAAAAATATCCCACTCGTGCTTCTATATAGTGTACTAGATGGCCTATGCCCGTGCTGCGCACGGGCCCAACACTTCGGATTATAGTGTATCTATATATATGTAGTTGTGTTTAAATAATAATAATAATAATAATAATAATAATAATATATATATATATATATATATACTATGTTCAAAATACGATTAATATAACATTGTAGTTTGTGCTCCGTATCTAAAACTTTATTTTATTCGTGTTTGCTACGAAAATTTATTAATACTTTTTAAAAGAGAAGACTTGTTTAAAAGAAAATTATTTTCCTCTCTTTGAGATAAAAGAATAGCAATATTTAAGCATCAGTTGATATTTTTAATTTTAATTCGATTAATTTAAAAGTGTAAAATACTTATTATTTTTATCAAATTTTGATTTGGATAATTCTAATTCACATTATTAAATTAATTTTACATGTTTGAAACGAAACAAAGTAGAAATTAATTTTCTATTTAAACGAAGAAATGCTATTTTTTAATTTTTAGTAAATATTTTCGGTTTAACTCATTTTACTTGTCATGTTGTCTTTTGCATGGTTTTTTAAGGAAACGTGAATTAGAATTAGAATTTGACTAATTTATCTTATTCATTATTTGATCTTCATTTGATATTAATCTCTTTTCACATTTATTAGAGTAAGAATAAAAATAAAGAAGTAATTAGATTGTATCTTATTTTTTAAATATATATATTTTAGTTATATTTATTTTAGTAAATAATAAATAAATGATATGGCGGAATAGCAAATACAACAATTAAATATTTTGAAGAAAAGTAATAATATGAGGTTCATGTTTTTTGCTGTGCAATAATTTCATTTGCTCTCATTAATGGGTTAATATGCATGTGACAATGAATCCACTATTATTGACTTGATGGGGATACTTTGGGAATTACATAAATACTGGTTGGTGTTTAATATGGGGCCATGAAGAACTTATATTTTTTAATTTTTATTAAATATTTTTTGTTTAACTCATTTTACTTGTCGCGTTGTTTTTTACACGATTTTTTAAGGAAACGTCAATTAGAATTATAATTTCACTAATTTACCTTATTAATTATTTGATCTCGATTTAGTATTATTTTTTCTTTTATGACATTAATCTCTTTTCACATTTATTAGAGTAAGGAAAAAATGAAAAAGTAATTAAAATCTATCTTATTTTAATATATAAGTATTTTAAGTATGTTGTTGTACAATAATTTCATTTGCTCCCACTAATGGGTTGATACGCATGTGGCAATGAATCCATCATTATTGATTTAATTGTTTGATTTTCTAAGCACTTTTTTTTTAACATTGTTTTTTTTTTAATATGGGATTCACTTTTTTTTTAATATTGTTTGATTTTGTTAAAATGGGGTCCACTTTTTTTTGTGGCCTTTTTTGTTTAACTCATTTTACTTGTCATGTTGTTTTTACGCGATTTTTTAAGGAAACGTCAATTAGAATTATAATTTTATTAATTTACCTTATTAATTATTTGATCTCCATTTAATATTATTTTTTCTTTTATGACATTAATCTCTTTTCATATTTATTAGAGTAAGGAAAAAATGAAAAAGTAATTAAATTCTATCTTATTTTAATATATAAGTATTTTAAGTATGTTGCTGTACAATAATTCCATTTGCTCCCACTAATGGGTTGATACACATGTGGCAATAAATCCATCATTATTGATTTAATTGTTTGATTTTCTAAGCACTTTTGTATTTTAAGTATGTTGTTGTATAATAATTTCATTTGCTCCCTCTAATGGGTTAATATGCATGTGGCAATGAATCATTATTGATTTAATTGTTTGATTTCTAAGCACTTTTTTCTTTTTAACATTGTTTGTTTTTTTAATATGGGACTCATTGTTTTTTTTAATATTGCTTGATTTTGTTAATATGGGATCCACTTTTTTTTTTCTCGTGAGTTAGGATGTGGTGGATTCCACTTTTTTTTTTAATTACTGGTTGGTGTTTAATATGGGACCCAATTTCTTTTTTTAATATTAGTTGTTGTTTAATATATATGGGGTCCACAATTTTTTTGGGGCCCAGAATTTTTTATTTTTGAAACGGACGATACACGGTTTTTTAAGGAAACGTCAATTAGAACTATAATTTCACTAATTTACCTTATTAATTATTTGATCTCCATTTAATATTATTTTTTCTTTTATGACATTAATCTGTTTTCACATTTATTAGAGTAAGGAAAAAAAGAAAAAGTAATTAAATTCTATCGTATTTTAATATATAAGTATTTTAAGTATGTTGTTGTATAATAATTTTATTTGCTCCCACTAATAGGTTGATACACATGTGACAATAAATCCATCATTATTGATTTAATTGTTTGATTTTCTAAGCACTTAATTTTTTAACATTGTTTATTTTTTTAATATGGGATTCACTTTTTTTTTTTTAATATTGCTTGTTTTTGTTAATATGGGATCCACTTTTTTTTTTTAATTACTGGTTGGTGTTTAATATGGGGCCCAATTTTTTTTTTTAATATTAGTTATTGTTTAATATATATGGGGCATTTTTTTTTAATTATTAATTATTAGTTGTTGTTTAAAATAATAATATATATGGGCCCACAATGTTTTTGGGGCCCTCAATTTTTTATTACGAAAACGGACGACGAAAAATATCCCACTCGTGCTTCTATATAGTGTACTAGATGGCCTATGCCCGTGCTGCGCACGGGCCCAACACTTCGGATTATAGTGTATCTATATATATGTAGTTGTGTTTAAATAATAATAATAATAATAATAATAATAATAATATATATATATATATATATATATACTATGTTCAAAATACGATTAATATAACATTGTAGTTTGTGCTCCGTATCTAAAACTTTATTTTATTCGTGTTTGCTACGAAAATTTATTAATACTTTTTAAAAGAGAAGACTTGTTTAAAAGAAAATTATTTTCCTCTCTTTGAGATAAAAGAATAGCAATATTTAAGCATCAGTTGATATTTTTAATTTTAATTCGATTAATTTAAAAGTGTAAAATACTTATTATTTTTATCAAATTTTGATTTGGATAATTCTAATTCACATTATTAAATTAATTTTACATGTTTGAAACGAAACAAAGTAGAAATTAATTTTCTATTTAAACGAAGAAATGCTATTTTTTAATTTTTAGTAAATATTTTCGGTTTAACTCATTTTACTTGTCATGTTGTCTTTTGCATGGTTTTTTAAGGAAACGTGAATTAGAATTATAATTTGACTAATTTATCTTATTCATTATTTGATCTTCATTTGATATTAATCTCTTTTCACATTTATTAGAGTAAGAATAAAAATAAAGAAGTAATTAGATTGTATCTTATTTTTTAAATATATATATTTTAGTTATATTTATTTTAGTAAATAATAAATAAATGATATGGCGGAATAGCAAATACAACAATTAAATATTTTGAAGAAAAGTAATAATATGAGGTTCATGTTTTTTGCTGTGCAATAATTTCATTTGCTCTCATTAATGGGTTAATATGCATGTGACAATGAATCCACTATTATTGACTTGATGGGGATACTTTGGGAATTACATGAATATTATTTGATTTTTTAGTATATAGGGTGCACGTTTTTTTTTTTTTGACGTTGCCTTTTTTTTTTTTAATGTGGGTCCATTTTTTTTATATGATTATTTTAAATATGTTGTTGTACAATAATCTCATTTGCTCACACTAATGGGTTGATACGCATGTGGCAATAAGTCCATCATTATTGATTTAATTGTTTGATTTTCTAAGCATTTGTTTTTTAACATTGTTTGTTTTATTAATATGGGATTCACTTTTTTTTTAATATTGCTTGATTCTGTTAATATGGGGTCCACTTTTGTTTTCCCGTGAGTTTGAATGTGGTGAGTTTCACTTTTTTTCTTCCTTTTTTTTATTGCTCGGTGTTATTTAGTATGAGGCCTACCTTTTTGGTCATTATTAGTTTGCACTATTTTTATGCATATAATATATATATATATATATATATATATATATATATATATATATATATATATATATATATATATTATGTTCAAAATACGATTGATATAACATTGTAATTTATGCTCCGTATCTAAAATTTTATTATATTAGTGTTTGCTAAGAATACAAAGTATGCACTTTTTTTTTGACATTGTTTATTTTTTTAATATGGGATTCACTTTTTTTTTGTATATATTGCTTGATTTTGTCAATATGAGATACTATGTTCAAAACACGATTAATATAACATTATAGTTTGTGCTCCGTATTTTAAAACTTTATTATATTAATGTTTGCTACGAATACGCATGGTGTTTAATATGAGACCCACAATTTTTTTCACATTCATTAGAGTAAGCAAAAAATAAAAAAATAATTAAATTCTATCTTATTCACTTGATTTGCAATGAAATTTGGAGTACAAATTACAAGGTAAACTTAAAATATAAAGTAATTAGTCACAAAAAGAAGTTTTAGGTGGGAGGGGCCCCACAACGGACGACGAAGGACCCCAACCCATGCTTCTTAATAGTAGAAATGTTACTAGTCTAAATAGGATCTTGTAGGAAGTCATTTGTGGTAGCATATTAAATGAATGTTATTTAGTAATTTTTACTTCTTGACCCAAGAGAAATTAAGATTGTTGGTAATCTATGAACCGACTTGAAGCTGAAGGTAACATGATGGATCAACCAATTAACAAACTCTCCCTTCCCCCGATATGTAGCTCAATTAATATGACACGTAACATAGTGGATCATTTAAGTTGATGCCCTTGTGTGTTACAACACTCCTATGACAGAAGAGATGTTAAGTAGCTATATGGAGGAGACACCAATAGGGTTTCAATGGGACATTATTAATAGCTTGTCTGAATGGTTGTTGCCATTGTATTATATTGTAAAGCTATTTTAAATACAATAATGATTTTGATTGTTATTTAAATTTATTTTATCATAGTATATTATCTTGGCCATCAATTATAATATAACAGTGCAAATGTCTATTTTATGTAATAACTGATTTTTTTCCCCTTAGCTTATATATCTTACCTATTATAGACTTATTATTTGATACTCCTATTTCACTCTTTACTCTATTTTGCTAATTAACTTCGCCCTATGCCCAATTTTGTTTTCATCATTTTATAAGGTTTTCATGTGCTGTATCACTTCTTAATTTCTGTTTATCTTGCAATAGAAATTACATGTACTTCTCTTCATGACTTCTTAGGCAATCATTATGTACTTTCTCATTCTTTGTAATTTTCTTTACGCAATTATTACTTGCTCGTGATTTTGTGAGTAATTATTAATAAATCTAATATTTGCAACAGATAATTAAGTGTATTTTAGTAAATTAATAAGTTATTGTACAGTATGATATAATGAATCTAAACCGTAACAATGTTATTAAATCATAATAAATGACACAATTTATCCAAATATCGTATCCTCAAAAAATACAACACAATACAATACAATATTTTACAAGGCAATATATAATGATGAATAACAACCATCTAAATAAGTCGTGAAGCTATTAAGACATTCATAAAAAAGCAGATAATCATGTTAGAATTTTTTTTAGTAATGTAGAAAACTAGTCATTCATGGGAAAGTGCATTTTATGGCATAAAAACATAACCGTTCAAGGGATAAAGCTCCCACTTCTTTCTATCATCTAAAGATAATATGTTTCTTAAAGATGAAAAAGAAGATGAAATTTGTCATCAAATATATGAAGTCTATGTTTCCTTCTTTCTACTATATCTTTTTGCTAAATTTTCGAGATAGTTAGCTTTCATTACATGTTTCATCTGTTAGTTCGTTGACAGGATGATAGACTATATGAGTAGCAAATAAAAATTTTCAAGGGAAATTAGGAGAAACAACTCAGAGACTTACACACACAAAAGTTTGTAGTTTGAAGAAATATTTGCAATATCCACCTTGTGTAGATCTAACACTTTTTGGGGCACCTTTGATGCTAATGTTTCTTCAAAACTAAAAGATTTTGTATGTGCAATTCCTAAGTTGTTTCTCCTAATTTCCCTTGGCTAATTCCATTCAGCTACTCACATAGTCTATCTTCCTATCAACCTAATAACACATGAAGCAACCAATGAAAACTAGATATCTCAAAATTTTAGAGATAAGATATAGTAGAAAGAGAAACTAGGATTCATATATTTGTTGACAAATTTCATCTTATTTTTCACCATTAAGAAGAATAGTATCTTTGGATGATAGAAAGATGGTAGGTGTAATACTCTGTAAATACGGATTAGCTGTGAATTTATTAATGAGTGTTAACATGACATTTTATCCATATGAAGTCTAATTAGGATGAGTTTGGGTGGAAATAGTTGTTTTGGAATCAAGAAGGATGATGAGGTGCATAAGATTCGATAGAATCGACTAAGTTTATGGAAGGTCTGTCTTCCAGCCTGATTTCATAGAAATATGTTAGGAATTTGAGAAAACTTAAAACATGAAGTTGTATCCCTTTGCAATACCTTTCCAACGATATATTGCGGAGCCCAAACGGAGCCCTGTATAAAAGGTTACACCCATTTTAATAAAGCGTGCTCAATAGGCACCAAAGCGAGCTGGGAACTCGCTGAGCGAGGGCCAAAGCGAGGTTTGAGCTCGGCCTAGAGCTCGCTCAGTGAGGGGTGAGGTCGCTTTGGAGCTTGCTCAGCAAGCCAAGGGGTACTTCGCCCCAGGCCTATAAAAGCGACCCTTAGATGATTTTATGTCGTTTTTGACGTTCCAACTTCATTCTAAAGCCCTAAGCAGTCGTTTCTCTCCTCTCCTTATCCTCGAACATCAAGGTAATATCTCTCAAACAATTCCTAAGCAATTCTAACATTAGTTCATGATTAGTAACACGATTCTTCAACCAAAACATAGGATTTCCAAGGTAAATCTTTCTCAAGCGATTCAAAGCTAGAGTTTTAATATTCTTCGTTAGAGAAGTAGTTTAATTCGTTAGATTGGAGCGATTACAGGTATGTAAGGCTAACTATCTATGTGTGGGAATTTTATTAATCTTCCACACACCGCGTTCTTCATGATTATTACGAATTGCATCAGAAATATAGATTATGCCCTAGTTCATAAAAAGTTCACAACTTCTATCCTTTGAGAATATAGTTTCGTAGTTGTTCATCATTATCATTCTGAATATTGTGAACTCAGTACGCAATCAATATACACTTGTATTTCATACTCATGAGTCTCAGTCTAGAATACTCAGCACGTTTACAAATAGTTAAAGCTTCAAGTCTCATAATCAGTTCATGAATACATGTCTCAGTAAGTCATTGCTCAGTATGTCAGTGTTGTACTTTTCAGCATGATTCTCAGTTCTTTTATGCATTTTGTTTTATTTTGAACACCTGTGTTTTGGGCCAAATGCCACAGTTATGTATACGTATAATTGGGCCCGAGGCCATATATTTGTGTACATATATTGGGCCTGAGGCCACATATTTTAATCTCAGTAAAATAGGTGATTCTTCATTCTGAACAGGAAGTTTTCATATCCTTACTTCTTTTGTTCACTTCAGTTATCAATTATTAGTTATCAATTCAGTTCAGTTTAAGTACTTACAGTTTTTTCTTTCAGTTATTTTACATACCAGTACAATTCAAATGTACTGACATCCATTTTTGTCACGACCCAAATAACTGATCGTGAGGGCACCTACCCTTTTCCCATCTAGTAGGCGAACCCGTCCCTTAAAGATTCATCCAACAACATAAATAATAAATAAGAGCAATAGATGTCTAAAAATAATAGATAGATGGCAATGCGGAATACAACAACTACCTAAGGAATCTAGTCTGAATAGTACACGAGCTTCTAAATATACAACTTGAATAAAAGTTACAACCACAACCTGAATACAACTTCTGTTTAGAATGAGAATTAGACAGAAAAGTTTAGGTGAACTCTGTGAGATCCTTGAAGGCTAACTGAATCTTGCTCATGTACCTGGAACAACTCTATACCCCGAAAAAGGTGTAGCAAGAGTAGTATCAGTACAAATACTATGTGCTTATAGGTATCATAGGCCGACAACAATTAGTTTACATATATAAAAGACAGAAATTAACAAGTAGACATGTAAGCAATCAAGGACATTCACTAGGCGTATTCAAGAAAGATTTGCAGTAATAGGAGCCACAGTAGGTCTCAATAATCTTAGGTCATAGCCTAGGTGGAAGCCTCAGCCCACAAACCTATCAAGTGTCACAACCCGACGAGGGGCATGACGGGCACCCGGCCCTATCGACCGAGTACACACCTAGCGTATACTGACATAATCTCAGTACAACTATCTTGGCTTGAAATGTGATCTCACTGTAACATAGAAAGGCAGCTGCATGTAGAAAACGCCCAATACAACAGAAGACATATGCATGACCATACATACATATACATATATATACGGGGTCGTACATGACATCTACTCACATCGTATTGTCTATGAGCCTTTAGTAGTACATATAAATGACATACTGAACGGGACAGGACCCTGCCATACCCAAAAGATACATGTACATAACATGCGAACATAGTATATACCAAAAAAGCAAGCTCGGTACAATGGCACTTGCTGACGACCCGTTGAAGCTGATAGTCCTACTGAAAAGGTCCTCCGCTCTGTTTGTCAGGACCTGCAGCACGAAATGCAGCGTCCGGTAGGATAGGACATCAGTACGGATAAAAGTATTGAGTATGTAAGGCAGGAAACAATAACATAAGTAAGATATAAATATAGAAGGATAGAAGCAACCTGACCCATCAAAGGTAGGGCTACTTATCGGGCGGATCGGATGGATAATTACGCTTAACGGTTTGACTTAACGGTTACCGACTTTTAAAATTTCTAATCCGCTAGCCAACCAATAAGATATCAGTTGGTTCAATATCGGATTGGAAATTATCGGACGGTTATCAGGCGGCACTACAAAAAAAAAACTATATTTGGCAACAAATTGTTTTTGTTGCCATAAATTGATTATTGTTGCAAAAAGTACTTTTGGCAACAAAAAAAATTTTTTTGTTGCATGAACTTTTCCCAACGGCTGTTATTGCAACAACGTGCAACAATTTATTTTTTTTTTGCTACCAAAAGTACTTTTTGCAACAATAATCAATCCTATGGCAACAAAATTAAATTCTTTGGCAACAAAAAAATCATTTGCCAACAATAAAACTAAGTTGTTGCCAAATATAAAAATTTTTGTTGCGATTTCTATACTTTCTTGAAGTGCTGTGTATCGGTTAAATCTAAGAGAAAAATGAATGATAAAATCACATGTAGTCAAGGAAATTACCTGCCTTTAAAGTGACTCAAAATGTAATATTTTTACCTTATTTTACACTGTCCAGGTGATAAAGAAGATACTGATATATCCCCCAAAAAATGGATAGGAATATAAACAAGAAGATTGAAATGTTGGATTCAATATTAGTAACAGTAACGTAGCAAGTAGCAACATTTTTCCAAGAAAATTAGCAAACTACAATATATGCAAACAAGAAACTGGGAATGCACTATTTGATAGAAAACAATCAGCATTCACAATTAACAGAAACAGAGATACATATTTTAGGTTGAGGCTTTAGCTTTATGTTTACAAATTACAATCACAATACATATTTTATATGTTAGGGGTAAGAATATAAATATGACAAATTCTTAATGGGTTAACGGTTTACCCGATAAGAAAATTGAGTAATTCGCCCCCGCACCGATAAGCCGTGAACTATAAAATTTTAATCCACTCCCCAACCGCTAATCCGATAACCCAATACCATTAAGCCAATAAGCCAATTTTGCGGTTGGGTTATCGGTAGCGGTTCGGTTTTGAACAGCCCTAATCAGAGGACGTGCAATCTGCAATGCATGAGTTTAAAATATCATATGCAAGTGTGTGTACCTATATGTATATATACCTATATATATACACACACACACATAGTACATCATCATCGTATCATTATCATATCATCGTCATCCCGCGTCCAGGGTAATATCATAACATACCCACTGCAGCGATGTACACATCTACGTGCCCGCCCGGTCGACTATAGTGTGGCGCGGTGCAGTAAAATAGTGCAATACATATAATATATATACACACAATGCATGAGGAGTTAATGAACTACCATCGGGCCTTTCGGAGTGACGTAAGGTCGGTAACCTTCGAATGAATTATGGAATTTGTATCGACTCCAAGGAAATAACTTAATGATGATAAACATGATAATATTTCAAGAATCAATCAGATAATTAAAGCATTAAAATTTGAAATACAAAGCATAGGAATGGAGTGAATTGTTATGGAACGCTCGTGTTCATGTTCTAGTTGGATTCGTGCCAAAGAAAGAGGAAAATGAACACCTTACATACCTTACTTGTCAAGCCGTTACCTTGAACGAATCCTTATTCCAATGTTCACTCATTCCCCGAACCTATATTGAAAGATATGTCCTTAGCTATAACCTATCAAGTTTGTATATCAACGTATATGAGTTGCATATCGAAAGGTGATTCGGGTTAGGAAAATTTGGGCAGCATTTCCTCTGTTTCTATTACGCCCCCAAGGTTACAACAACAATCAACTCAACACATGCAATACCAACCTAAATCCCATATCTATATTGCTCAATCAATAACATTCAATTTAGGGTTGATACGTCTTGTACTCAGTTTGACCATATACATCATAATTTAGTGGATACAACCTTGAATCAACTTAATTTAATAGATGTGAAGGGAAGATCTTACCTTACTAAGCTTAGATTGATTCTTGCTAGCTTGCAACTCAAGTTCTCGCCTCCCTTGTTTCATTCCACAACTAATTACAATACTATGATGTTGCTACAAGCTTCCTGAGCTAATTAGCGTATAAATTTGGAATGACTAATAAACAAGTGAGTAAAATATCTTGGAGGGAGAATATGGAGGTATGCAGAGGTGATGGAAGGTTGGAGAATGATGGAGAAGGGGTGGAGTGGGGTTTTTATACCCCTCAAAGGTCGTTTCCACCTCCTCATATCGACGACAACATTGACGAATCGTCGAGTTGCTCAACGGTTCATCGAGTTGCACCGTCGAGTTGCATAGAGGAATCATACACTTTTGTACGGGTCGTATCTTCCACCGTACGTTTTGGATTCGCGATCTATCAATTGAATTAGAAAGAAAACTCTCTGAACTTCAATTTACATAGGTTATGCATTCCATAACTCCTCATACTCTAGGAGATACACCTCCCTCAAATTGGACCAAAAATCTTGTCCAAAATTCTGCCATGTTTACCTAAAGTTTTGACAAAATTAATTACTTCGATTCGCTTGATCCCGGAACCTTTAGACACTTTCTTAGCACTTGTTAAAAGTCTTCCTTAACTTTGTAAGGGTTCCATGACCTCTTTGGCTTACGTTACTTTACTTGCGATGCAAACGACGCAAAAACTTTCGAGGTGTAAAATCCTTCCCCCCTTAAAAACATTCGTCCTCGAATGTTAAACTCTCAAAGATCTTATGAAAATTTTGGCAGAACTTCCTCTGCAATTGTAATGCTACCAACCTGTCACGTAGTAAACCAACAACATAACGCCACACAGGGCTACAACAACCAGTAACAACAATGGCCCCACACAACCGATGACAGTAACTAACAACATATACGTACCTAAATGTTATGATGTCTTAGTCTGAACCTCCTCTGGGAGTGATAACAAATGCGGATAGATGAATCTCATATGTCTGTATAACACCCTTGCCAATATACTCTATGAAATAAAGAGGCCCTCGTCAATATCTAGCACATTGAGCGACATACATCGCTTTTTTACCTTTTCTAACCAATTATATTCCTTTTTGACTTTAGGCATCAACATCCTTATAACCGATACTCTTTCCATTTCCGCAATTCCTATTTCACCTCTTTCTGCGCGTAAATCATTGGCATATTTACACTCCAGGATCATATTTAAACACATGCGTATCCTTTCCACGTCTTACCTCGAGGGAAAAGTACAACTCCTACCTAATCATATCGATATCTCATTAATGGAATAAAAGTTACATTTGGTCTAGGCATACACGTATAAGTTGACTTTATTGAGGGAAACTGAGGGATGTTCGACAAATAGATACCTTTAACATGGAACAAGTGAGGGTATTTGGACTTCATTTCATCTTCGACTTCCCATGTCATCTCTTCCCTGCCATTGCTTTTCCGCAGCATCTTTATGGAAGCCACATCTTTAGTTTTAAGTCTGCGGACTTGCCTGTCAAGGATGGAAATTGGCTCTTCTTCGTAAGTTAGACTATCTGTGACTTGCATATCATTTAATCGTACAATATTTGAAGGATCTCCAACGTGTTTCCTTAACATGGACACATGAAAGATGGGATGAACTGCTTTTAATTCTGATGGAAGTCCTAGTTCGTAAGCTACTTAATCGACTTTTCGAAGGATCTTATAAGGGCCAATGAATCTCGGACTGAGTTTTTCCTTCTTACTGAATCTCATAGCACCCTTCATAGATGATATTTTTAAGAATACTCCATTTCCAAAATAAAAATTCTAGGTCTCGCCGTCGTACGTCTGAATAGGATTTCTAATGACTTTGAACTGTCTTCAGTCGCTCCTGGATCAGCTTTACTTATAACCTCAAAGGAAGATCTTTTCCTCAAACTTACTCCAACTGACTTGAAACTAATTAATCGCGCGAATGGTAATATAATATTAGGTGCGAGGTTTAACACCCTTCCCCCTTAAGGACATTCGTCCTCGAATGTAAAAGGGGTGTATCGGGGGGGAGGGGGTTATCATCAATAGTAACTAACATGTCATAATACAATTCAACAATACATGCATACAACTGGTTATGTATTGGCTATCCGTAGACATTAGTCTCTGTATTCGTGGTTATCTGCCTCATCCTCATGGTTTAGCCCTTAATAGCTTAACGCGCTATCGTCCATACATCGGCTATTGTTCCACTTCCCTGGGCTAGCAAGGACAGACCTTCGGACCGTCATACTCCGAATGTTATCCTTATCTTTCGCCATTAGCTCACCTTTAATCATAGCTAGCTGTTCCTACCAAGCTCTTTGAGTATTCTGTTCTCAGAAATTTCTTTTTTTCTTATTCTCATTCTATTCTTGGTGTTATGGAAAAGAAAATATTGTTCATAGGAAACATATTCGAAGCATGAGGTTAGCGGCTAATTCCTCTACTCGGTTTTCAATTAAGAAGCTTCTCTGGCCACCAGTGCTACGAACATGTCATGAGTCTTACAGGCAACTGAGTTGTGTACTACTTTTTGTAGCTGTTTCTCCTTGCCCCTCAGTATTATTTCATCTTCTTGTCCCTTCATCTACATCTAGGTTTTTGGCTGCAATATGATGTCATTGACTTAGGGTTTTATATGAAGTCTCTTTCTTATGGGTTTTTCTTAAATGTTTTTTTCCTTTATAACCATCTTCGGTGTTCGTCCCTTCGAGTCTGGACCTATGGTCTCTTGTCACTGTATTCTTTTGTTGCGTTGTATCAATCTCAAAACTTTAGTTCGCTTACTAAATTACAGATAGTGTCTCCTTCATTGTACGCTCTCATTTTGTGTTTCCACACATTATGCATCATCTGCGTAATATCTCTTGTTTGACACAGAATTACAGGTATTAATTACCATTGCAATGTCTTCTAGTTCTGGTACACAGCTTGCCTCAGCGATTAGGGTCTGCTTGCTTCCCCTTATTTAAGACTATGTAATCCCCTGACTTGTTCCGACTCACGACTCGTTTACATGTGTTTGTGTCGTTGTAGCCCCTTTCTATATGGTGGTTTACTTCACTAGGATCTTTTCTCACGTCACTCCTTCTATAGGAGGGCTAACTTATCATCTAACGACCATTCCTTCAACACGTGGACAGCTCCTCGTTCATAGCTACATCTTTCTTAGTATACTACCGACTTGGGGTTCCTTTACCTTGCTTATTATTTCTATATTATCCTTACCTTTATGGCCTTAGCCCCTCGAGTACACAAATGCCCAACTCTTGTTTCTCTTCTATTCTCCTTTATCGCAGTCCGTTAGTCCGCACCTATGCATCCTTTACCTCTCCGCTTAATAGTTTTCTGAACTTTTTCGCATTGTCCTAACTATTTTGTGGTCTATCGGAGTGAAATCCGGTTCGTTAGACATGCAGTGCTCATTCTTACCGCTGCCTTTCATCCCCCATCTTGCTTTTCTCGAGCCGTTTTGTTACTTTCAATCCCTCTCTTCCAGTAGGGCCAATTTACTCATTAGGGTACATATTTCATACTAGGGCGGCTCCGATATCCCACAGATGTTTAGCGAGACCTATACGTGCATATATATTTTATTTAGCCATGCTTAATATCATTTTGCATCATTATGCGTGCTCATAATATTGTCAGTCGTGATTGATTTACAAGGACTTTCCTTTCGTCGCTTATCAATATCCTTCCCTATGTCTAATTGGTTGTCTTTTTATCCTTAAGTCGTCGTCTAACCATAAGGATTCCCTTATATCCATATTTCGATGTTAGCTCTGACTCAACTTACTTTTCTGGCACTAGCGTCCTTTTCCCTTCTCTCCATGACGATCATTCCCTCGCGTCACTTATCACATTTAACGGTTCACTCCTCTATCTATTGTGCAACTCAATCTCAGCCAAATCCAGTTTACATAGTTATCTCGGGTAATGTAGTGGGACTTCTATGCTCGCGTGGTCTACTTGTCAACCTAACTCATTTCTATCTATGATTCTTCGTCATTATCGCACCTCAACTCTTCTTTTCTTCGGGTCTCCTTGTTCCTTTATACTTATTCGACTTGATTGCAATCCAATTTATCCATTAACACGTTGTCTCGTAATCATTCTTGAAACTTGCCCGAGATATTCTTAGTATTACTAATTTTTCTTATTTCTGTTCATCCTTACTTTCAAATGGTGTCCTAACTATACACTCGACTTGCATTTAATCTATTGTAATTTCCAATACGTACTTCGACTGTTGTGCTATCTTTTCATCAACGTTACTCACTTCGATGAGCTCTTACTTACATATTTGTACCATGTATCCTACCACAAGTAACTAAGCCCTACTTCTGACTTCCTTTCGACCAGGTACTATGCATAAGGTAAGTCTGGGTCCCTTAGTCTGATGTCACCAAAAGAGAGGGGGAAACCGTACATTATATTGCCCTTGTTAGTGAAATCTCGTATCTTACTCGGCGTCAGAGTTCCACTAATTCTGCTTTGATCCCCCTTCATCCTCAAACTTTCATTATTTCCATCTATCAAGCAATAAATGGCGTTTTAGGTCCCAAAATACATACATATAGACACAAGCAATTTCAATGGAAGGGTATAGTATACCTGTAAACTGCTTGCCCCGGCCCTATACATAAGAGCTCCGATCAGATATACTTCGAAGCTGAACCCTTCTATCTTCACTAGCCACTCTCCTCCTCTTGGCCTGATTATTCTCTTCCTCTTGTGCATATCTCATAATATACACTGGCGATCCCTGGTTTGTAGACTCTCAAGACTGAGGACTTTCCGGTACCTCTGTGACACTGGCGTCCATAGCGGCCCTAACATAATATTGGCCCTGAGGGGAAACCGGCCGTGTAAACCCTTGTACTGCTCCTCTCACACTGTGCTCAACGGGCCCCAAATGCGAAACTAAGATCTGTGGTGAGGTCATAATCGAAGCCGCTGGGATGGGTGCCTCAGACGGATCCTCCTCAATAGAAGTCATGATCTCCGACGGGTCTGACTCAGTCATATAGCTTATACTTCTCTTTATCTCTTCTATTACCCTCTGACTCGTACTGGTAGGTGGCGCTGGTCTAATGTCCACCCTCGTAGTTGTCCCCACACTCCTACTAACTAGGGCTTTTCTCTTCATCGATATCGCTGCAACTCAAACAGAAAAAATTAGAATCAAGATCGAACTTTCCTACGTTTCGGCTCTATTGCACGATCTAGATCATGAAGAAAGGAAACAACCCTAAATGTCCTGTAGCATCCTGTTTATAAGTATGGCGCGCTACATACTCATAAACAATACTCTACTAGACATGGCTCATAGACATCCTTAGGACAGACTTGCTCTGATACAAAGTTTGTCACACCTCGAAGAGGGGCATGACAGGCACCCGACCCTAACGACCTAGTACCACCTGGCATATACTGACATAGTCTCAGTACAACTATCCTAGCTTGAAATGTGATCTCACTATAACATAGAAAGACACCTGCACGTAAAAAGGTCCCAATACAACAGAAGACATATGCATGACCATATATATATATTCACTAGCCGACGAGGCCGTACATGACATTTACTTACATCGTACTATCTATAAGCCTCCAGGAGTACATATAAATGACATACTGGATGGGACAGGACACCGTCGTACCCAAAAGATACATATACATAACATGCGAACATAACATATACCAAAAGAGCTAGCCCGACACAATGGCACTTGCTGACGACCCGCTGAAGCTGATAGTCCTACTGAAAAGGTCCTCTGCTTTGTCTGTCAGACCTGTAGCACGAAAAGCAATGTTCCGTAGGATGCGACGTCAGTATGGATAAAGGTACTAGGTATATAAGGCAGGAAACAACAACATAAGTAAGACATAAATATAGAAGGATCGAAGTAACCTAAGCCATCGGAGGACGTGCAATATACAATGCATGAGTTTAAAAAATCATATGCAAGTGTGTGTGTATATATATACATACATATACACACACACACACACACATAGTACATCATTATCGTATCATTATCATATCATCATCATCCCGCATTCGGGGCATCCCGCGTCTGGGGTAATATCATAACATGCCTACTGCAATAGTGTGCACATCTACGTGCCTGCCCGGCTGAATATAGCACGGCGCTGTGTAGTAAAATAATGCAATATATATATATATATATATATATATATATATATATATATATATATATATATATATATATATATATATATAATTCATGAGAAGTCAATGAACTGACATTGGGCCTTTCAGAGTGACGTAAGGTTGGTAACCTCCGAATGAATTATGAAATTCATATCAAATCCAAAGAAATAACTTAGTGATGATAAACATGATAATATTTAAAGAATCAATCAGACAATTAAGGCATTAAAAATTGAAATACAAAGCATAGGAATGGAGTGAATTGTTATGGAACGCTCCTGTTCATCTTCTGGTTGGATTCGTGCCAAAGGAAGAGGGAAACGAACACCTTACATACCTTACTTGTCAAGCCGTCACCTTGAACGAATCCTTATTCCAATGTTCGCTCCTTCCCCGAACCTATATTGAAAGATATGTCCTTAGCTATAACCTATCATGTTTGTATATCAATGTATATGAGTTGCATATCAAAGGGTGATTCGAGTTACGGAAATTTGGGCAGCATTTGCTCTGTTTCTATTACGTCCCTAAGGTTACAACAACAATCAACTCAACACATGAAATACCAAGCTCAATCCCATATCTATATTACCCAATCAATAACATTCAATTTAGGGGTTGATCCGTCTTTTACTCAATTAGACCATATACGTCATAATTCAGCGGATACAACCTTGAATAAACTTAATTTCATAGATGTGAAGGAAAGAATTTACCTTACTAAGCTTGGATTGATCCTTGCTAGCTTGCAACTTAAGTTCTCACCTCCCTTGTTTCGTTCCACAACTAATTACAATACTATGATGTTGCCACAAACTTCCCGAGTTAATTAGCATATAAATTTTGAGTGACTAATAACCAAGTGAGTAAAATATCTTGGAGGGAGTATATGGAGGTATGCAGAGGTAATGGAAGGTTCGAGAATGATGGAGAAGGGGTGGAGTGGGATTTTTATACCCCCCAAAGGTCGGTTCTACCGCCTCAACTCGACGGCAACATCGACAGATCGTCGAGTTGTACAAAGGAATCGTACACTTTTGTATGGACCGTATCTTCCACCGTACGACTCGGATTTGCGATCTGTCAGTTGCATTACAAAGAAAACTCTCTAAACTTCAATTTACATAGTTTATGCGTCCCATGACTCCTCATTTTCCAAAGTTTCGACAAACTTAATTCTTTCGATTCGCTTGATTCAGGAACCTTTAGACACTTGCTTAGCACTTGTTAAAAGTATTCCTTAACTTTGTAAGGGTTTCATGACCTCTCCGGTTTACATTACTTTACTTACGACGCAAACGACGCGAAAATTTTCGAGGTGTAACATCGAGTCACTAAGTATTTAATTAGCACACAACAACTCAAATAAATCATCAACCAAGGAATCAGTGAGGAAATGTACCATGCAATGATATAAATGCAGTAAACAGAATCAATGAAATGAATGGATGAAGTAAATGAGTGCATATGCAATGCAATGCACTGGCCAACTGTGTGATATTGTACGCACATGCTACGGACGAAAATCCTCCACGTCTAGATAGTCATGACCCATGGGGGACCCGCGAAGTACATGCACCAATCTTATGATCCCTGCAAAGACCTCATGCATCGGACACTCTCACGATCCCGGCAAAGACCTCGGGCATTGGACACTCATTTCTCTTTTACGCTCTCTGGTAAAGACCTCAAAGGCTACACTCTTTCACTTATCATCATCAGTACCAAGTCATAGCTCATATCAATGTATCATGAAAATGAAGAAAAATGCCATGTGTAATATCATTGCAAACAGTAAATCATAATCAAGATCTCGTTTGTGTCTTATCATAAGTACACATCATAATTCAGGCCCACTCTCGTTATCCTTCCTTTTTCTAAAGATAAGTGAAATAAAAAGAGAGAGATGAATGCAAAACATAAAGGCAAGAATCACATATGAAGTATGGAATGCATGTTGTGCACTTCCTCAGTCTCAATTAAACACATCAATCATAACAATCCACAACTATATATTATAATATGCAGATCAACATTCCAATTCTCCATAACAACATTCCTCTTTCATATGAAAAAAGGGTAAGAAGAGAGAGAGGGGCAAGTATGCCAGTCACATGAATATCACACATAGACAGTAGGGTAATAGGCCCAATCATAACAATCATAGTGACGAGCCCACATAGTCAATCAAAAATACCAACCTAAGAATATCCATCGCAACTTCATACCCGAAGGCTTAACATGCTTTCCCTGTTAATATCTACTTCTACATATGGTTCACTAATGTGAATCTAACCAAAGGTAAGTTGTAACCTATCGCGCTGCCGAGCTGGAGCCACGAACAATCAGATCTGAGCCTTGCCCTTTCGAAGAGCCTCCGAATACTCAAAGTCTAGTCATTACCGAATTCTAAGTTAGAAATGAGAAACAACGGTACCCATATTGCTATACATTTGTTCGAATCACAATCAACGAAGTAAAAGATGGAAAACGGGCCCACAAGGGGAAAATGGGTATTTCAAAGATGGAACAGGTGACCCAACTTTCTAGAAGTTCAATTCTACTCTCCAATAGTCAATCTAGCCCAAGTATTGATCAATTTCATCATTCAAAGCAAAACCCCCAATTTGGGTATAAACCCTAACTTTCAATCTTTCAATTTCTAAACTAGAACGGAAGATTCAAGCCTATTGGCTACTAATTCATGATATTCCATGCTTAGATTAATCAAATCCATCGATCAACCTCATATTGGAAGACTAAGTTTCAAATAATAAAGTAAAGGTCAAAACCCATCTTCTTCCTCTGGTTATCCAGATTTTCTACAATCGATTCAAGCTTAGGAAAGGTAAATAAAGGAAATAAAGGTTAGAAAGACTTAAACCAAAAGGAATCCACCTAGAACCTCTTCAAATAACCTTAGAGACACTTAGGAGAACTAATATTTGGAATGGGAAATGAAAAGGTTTCAATAAACATTAACTTGAATCTGTTTTCGCGTTTATCGCCTCAGTGGTAAGGGGTCTACTACAACGAGACCGCCCCCCAACACATAAACTGCTACAGCGAGTCCGCTCTAGTAGAGCTCCATCCGCTGGAGCCGATTCTCAAGAATCTCTCTGACCCGCGCCAGCGGACCAGGCCTCACCGAGGCAGCGCTGTGGCGCACAATGTCTCGCCCCAGCAGGACATCAAACACCAGTAATTTTGCTGGTATTCACTAACTTCTTCCCAAAACCCGACAATCATCCGACACCTTCTAGATGCAAAACAGACATGTAAAACATACATAAAAATACGCAATGGACTCACTCGTGGTCTGAAAATTCCCAAAGGAGGTCTATTTGATAGGGTCAACACCCAATGGACAAAGATCAACTTTCCAACCAATAACCCAAAACGCTCCGGAGTGCCTGGAGAATCTAACTGAACATCTCAGCAAGTCATAATCGACCCTCCAGACCTCTCGGAATCGACGGATTCCCGAAAAAGATCTGTTTACCTCAAAGTCAACTATCTGTCAATCATTTTTTACTTTAAGGCTCTATTTCTCATAAGTCATCATAAATCTCTCCAGATTATCTCGGGAATCGTGTCACCCATCCTTGCGGGTTAAAATCGTACTAATAGGGCTTGAGGAAGGGTTAACGGGGGTAAATGGGTCAAAAGAATTTATAACAACCTTGTTACATTAGATACCAATTAAACAATCGTTCGTCCTTGAACGAAGAAAGAGAGTATGAAAGCCGACGGTAACCAAGGAATCTTTAATATAACAACACGAAAGCCTCTACAGCACGAAGTACGCCAAATCACTACCCGTTCACATTATTAGTCAAACTTCCTTTAATTTAGCTCATCGACTCAATTTCCATATTTCACATACTCAAATTTCTCTCATAACTGATTCCCGAATATAAGAACTGTTTTCATTGGAATTCTTCGATTCGATAAAACCATGCCTCTGAATGCGATCGATAGGTCCCACGAATATTTTCCCAAACAACACAATCCTTTAGATATAGACACAACCATAGTCTACTCTTAACCGGCAAGATATTCTAATTCCACTAACTTTTCTTTCGCCCTTCTAAAGATATTTTTTCACACCACGATTTCTTAGAAACACATAAACACAAGCATGACTTACTCTTGCCAGAAAAAAGAATTCTTGCTTTATTGGAGAAATTGTAAGAAATTCCATCAAACCGATCTTACTCATAGCTTACTTCGCTAGTTTCAAGTCTTCTTAAACGTTTAAATCACAATAATGGAAGCATACCCACTGAATACCTCACCGAGCCAAGTCCCTAGGAAACTATCTGATCACTCTAAAGACCTTTCACAACCAAAGTACCGCCCCCAAAATCATTACCAAGTTCCGACATAAACCATTATATTTGTCCGGATAACTGACCCCGGTAAAAATAGCATCAAGTCTACTCGCAAATCCCGATAAAGCTCGGTAAACCTGTCATACCTCAAATATAAACATAGTCCATCAAGCTCAAATCAAACAACTCTAGCCCGGAATGAATGCACAACCCCTTAATACCACCAATAGTCACTCGAACTGACTCCAACTTTCAGAAACCAATCACAGTTATATCACACATCTGTGGCGTCCAATTCCAATCCTTCCCCATGCATAATTAATCATGTTTGTCACCCTCGAAATCAAAAGTTGAGTTTTATCTAAGTTGTCAACTTAGTATCAAAGAACTATATCTTATGATTGCAATCTTCATGTTTCTCAACCTTTACCTGATGCACAAATCTGGTACAACCCCAAACTTTTCGACGCGAAGCCTGTAGCCTGATATAATACCCCTTTAACTATCAAATCTCCCATTGTAACACCTTGATACGTCTACCACTATTCCGAAAGCATCAAATCTCGCAATCTCTTGCGCCTACCTCGCACAACTATTCCCAAGCCTTTAATATTCCGAAAATGCTCACCCAAGCTATCCGATCAGTAATACCCACAACATAATACACTTCCACGAATACGATCTCATCTAAAAAATATAACTCTAGCCCTCACATTATAGGGATTTCTAGAATTCCTTTCCTTTAACCACACTAACTCATCTATTGAAGAGTGCTATGAAATCACCCAACTGTGTACCACATAAGCCACTTCCATAAACCTTAACATGTTGGTTACCTGAAATTTGTTTCTCACTAGTCGTTGATCACGAAACCTCACCGAACATCGTCATATCACTTAGTCCATTTCTGCAGACTTCCTTCTTTAAGCATACTCAACAATCACACCTCATCTGAAATGTGCAAGACAACATCACCACAATCTATACTGACCCAATTAATCCCGAAGATGTACCTCATTCTTATCGATTCTCGTCAACTATAACTTTTCTTGACTCTTCAATTCCTCAATTTTCATCAGATCACTATCACCACCACCGTCTAACCATCACTCGAACCCACTCAATAGCATACCGCATAATCATAAGTCTTCTAACTAGCCGAGTCCATCCTGGAGATAGTAGCATGCCACACACTCTACACCCTAGAGTTACTTTACCTCGCTCAACTCTAAAACTGATTACTTTCTAGATCCAGCATATCACATACATAGTCCCACTAATGTCCTTATGTCTCTCCACCAAGATGCCCTTGCTCAATTCCCTTACCTCAATTTTCGAAATGTTCTCCACAATTTGAATTAATTAAAACCTCATCATTGATTTACCACTTTGACCGTCCTAACCATCAAACTAGAAAACCTCTAACCATTCGCGTGATTATCCCTTTCATTCGATTAATTCAACCGAGTAGTAACACCAGAAATAGCCGGAGCTAGCCGAAACATACACAACCGGTACAACACTCACACCCCTTGTCCAAGAGTATATGCAACACCCGATAGCTCCTTGAGTACTAAAATTTTGCACTTGTCCAACACCTCCGATTGGCCTACGGTATGACCAAACTTACCAACTCAATACTGAACCCTTATGTCTATCCTACCATGCATGACCGCAACATAACTGTCAAATCAACTAGCTCTTGATGCCATGATATACTTACCATTCCACTAAACATGACGACCCGGTGAACATACCCTTTACTGAAGGACCAGGACCACAACTGCCTAATATCTTAAGTCTTCACTCGTCACAAGCAACCTTGCTTTTCGATCTAGAACCAATAACTACTTTCCTTAAAGAACCCACAAACCACTAGTTCTTACTCCACCACTACCGTATAGCCACGTCGAAGCCCAGCTTAACTTTTCACGATCGAAAATGAAATCCACACTCGTACCAATTGCAACCTTATCCTGACAAGCTCATCAGATACCGATTTTTTCCTTCCTAATAGGGAAGATTGATCTATCCAAATTCTCTTCCTTACGCCTCCGTCCCATAACACAAAAGTAATCATACCAAAATACCCTAAGAAATCTTACTTTGCTACACGTTTTCCGCAAAAGTCGTCTGTCATGTCCTTATTCTCAACATTCCTTCTTATTACACACGGTCACTATCCTTTTGCCCAATCCGATGGTCCTTACCGAACTTACACTCGTCCTCGCATATCGTCATCTAATACACTGCCACTGCTGAATCATTGACTTACCATTGGTGCACCTATGCCACGCAAACCATCATAAAACCTTGGCGATGTTGAAACTTTTTCCCAACCAATCATAGCTCAAACATACCATCCTTGTTAAGCCATAAATGCACCTTTGCGATTTTTGAACAACCCAACGCTGAAAACATGGAGATCATGTAACTCTTTGTACTATCTCTTCCATTTCTCAAGAAACCCCCACAATAAAAGAGTCTAACCACGATCCCACACAACTGAATTCTCAAGCCATAGCTAGAAACGGAACTTGGTCACGCGTCTGAATCAGGATTACACATCTCGTACCATACCGCAACACGTCATAAACAAACAATTCGCATTAGAATTTAAGGACAAGTTCCCAGCATCCGTGAGAGAATAAGACAAAGAAATTCAGATACTAATTTAAATCTATTAGATACCAATTTGGATGAAGTAGCACGAAGGAATGAAAGAATTGGAAGTTTCTTAAATGTCCTATAGCCTCTCACAAATAAGCACGGAGCTTAACGTACTGATCCGCAAGACTCTACTAGACATGATTTTGTACTTATATATTGGGTAACCTAGGGCTCTGCTACTAACTTGTCACAGCCAAATCACTGATCATGCGGGCACCTACCCTTTTCCCATCTAGTAGATAGATGGAAATGAAGATGAAGTGCAATATAAATAAGTGCAATAGAAGTCTAAAAATAGTAGATAGATGGAAATCCAGAATACAATAACTACCCAAGGAATCCTGTCTGAATAGTACAAGAGTTTCTAAGTATACAACTTGAATTAAAGTTACAACCACAACCTGAATACAACTTCTGTTTAGAATGAGAATTAAACAGAAAAGTCTAGATTGTCACACTCTGACGAGGAGCATGACGGGCACCGACTTATAGGCCAGATACCACCTAGCGTAACAGTTAGCATGATTCTCATATAATATGACTCAAAGGACACCTGCACGCAGAATTCAACGTGCAACATTTATCATAATTAAGAATTAATTAAGAGAATTAAAAGAGTGACGTTTGGATTTTTTTAACATACAATATAAATTGAAAAATTGAGAGAAAAAGTCAAAAAAGGAGAAAAAAGACAAATATAACCCTTGACCAAAAAGATGTATCACATCACCTTATTTATGTCTAGCTTTATATTATATATAGATTGAAAAATACTATATCTTCGTGGGTTTGTGTCCCAAAAGTACTCTTGGCTGTTTCATTATGACTTTATGGGTGGATTTAGATCTTTCTTATAGATATTTTTAGTTGTATGTACAACTTTGTCTTAAATAAGTATATAATAATTTCACTACGACATAACTTTCGAAATTCTATCTAGTTATGCTTATTGATGGTTTAATTGGCGAAATTGGCATTAATTAGAAGTTTGTTTGAGAGAACCAGTTGGCAAGTCTGCTTTACCAAGTTGGGTTATACATCTTATGAAGTAATAGAATGAAGTTGTTTACCGAGAAAAAAAAGTAGACGTTAGGTGCTGATTCACGGTCTTTCGATTTGTATCCTGACGTTTTCCTTTTAAAACATAGTTAGATACACATTTTATTTAAGTAACATCTATAGATGTAAATTAACACCTTTAACACACACCAATAAAATATATCAATATATAATTTGGAAAAAATCCTCGAGGCCTGGCTAAAACAATGTCGTCACATCACCTTCATCTTAACTTGGACCACCATGGTATGGCTTAACTGACTTATTTACTTTTGGCTTCGGTGCCTTATTTTTTTTTTTCAGTTCTTATTTCTTCATCATGGCTTCCAGAACTGAAGTTTTAGATTCTTTTCGATTTTTGATTTTTCTAATTATAAAACCACCTTAATTGTAGGGGAACTGTGTCTACCATTGGATTTTGTGGTTAGATGGTCAATATATAATTAACCAGCACTCCACCACCCTTTCATAAAAGCTTTTTTTTTTTTTGGATTTAACTTGTGTATATTAATAGTTGTGTCAAAAAAGAAAAAAATCACCTTTAAGTTAAAATAACTTGTAACTTTAATATTTATATAGAGGCTGGTTTCAACATGCCTGTTTCATCGCTGAAATGCAATTTTGTCCTTTTAAGTGCTTCATCATAGCTTACGTGTCCTTAGAGCTGAAAATCATGTCATCTTCCTCTCTTTCAACGCTCTCCATCTCCTTCTCTGCTATTTTCCTTTCATTTTTTTCCTCTCTTTCTTTCCCCTCTAAAAGTTTCGCTACTTGATAAGTTGATAACGTCCCACCACCGGCTATCACCAGGTAAGGCTCTAAATTTCTCTCCCTCTTTCTCTCTGCTCGCACATTTCTCTTTTCTTTTTTTTTCCTATGGTACGTTTGGTGTAGATTTCAGATCACAAATTATGAAAATTCTGGTGTTTTTTAATTGATATAACATTATGATTCATTGAATTATAATTCACACTTTTTGGGAGGGTAATTCAATTATTCCAATTGTTACAAAGAACTTGCTCTAAGAGATGCACACAACCTGTTCGACAAATTGTCTAAGAGACGATCGCTATTAGGATCGGTTAGGAGTAAGTTTTGGATAGTCAGGTAGGTAGGTGTGGACTGCTTGGTCAGATCGCTCGACTTGAAAATTGTCCACACCTAAGTTAAACAATCCTTTGTCCTCGATCTATAGTAGAATTGCAGCTAAATTTGGTGTGCTATTAGATTTTGAGTGAAACTATCCTACACATAATTAGTGAGCTTTGAACTGTAGAAAAAATGCAAAAAAAAAAAAAAAAAAAAAAAAATTCCTTTGCTTGAGTTTTGTAATTGGCAAAACTGATCTTATTCGACTAAGGGGTGAAGTGCAGTGGTTCTTCAGGTTATTGTTTGCTAGAAATCTTTTGTTTGTGGAGTATATTTTTTCCTGCTGCAATATTATGATTAGTTCACCTGCTTAATTATCACCTTTATGGTACTCGCCTATTCTCATATTAATCTACTAACTCATTCATCGTGGTTTATTAACACATCAATTCCGGTTACAAATTGAATGTTGAGATGCCAAAAAATATAGAGTTTTTATAGCAGAGACTCCTAAAGTCTATAAACTATTTTACATAGCAATTAAATTTTCAAGTGTTAAATATATTTCCCAAGTATTAGATTGACTATTATATGTCCATAAAGTTCAATATGTCGTAACATTTGCCAAAGCATTTAAAGGTTCAATGATGCAAGGTTTTGTTGCAATTCACTTATGATGTTCATCCTATTTTTTGGAGCTCTTAAAGTAGTTTTAGTACATCAAATACTGCGTTTGACCAGTCTTCCCTTTTCCCCCTTTGTTTGACATAATGTAAAGGTATTGAAAATACGAGTACTTATGCTCCTGAGATTAGAGTTTGCAATTTGGAGTAAGCTTCTTACCTATTGACTTGTGACTATGCCCTAGCTAGAAATTGCCGCAACAAAATATTACTTGATCATATACAAGAAAGTGAAATTTAGATAGTACAATGCTTCTGAAGCTAGAAAAGTGGTGCGAGAATGTCTAGAATAGAGTTGAGACCTTTGACTTATATATTCTAACTATTCTTTTAAGGAGAAGCATGTTATTTAAAGAATTAGAATCATACTTTCTATAAACTCCATTCCCATAAGATAGTATGTGAAGAAAAAGACTCCATAGCTCTCATTCTTCACGATTATTTTATCGGTTAGTTTTAGCTTCTATCTAAAATTCGTATGCTTAAACAATATTATGGCTTTGACAATATAAAAGAAGAGTTGTGAATAGTTTTAAGTATGTTTAGGTCATGTTGTATGAACCTTGTTACAAGGTAGTCTTGCTCAGGTCAATTTAACTGTCTTATTAGCATCTGATTTTAGAGTCGTTAGGTCATACCATCGGTTTAGAGGCAAACATTACTAACATATACTGGAGTTTTTAAAGCATGCTAAATTTCAATTTACTGGGTATTTAAATGTATACTAATGGTCGCTACAGATTTTGAATTCAAAGTGGTAAGAAGACAGAATAGAGAGAAGCTTATTAAAGCTAACTTTCTGTGTTTTTGAGTTTTGAAGGATTGATAAAGAGAACTTTGGTTCTTTTGAGCATTAATGATTAATTTAGTCTCATTCGGTGCTGTAGATAACAGGTTAAGTAGTCCACCTGGGGAGTACGTTCGATAGAATGAAACTCAAAGGAATTGACGGGGGCCGCACAAGGGGTGGAGCGTGTGTTTTAATTCGATGCAAAGCGAAGAACATTACTAGAGCTTGGACATTCTGTGAATCCTCTTGAAAGAAAGCAAACCTACAAAATATAATGCATACCCTACAATGGGTAATTTGTTTTAACCTACCTTTGCCCCTAATGAAAGAGTACAATAATGTATGGTCCTTAAATCATATAACGGGACCACAGGCAATTTCATGAAATAGATTTAGAGATGATAGACCGCAGAAGCTTTGCGTTGATAGTTTAACACGTGGAATTAAGGGAGAAAAAGAAGTGAAAGAGGAAGATAAGGTGCAGACTACTTTTGCTGTAGTTGAAGGTTGAGTTGCAGAAAATTAAAGTAGGACTGACAGAAACTACTTTGAGAAACACAGAAATCTGAAACTACTCTTCATTCAATTTGTAACTAAATATTATATTGATGCTTGCTGTTGAGGTTATGTTTGGCTAGGATTAATCTATTTGATAAAGGAAAGAAACATAAGCAGCTTTGAAGGTAGCAAAACATTAGCCTAACACCTAACATATCCTAAGATGTCAATTTACTAAAATTTACAAAAAGATACAACTTCTCTTCTCATTATAAAAGCTTAAAGGGGCCTTTGTTTTGGCCTGTTGAACTTTGAATCCTGAAATACTTTGAGAAAATGGCATGGCTTAGAGAAATTTTAACAGTGCAATATTAGTTGAGGAAATAACTTAATCGTCTCCTTATATTGTCTTGGATATTATAAGCTAGAGTTTTTAGTTCTTGTTAAAGGTTCATTTTCTTAGTGGTACAAGGGCTAGACTTAGTGCAGTTCTCAGTTTACTTAATGTTAGGCCCCACATTATATTTGTTCATGCTTCAACTGCCCAGTCCTTAATAAACAAGGAGAGTTAAGTGTACTATATTGGTTGAGGGATGAACTATTGTCTCCGTATAATGAACCTAGACAATTCTCATATGATGAGCTAGCTTCTATAGTTGGGTTAAGCTGATGTCCATTTTTGTTACAGTAAAAAGAAAAAAAGAAAAAAGAAATGCCATTTATTTCTCGACACTAATTCTTTTCATCTTTTCTGCTTGATTTTCTTAGGAATCCAATATCTTATTTCTAGTTCTTGGTGGAAGTGATGTTTAGAAATTTGGTTTAACTTTAAGGAGTTTTGTCATGAACTCAGGTTATGAATTTGTTGCAGCTGTTACATCCTCCTTCTATGTACGAGCTTATGTATAATTCTAACTTTTTTTTTTGTCTGGACGATTCAAATTCTTGAATTTCAGGGTTCAGATTCTTCCTTTATGCAAGATCCACTATTGATGTACAATAAAGGTATGTATATGTGTTGCTAATTTCTTGTTCCTATTATTTTCCAGTAGGTTGATATTTTTACTATGAAGGGTTTTCTGCTACTTTTTATTTCTATGCTATTGTCGAAATTGTCTAATCCGAAGACTATGCGATAGAGCAAGTTATTAGAGGTACAAAGGGTAGAAACTTTTGAGTTGATCATTTAATCCAAGATACTTAATTTTCTCACTTATGTCTGTGGCAACTGGCAAAATTAGGAGACAGATGTCGCCTCTATCTTTTCATGCTTATGTTTGAAGTCTTGAAGAAGCCTTTTGCAAGCAACTAACTTCGCTAAAACCATAAGCTGCATATTAGAGCTACACCTTAAAAATAAATTTAATCTAAAATAGGTAACTTTGATTTTAATAATTAATAACTTTATTATGCTGCTCAATAGCAAATATAAGTATATTCTTCTGATGATAATAAATACATATATGTATTTCTAATTTTACACCATCTAGAAGTGATAGTCGAATTACCCAAGCTATTTTTGTCAGATTCAACGAGTCTCCCATAGCAAGAGAACTCTGCTCAGTCAAAACAACCACGACCTCAGAGGACGCTGCATTAGCTGATTTAGTAGTGCTTAATTTTTTAGTGAACTCTTTAGCCAATTCGGTGCAAAAGTATACTTTACTTTTATTTATGATCTCTAGAAAGGTTTAAAGGACAATACCTCCAAAATTATTAATTTTACTTTAAAAATGCGATCCATCCACTATTGTCATCAACCGTGATGGACGTCGCCGAAGGGAGCAAGTTTGGAGTTGAACATATTGGCTCAGAGAGGAGACAAGATCAAGACACAATGAGGAAATTCTCTCTGCCACAAACATAGGATGGAAATAAAGCTTCTCCTTTGAAGAAGTGCTGGAAGGTATTACTTTGTTGATTAGAAATGACGTCCTGGTTTTCTTTTCATTCCTTTTCCTTTCTCTTGTTGTTATGTGATTTCTCTGTGTTTTATTCTTTATATTTTTCGGTTTGAAACTGTGGAGGAGTGTGAGAGGGTCACAGAAGCTGTTACATCTCGCACTTTCAGAGCATGAGCACACCACGTATTTCACCGTATTAATGGAGTATCGGAGAGGTCCCGCGAAGTTTTGAAAGGTACAAGCCATGGGAGGTACGTAACAATGAAGTATAGGACGAATTATGATCTCGTAAGACGTAACCGGGAAGGACAACCTTGGAACAAAAGGACATAACCATTATCAAGTATAATTAATGATAAATATCATGTATGGAAAGTTTTGGAAGATTCCGGGGTCAAGCAAATCGAAGAAAATAAGTTTGTCAAAAATTTGAAAAATTTGGCAGAATTTTGGATAGAAATTTTAGGTCAACTTTAGAGAAGTATATCTCCTAGTATATCAGGAGTTTTGAGGTGTTTCGAGAGCTTAAAATGAAGTTCGTCGAGTGTAGTTTCCAACGCAACAAACCGGTCGTCAATACGACATCGAAGTAGGGAGTTATGGGCATTTCAAGATAAGCTGCCAAATGGCTTATCCAGGGGCCCCACTTTGAATATAAATACCCTATTATTCCCCCTTTTTCATCATTTACACTTCTTTTAAGCTCTAGAAACATCCATACACTTCTCTTAAACGCTTATAGCCCCTTAGATCAAGAATTCAATAAGATTACCCCAAACTAGTTCATGAAAAGTGATTGTTCTTGCTTCTACTTGATGTTGTGGTGAGTTTAGTCTTGAAGAAAGTTGGTGTGGCTAACGTTTTTCAAGTATAAGGTATGTTCTTCATCCGATCTCTTATGTTGAGTTGATTTGAAGGTTTAGAAAGTCTTAAAAGTGAAAATAGTTATGGAGGAAAGGTCATAAAGTGTTGTGTTGTAGTCGTTGAGTTTATGGACTGTTTTGAGCATGTTGTGGCTGTGTTGTTGAGCTAATTTCCATGTATATGGATGATATCTAATGTTGTTGGTGTGTTGATGAGATTATGCTCTTTGATTGGGAAGAAAGGAAGTGTATATTGTTATTGTAGCAGTAAAAGGAGTATTTAAGGACTTTTGTAGGTTTTTTGTTGTCATTGTGGGTTGTTGTATATGTTGAGGTGATTGGAGAGTAAGGGGAAATGCTGCCCGTTTTACTCTAGAATTAAGTTGTCGTTGATATACGTGATATAGTAGCACCATCTAAGTTTATATGTGCATTCCTTGTTACAGGAATGGAATGGCGTGCTAGTTGTAATTAGCCCGATTGTTGGATTGCTTAGGCGACTTGATGTATGTTAAGGCTAGTCCCCTTCTTTCTAAAGGCATGATTCTTTTCTTATGATCCCATATATGACTTTTATAATATCCTTATTCCCAAAAAGCTAGAAGTCTATGATTCTTAAAGTTCTTATGATGCTAAAATAGATGTTTCTATGATGATGATGATCATCCCATTTTTAGAGATTCCAAAGCTTATGGATTTAATGCTATTATGAGATTATTGAGTTTGTTTCATGAATTTCTTGATTTTATTCATTGTTGTTGATCTCACCTTATGATAATTGTTCCTTCAAGGTGAGATATAATGATGATGATTGCTCCATAATATAAATCGGAGGATACCGACCTTACGTCACTCTGATAGAGTAGTAACATTTAATTGGGCTCTCGTGCACATTATATGTATTTATATATGTGTAATTTTGATACTTATTGCGCCTTAATGGCCAGACAAGATACTATATATATTTCACCGCGCCTTAACGGCTAGACAAGATACTATATATTAATGACCGGACAAGATACTATATATATTTTACCGCGCCTTAATGGCCGGACAAGATACTATATATATTTCACCGCTCCTTAACGGCCGAACAAGATACTATATATATATTTCACCGCTCCTTAACGGCCGAACAAGATACTATATATATTTCACCGCGCCATAATGGCCGGACAAGATACTATATTGTATATATTGAAAATTTTGTTTTTTTTATAAAAAAAAAAAAAAAAAAAAAAACTAAGCATGCATGACATCCACCTTAAAAAGGCATTCAGAGGCACAGGCTGATCTCTTTTATATTACGTTATCTTTATACTTTCATTATGTTGTTATTCATGCCTTACATACTCAGTACATTGTTCGCACTGACGTCCTTTCTAGTGGATGTTGAGTTCATGCCCACAGGTAGACGGACCAGATCATTAGGAGCTTCACCAGCGGATTCTCAAGAGCTCTCCACTTACTTCAGAGCTGCAGTCTATTGGTATTGGTCCTCATGATCACTTGTATTCTATGTAGAGGCTCGTAGACATGTTAGTATAGTTAGACATTTCATAACCCTATCAGTTCATATTGTTGTATGACATTTTAGTAGCCTTGTCGGCTGGTGATGATGGGCATAATTGTTAAAGATTATACAGAGATGTGTTGTTATGTTGTGGCATATGCCCTTACAGATCTTGATACCCATGAGTTATCTTTATGGTCCACCCAGAAATTATTATGAGACATATGTTTAGAGGTTCTCGGTGTGTTATGTCACGACCTAGCTAGGGGCCGCGACGGGTACCCGGGGCTAACCACCGAGCACCGCTCGTACTATTACTTCTTAGACTCATTCAACAATCATTTATCGATGTCATGCTCATTTTACAAAAGAAACTGCTTTTCATTACAAAACATAATGTTTTTATACAATAACATATATCAATATATTTACACAATATCCACGTCGTGAAACCACATAACCCACATTGAGTATCTACGAGCCTCTATTGGATTACACATACAACTGTACACAAAAGATTCATCATGAGCACCTCCGGAACAAGGGAGTGCTTTCAGTCAGCTAACAGCTTCTAAGAGTCCGGAGCAAGTTCTCCTCCCTGTCTACCTGTGGGCATGAACACAGCGTCCAAAGAAAACGGACGTCAGTACGAACATTGTACTGAGTATGTGAGGCAGGAATAAAATGAACAATGTCATAGAAGCATCATGAATCATAAGAAAAGATATAACCTGCTTGAGTGTTATAAGCAACATACTTTTTACATATATCATGCTTTACATCATCATAGTATATGTTTTATCATATCCCATATATCATCACATTCATCATCACATACATCATCACATACTTCATCACGTACATCGTCACATCGTACTCTACATCATTACTCGCGTCCGGGTAATCCTCATATGCCGCCCACTAGTGGTGATCATGGCCGACCCTCTAGGCTCGGTGTAAACATAGCAGCCCGCATTTTGCGGTGACATGCCCGGCCATATAGGCGTGGTGGAATCATACGCAGCCCGCATTCGCGGTGACATGCCCGACCATATAGACACGGTGGAATCTTATCATCACAAAATCAATCATAACACATCACTATTACACATCTCATAACATAGCATCATCTTATCATTTCTTGGTATCTTATACATATCATCATCGTATTACAAACTAGCATTGCTAATCATCTTATAGACATATCATATATTAGCATTAAGGGCATACGTTAAGCTTTAAGGGCAACCACACTATGTCGGGATAACGTAAGGTCGTGAACCCCCGCTTATATTATGGACGTTTATGAGTATCGTGCCTCGCCTTGAAGGAAATTGAACATAAGACGAGTGTTAACAAAGATAACATCATTAGCGTTATAGGAACATCATGCCGCAATTTCTTGAATCGCTATACTCTAGCTCATTATCATCACCATCATATTCATATGTAATTCAATATGTAGAAGGACTCATAGGCTTCGTTTTGTAGAAGGATTATATAAAACTTGAAGGATTCATGCCTTTTGAAAGAAAAGACAAGCCTCACATACCTTTGTCGTTTAACTATGCTATCGTTTGCTTGGTTTCCTTTGATGTCACGTCTCTACCTTCAAGAGAGAATTCATACCATCGTTAGTCAATCGACGAGAAGAACGCGCTACTATTTCTAGGGAAAATTGGGCAGCATTTCCTTTGTTTCTACTACTTTTCCCATGTTTCATTTCAACTACCAAACATTCACAATATCGTATCAACAATCGTCATTTATCTACATTTACCACATTCCACCATTTTTCTCCAATTTCCCCACATTTATGGGTTTTAGCTCATCATCACATTTTCTCATACATCACACCTATTTCATGGTCTACACGTCATTTATAACATATTTATACTCCCAACTCATCAACATTCATAATTCAATCCAACTATCATTCAACTATGGCACTATCCACATTTTATGACCCATTTACTACACTCTTCTATAATCCAAGTGTTTCAACGTATAAATACTTCAATCATCATGAGAAATTCATAAAACTTACCTTAGATGTGGTAGGAACGAGCCTTGAGTAGCAATACTCTTCTATACCAAAAACCCTACTTCACTTCCTTTGCAATTTCTTGGTGTAGATGAACTTTGATGAGCTTCACACTCTTGATTTCATAGATTTAGTGTTGTTGATCGTGATTTTCCTTTGTTTCTCTTGTGGATGAATATTAGATAGTATTCTAGATGTTTCTTGAAGTGTGGAGTGAAAATGAAATGAATGGAATGAAAAAGGGGTCCCTTATACTTAACTTAAAATCTGATTTTTATGAACAGTAGTCGAAGTGCACAGCGGCCGTAAACCCAGTTTACGTGCCGTATTCTGGTTTACGGTCCATCCTTCACGACCGTATTTAAGCATAACAGAAACCAGAAAGGTTTGCTGGAGTCATGGTGGTTTACGGTCACAGTTTACGGGTCGTATTTCGATTTACGGTCCGTATTCTAAGTCGTATTTAACCATTTAAACATTTAGCAGAATGTTGAAGTTTTGGAATGTTGAAAGACGATAGCAGTTTACGGTCCGTAAACCACTTTACGGGCCGTATTCTATTTTACGACCAACTGGGCCGAAGTGCAAATCTGCAACTTTCGCATTGTCAAAACTCATAAGTAGTCATCCCCTTCTTAGTAAAACATCGTACGTTCACGGAGAAATTTCCGAGGTGTAACATCCTTCCCCCCTTTTGGAACATTCATCCTCGAATGTTAAGTCAGTGAGGATTCTAGAAATTTTTTGCCAGAGTTTCCTTTATAATATGGCACTACTATCCTGTCACAACAACCCATAATATCACATCACTGCCTCACAGGGCCATAACACAATAAAATTCTGAGAAATGATGGGAGTAGGGGTGTCCAGATACTTTAATTATTACACTTCATTTAATGCATGCATACCTTATGTTGTTGGCGTTTCACTTTGAATTTCTCCCGGGTGTTGGAATAAATACGGGTATTTGAATTTCATCTTTTCTTCCGCTTCCCAAGTCATTTCGTCCCTGTTGTTATTTCGCCACAGCACTTTGACTAAAGCTACTTCTTTATTTCGAAGTCTTCGCACTTGCCTGTCTAGAATGGCCATAGGCACTTCTTCGTAGGTTAGCTTTTCTGTTACTTGAACATTGTCAATTGGAACAATCTTCGTAGGATCTCCAACACACTTGCGGAGCATCGAAACATGGAAGACTGGATAAACTGATTCAAGTTCCGAAGGCAAGTCCAATTCATAAGCTACACGACCCACCTTACGGATAATTTTGTAGGGTCCAACGTACCTTGGACTTAACTTCCCTTTCTTGCTAAATCTCATCACCCCTTTCATTGGCGATACTTTCAGAAATACCCAATCATTAACCTGGAATTCCAAGTCTCGTCGGCGGTTGTCCGCATAAGGCTTTTGGCGACTTTGGGCTGTTAACAATCGGTCTCGGATCACCTTGACTTTTTCGACTGCTTGTTGAATCAATTCAGGGCCTATTAATTGTGCTTCTCCTGTTTCAAACCACCCAATTGGAGACCTGCACTTCCTTCCATACAAAGCTTCATACGGAGCCATTTGAATACCGGAATGATAGTTATTGTTGTATGCAAATTCAATAAGGGGTAGATGCTCCTCCCAACTACCATCAAAATCCAGCACACACGCTCGTAGCATATCCTCCAAGGTCTGAATAGTACGCTCGGCTTGTCCATCGGTGTGCGGATGGAACGCCGTGCTAAGCTTGACTTGAGTACCAAGACCTTCTTAATAGGACTTCCAGAACTTGGCTGTAAACTGTGGCCCTCTGTCTGCAATAACAGATAATGGAATTCCATGAAGTCACGCAATTCTTTTTAAATACAACCTAACATAATCTTCCGCTGAATACGTGGTTCTGACTGGAAGAAAATGAGCTGCTTTTGTGACTCTGTCCATTATCACCCATATAGAATCATATTTCCGTCATGAACGGGGTAATCCCACAATAAAATCCATATTAATCACTTCCTATTTCCATATAGGAATTTCCATCGCTTGTAATAAACCCCCTGGCTTCTGATGTTCGGCTTTTACTTGTTGGCAATTCGGACATTGTGCTACAAATTCTGCTATGTCCCTCTTCATGCCATCCCACCAATATATCAATTTGAGATCATGATACATTTTGGTCGCACCTGGATGAATGGAATACCGAGAATAATGTGCTTCCTTTAGAATTCGCCGGCGCAATTCTGCCACATTCGGCACACATAGTCTGCCTCGGTACCTAAGAATTCCATCAATAAAAACTTCAAATGGAGACTTCTCCTTTTTATGAGATAGGTCTCTGTAATGGCATAATTGGGAGTCTTCATATTGTCGCTCCTTCACTTCTACATTCAAAGATGAAACTGCAGGATCGTTAATGCTGACCCTCGCACTACATGAATCGACTACACGTACTCTAAGATTAGCTAATTGATGGAGCTCACGAATCATTTCTTTCCTTTCAGAAGGAACTCCACATAGACTACCCATGGATCGGCGGCTAAGCGTGTCGGCTACTACATTCGCTTTTCCGGGGTGGTACAAAATGTTCATATCATAATCTTTCAACAATTCTAACCACCGCCTCTGCTGCAGGTTCAACTCCTTCTACTTGAAAATATGTTGGAGACTCTTGTGATCTGTATAGATATCGACATGCACACCATACAAATAATGTCTCCATATCTTCAACGCATGAATCACTGCAGCCAATTCAAGATCATGAGTCGGATAATTCTTTTCATGATTCCGCAGTTGTCTCAAAGCATATGCAATAACTCTCCCATGTTGCATCAATACGCATCCTAATCCCACTCCGGAAGCATCACAATACACAACATAGCCATCCGGCCCTTCTGGAAGTGTTAAAACTGGAGTTTAGGTCAATCGGTCTTTCAACTCTTGGAAACCACGCTCACAAGCATCGTTCCACTGAAATTTTGCTGACTTTTGGGTTAGCTTCGTCAATAGGGCTGAAGTAGACGAGAAACCCTCTACGAACCTTCTGTAATAACCTGCCAACCCCAGAAAACTATGGACTTCTGTAGGTGTCGTAGGCCTTGGCCATGTCTTCACAGCCTCGATTTTCTGACTATCGACTCGAATACCATCATTTGAAATGACATGGCCCAGAAATGTTACAGAATTCATCCAGAACTCACACTTTGAAAATTTCGCATATAATTCCCGAGCTAGAAGAATGCCAAGCACAATTCGCAAATGATCTGCATGTTCTGATTCAGTGCGAGAATATACCAGAATATCATCAATAAATACTATTACAAATAAATCCAAGAGTGGCCTGAACACATTATTTATCAAGTTCATAAACACGGCCGGAGCATTAGTCAACCCAAATGACATTACTCGAAACTCATAATGGCCATATCTTGTCCTGAAAGCAGTCTTGGGAATATTCGCTTCTCTAACTCTTACTTGATGATAACTCGGCCTCAAGTCGATTTTAGAAAATCACTTGGCACCCTACAGCTGATCAAACAAGTCATCAATCCTCGGAAGAGGATATTTGTTCTATATCGTCACCTTGTTCAGCTGTCTGTAATCAATGCACATTCGTAGGAAACCGTCCTTCTTTCTCACGAACAAGACTGGTGCTCCCCACGACGATGAACTGGGTCTAATAAACCCCTTGTCAAGCAAGTCTTTCAGCTGTGCCTTTAGCTCTTTCAATTCTGCCGGAGCCATTCGATAAGGATGAATAGAAATGGGCTCGGTGTCCGGAAACACGTCAATGGCGAAATCAATTTCTCTTTCTGGGGGAAGACCTGGGAGTTCATCTGGAAATACATCCGGAAATTCATTCACCACCGGAACAGATTGAAATGTTAGCGACTTTTCTTCTGTGTCATGCACCCGAACTAGATGATAAATATAGCCTTTCGCTATCATCTTCCTCGCCTTAAGGTAGGAAATAAACTGACCTTTTGGGGATGCCGTGTTACCCTTCCATTCAAGTACGGGCTCTCCCGGGAATTGAAATCGAACCACTTTTGTGCGGCAATCAACATTTGCATAACACGAGGCCAACCAATCCATACCCATGATTACATCGAAATCTATCATTTTCAGCTCAAGCAAATCAGCTTTGGTCTGACGATCACATATCACAATGACACAATTTTTGTACACTTGCCATGCTATCACGGGATCACCAACCGGAGTGAGTACCTCAAAAGGTTTAATTGACTCGGGTTTCACCCCAATACAACCAACAACATATGGAGTAATATAAGAGAATGTAGAACCGGGATCTATCAATGCATACACATCACAGGAGAATATGGACAATATACATGTAACCACATCCGGAGAGGATTTGAGATCCTGTCGTCCGGCTAAAGCATATACGCGAGGCTGGGTGGCACCTGAAGTAGATGCTGCCCCTCTGCCTCTACCTCGGCCTGCTGACATCTGGGAAGCCTACCCTACCGAGCGCGCTAACGAGGAACCAGCTGCTGATCCTGTGGGATGAACCCCACCTCTACCATACCGTGAGGGACAATCTCGCATCATATGCCCAATTTTCCCACAAACATAACAGGCATTTGTGTCCTGGCGACATGGCCCTGAGTGTAATTTGCGATACCGACTACATCGTGGAACTGGGGGTCTCCCTTGACTATAATCACCCTCAAACTGGGAACCTGAAGCCCTCGAGCTCTGACCCTGTCCTGAGCGAAAGAAGCGGTCAAATCTTCTATCTGGAAATCTGGGAGGTGCGCTAGTCGCCGTCTGGCCTGACTGCCTAGAATAATTCTACCTCGATCCCCCTCTGTACTCGCTGCTCGCTCTCATAGATCTAGACCTCTTGCTTTTCCTCCTGTCCATATCACGATCACTCCTCGATGGTTGCTGTCGCCCCTCTAAGTTCTGGGCATGGGCCTGTATATGGGAAATGTCCATCCCATCTTGCAATGAAGCCGTCAAACAGTCTTTGAATAAATGTGGTCCCAAACCACTCACAAATCTGTGAACACGATCTCCTATGTCAACCACCATAGCCGGGGCGTACCTGGCCAAAGAATTAAATCGCATACTATACTCCCGGACACTCATACTTCCTTGCTTCAAATTTAGAAATCTATCCGCCCTAGCTTGGCGAATCTCAGGTGGTAAATAGTGACGAATAAAAGCATCCACAAATTCCTACCATACGGGTGGAGGCGCATTCTCTCCTCTTGATAATACCCAATTATTATACCATAAGACTGCCACATCCCGGAGTCTATAAGAGGCTAACTCCACGGATTCAGTCTCGGAGGCATGATAATCTTTAAAGTCCTCAACATCTCATCGATAAAGCCTTGCAGATCCTCATCCAGCTTTGACCCAAAGAACTCCGGAGGGTTTAAAGTCATGAAGTCACGGGCTCTAGTACTGGCTGATCGATCACTCGGGCCCGCATTTTTCCGTTGTGCCTGGGCGGCAACCAACTGTGTCAATAACTGAATGGCCTCGGTCATTTGTTGACCCGAAGCAACCGACGGAGGAATTGGAGCTGGAGCTCCTCCTTGCTCGTCCACATTAGGCGGGGTAGAGAAAGTGCTAGATGGAGTCTCATTTTGTGACTCGCCTTCTCCAATATTCACCGGAGGCTCTCTTTCTACCCGCCTCTTTTGTCGTAGTCTTGCCTTTCTGGGCAGCTATAGCTTTTCCCTTGGGCGGCATTCTAAAATCACAACACACTATTAGGGAGGATAAAATTTTATACACGGCTCTATCGCACGATCTCATAAGAAGAAAGATGGTCATTTTCCTAAATGCCCCGTAGCCTCTTATTTATTGATGTGGTGCGCAACACACCATAAACAAGACTCTACTAGACACGGCTCGTAGACACTTCCTAGGACGAACTGCTCTAATACCACTTCTGTCACGACCCAGCTAGGGGCCGCGACGGGTACCCGGGGCTAACCACCGAGCACCGCTCGTACTATTACTTCTTAGACTCATTCAACAATCATTTATCGATGTCATGCTCATTTTACAAAAGAAAATGATGTTCATTACAAAACATAATGCTTTTATACAATAACATATATCAATATATTTACACAATATCCACGTCGTGAAACCACATAACCCACATTGAGTATCTACGAGCCTTTATTGGATTACACATACAACTGTACACAAAAGATTCATCATGAGCACCTCCGGAACAAGAGAGTGCTTTCAGTCACCTAACAGCTTCTAAGAGTCCGGAGCAAGATCTCCTCCCTGTCTACCTGTGGGCATGAACACAGCGTCCAAAGAAAACGGACGTCAGTACGAACATTGTACTGAGTATGTGAGGCAGGAATGAAATGAACAATGTCATAGAAGCATCATAAATCATAAGAAAAGATATAACCTGCTTGAGTATTATAAGCAACATACTTTTTACATATATCATGTTTTACATCATCATAGTATATGTTTTATCATATCCCATATATCATCACATTCATCATCACATACATCATCACATACTTCATCACGTACATCGTCACATCGTACTCTGCATCATTACCCGCGTCCGGGTAATCCTCATATGCCGCCCACTAGTGGTGATCATGCCCGGCCCTCTAGGATCGGTGTAAACATAGCAGCCCGCATTTTGCGGTGACATGCCCGGCCATATAGGCGTGGTGGAATCATACGCAGCCCGCATTCGCGGTGACATGCCCGGCCATATAGGCACGGTGGAATCTTATCATCACAAAATCAATCATAACACATCACTATTACACATCTCATAACATAGCATCATCTTATCATTTCTTGGTATCTTATACATATCATCATCGTATTACAAACTAGCATTGTTAATCATCTTATAAACATATCATATATTAGCATTAAGGGCATACGTTAAGCTTTAAGGGCAACCACACTATGTCGGGATGACGTAAGGTCGTGAACCCCCGCTTATATTATGGACGTTTATGAGTATCGTGCCTCTCCTTGAAGGAAATTGAACATAAGACGAGTGTTAACAAAGATAACATCATTAGCGTTATAGGAACATCATGCCGCAATTTCTTGAATCGCTATACTCTAGCTCATTATCATCACCATCATATTCATATGTAATTCAATATGTAGAAGGACTCATAGGCTTCGTTTTGTAGAAGGATTCATGCCTTTTGAAAGAAAAGACAAGCCTCACATACCTTTGTCGTTTAACTATGCTATCGTTTGCTTGGTTTCCTTTGATGTCACGTCTCTACCTTCAAGAGAGAATTCATACCATCGTTAGTCAATCGACGAGAAGAACGCGCTACTATTTCTTGGGAAAATTGGGCAGCATTTCCTTTGTTTCTATTACTTTTCCCATGTTTCATTTCAACTACCAAACATTCACAATATCGTATCAACAATCGTCATTTATCTACATTTACCACATTCCACCATTTTTCTCCAATTTCCCCACATTTATAGGTTTTAGCTCATCATCACATTTTCTCATACATCACACCTATTTCATGGTCTACACGTCATTTATAACATATTTATACTCCCAACTCATCAACATTCATAATTCAATCCAACTATCATTCAACTATGGCACTATCCACATTTTATGACCCATTTACTACACTCTTCTATAATCCAAGTGTTTCAACGTATAAATACTTCAATCATCATGAGAAATTCATAAAACTTACCTTAGATGTGGTAGGAACGAGCCTTGAGTAGCAATACTCTTCTATACCAAAAACCCTACTTCACTTCCTTTGCAATTTCTTGGTGTAGATGAACTTTGATGAGCTTCACACTCTTGATTTCATAGATTTAGTGTTGTTGATCGTGATTTTCCTTTGTTTCTCCTGTGGATGAATATTAGACAGTATTCTAGATGTTTCTTGAAGTGTGGAGTGAAAATGAAATGAATGGAATGAAAAAGGGGTCCCTTATACTTAACTTAAAATCTGATTTTTATGAACAATAGTCGAAGTGCACAGTGGCCGTAAACCCAGTTTACGGGCCGTATTCTGGATTACGGTCTGTCCTTCACGACCGTATTTAAGCATAACAAAACCAGAAAGGTTTGCTGGAGTCATGGTGGTTTACGGTCATAGTTTACGGGCCGTATTTCGATTTACGGTCCGTATTCTGAGTCGTATTTAACCATTTAAACTTTTGGCAGAAAGTTGAAGTTTTGGAATGTTGAAAGAAGATAGCAGTTTACGGGTCGTATTCTATTTTACGACCAACTGGGCCGAAGTGCAAATCTGCAACTTTCGCATTTTCAAAACTCATAAGTAGTCATCCCCTTCTTAGTAAAGCATCGTACGTTCACGGAGAAATTTTCGAGGTGTAACATGTTAGCTTCGGGTACCCGTCATGGCCCTCTGGTTGGGTCGTGACAAAAGTGGTATCAGAGCAGTTCGTCCTAGGGTATGTCTACGAGCCGTGTCCAGTAGAGTCTTGTTTATGGGTATTAAACGCGCCACACTTATAATCAAGAGGTTGCATGGCATTTAAGAACCATTGACCCTTCCTTCTCATCTTAGATCGTACCGTAGAGCTAAATTATAGGATGTGATGTCCTTGATTCAGACCCTAAATGTTTGGATTATGGATAAGTGGTTGATTATTCTGCTATGAGGTAATTGAGGAGAATTAAAGTTGATACTCCAAAAGGTATGTTTCCTGCCTTACTGATATTGATAGACTTTGATATAAGAACTTGAGCTAGATGCTACGGGTAATTGTGATCGCTCTATGAGGCATTGGACGTGTTTTCTGGGCTGTGTGCAGGAATGAGGCAGTAAGAAGTATAGAGAAAACTCTGTCAAAATTTTTACAAATTGAATTTTTTGAATGTATATGCTATAGAGAAATAATGAAGAGAAAATATGACCATCGGATGTTTGGTAAGTTATGATTGAATGAACAATTATGAGACGCTTTCAAAGAGAAGTTTTAGAATGATTTTAATTTAATTTAAGGGAGGAATCCTAGAGGAGAAAAATGATTAGTAATTAAAGGAACTGGAATGAGTTGCATTCGAGATTTCAGAGAATTGAGATATATTGAAGATATAGGGAAAGTTGACACTAACAATTCAAATATAGTATTACGATTTATGGTTTGGTGAGTAAGAGATAACGAAGAGATATTGATATGGGAAAGGAAGTTAACGAGTAGGGGAAAGTTTTACTCTAGAAGTTTATATATATATACATAAGATCGGGACGGGTTGATGACAGGCTCTCAGACTCGTTTTACTGAACTTTCCTATATGAAGTGAGTTTACATTGGGATTTAGAAGTCACCAGTCATCCAACTTCAAGGGGATTCCTAGTATTTGATAGTTGGTACTATTCTGAGAATCATTATAGCCAAGTTACTTCTTGTATTAATGACGACCTTGAACTCAAGAATAAGAAATGGTTAGGTAAGTTGGATTGCAATTATGATGGTCTTCTGGATTGATTATATAACTTTAAAATATGATGTTGCTTGGCCAACGAAGGAAGTAGAGATTGTATCAACCTTAGGAATATGTGGTGTGTTTCTAGCTAATCCTTATAAGAAGGATTCACCTCAAATTTTTTCAGACGGGTGTTGTGAAGGTTATTTGACGATAGAGAAATTAGATGCGATGTCGGTTTATATATAAGAAGAGAATAGAGTAGGTGTACAAGTTGTAGTATCATAAAGGAAGATGAAGACTCTACGAAAGAAGAAAGAAAAAGAGTACTTTGTGAGGATTTCATGATAAGAACAAGAACCGACAAAACACTAGAAGGACTATGATGCATAGCTGTGATGCGAACAAGTAGTTAAGAATAATTACGGGACAAAATGAGCTAAGCTAATGGAAGGACGAGTCGTGGGAATGGATGGTGTAGAGTATCAATTTTTAATGGTATAGTATAGACATAAATCGAAATTGCAAACCTAGAGTAAGGAAAATTTCAAGGATGTTAAGAAGATAGTTGTGGAGAAAGACTAGGGCTAAAGGAGCGTGGTATAGTCGTACACTCCATAAGGGGCTTAATGAATTCTGTTGTCCCCATTAATTCATTAGCCCATGAAAGGTAGAAGTGAAAAGACAATAAAGAAGGTATCTGAATTGTATCCGATATGTATAAGCATTTTGATTTGATACAAGAACTCAACTAGCAAAAAGGAAATAAGTTAAACCATGTGATGAAAAGAACTCCGGCATTATATGGAATAGGGGAGTTGAAGGATCGCTAAAGTCGGCCAGATGACTATCAAAGACGGTTAATACTCAAAGGTTACTGGTATATGAGAACATCTTTTAATAGGGGGGATAACAAATTCGGTTCTAAGATGAACTAAATTATTCCCAAGTTCAAAAGAGAGGAATGTACTGGCTTGAAAGAGCCAAAATTCGAGATGAACCAATATATCAAGAATGCGCTAAAGAAAAGTGAGAATGTACTAAATGCAAGTATATTATGAGACAAATGTGAAAAAGGAGGTATGATAAGATGATGAAGGTTTAGCGAATCAAAGAGAATAAGTTTCGTCAATGCGATATGTTGTATTCCGGACTATGACTGGAATCACTCCCGCCGAAGAAATTTTAGGTACATTTAGATATGCAGTAAAGTACTCCAATGGGAAACAGAAGGAGTAAGAAAGCCGCATGTGACCAGGGATAAGTATAAGGGGCAATCTGACATAAAATAATCACTGACAATAATAAGTCACTAACAAGGAAATGCTATTGCAAATCATCTGGGCGCAACCATAGGTGGAACTATGATGATATTATAAGGAATTAAAGAGTCCGACCAAGGAATTAAAAGGAGATGATATGGTATGTATATAAGGTCAACTAGTACAAAAAGGGATGATCTAAATTAGCACTAGAGAAGCAAGCAAGGAAAGGTGTCATATCTGAACAAGAGAATTTGTCTGCTAGTAGAAAAATAAAGAGCCATTAAAAAAGGATACAACAATTAAGAATACTTGCAAGATCAATAGAGAGTCGTAGCGATCATGAGCCAAGACCACCTTAATGAGAACAAGATGATAGCTAGATATCAGTTAACCACCGATTACATAAATGAGGACATGAGGATATGAAACTAATGGATGAGTTTGACAAAGAATTGGGAGGATATGAAAGAAGACTAATGATCCCATAGTATAAGAGCATGGAGATCAGGAACTAAAGGAGGACACCCATTTCAAGAAATTAATGATAGCATCGTAAGCTCACAAGCTACAACATTCAAGGATGAATGTTTCTAAGGGGGGAAGGATGTTACACCTCGCACTTTCAGAGCATGAGCACGCCACGTATTTCACCGTATTAATGTAGTATCGGAGACATCCCGTGAAGTTTTGAAAGGTACAAGCCGTGGGAAGCACGTAAAAATGAAGTAAATGATGAATTATGATCTCGTAACCCGTAACCGGGAAGGACAACCTTGGAACCAAAGAACATAACCCTTATCAAGTATAATTAATTATAAATATCATGTATGGAATGTTTTGAAAGATTCCGGGATCAAGCAAATCGAAGAAAATAAGTTTGTCAAAATTTTGGAAACATTTGGCCGAATTTTGGACAGAAATTTTGTGTCAACTTTAGAGAAGTATATCTCTTAGTATATCACGAGTTTTGAGGTGTTTCCAGATCCTAAAATGAATTTCGTCGAGTGTAGTTTCCAATGCAATAAACAGTTCGTCAATATGACATCGGAGAAAGAAGTAATGGGCATTTCAAGATAAGCTGCCAAATGGCTTATCCGCGGGCCCCACTTGGATAGACGGTGGAACCGACTTTCAAAGGGTATAAATACCCTATTATTCCCCTTTTTTCATTACTGACACTTCTTTTAAGCTCTAGAATTATCCATACACTTCTCTTAAACACTTATAGCCCCTTACATCAAGAATTCAATAAGATTACATCAAACTAGTTCATGAAAAGTGATTGTTCTTGCTTCTACTTGATGTTGTGGTGAGTTTGGTCTTGAAGAAGGTTGGTGTGGCTAAAGTTCTTCAAGTATAAGGTATGTTCTTCATCCTATCTCTTATGTTGAGTTGATTTGAAGGTTTAGCAAGTCTTAAAAGTGAAAATAGTTATGGAGGAAAAGTCATAAAGTGTTGTGTTGTAGTCCTTGCGTTTATGGACTATTTTGAGCATGTTGTGGCTGTGTTGTTGAGCAAATTTCCATGTATATGGATGGTATCTAATGTTGTTGGTGTGTTGATGAGATTATGCTCTTTGATTGGGAAGAAAGGAAGTGTATATTGTTATTGTAGTAGTAAAAGGAGTATTTAAGGAATTTTGTTGGTTTGTTGTTGTTATTGTGGGTTGTTGTATATGTTGAGGTGATTGGAGAGTAAGGGGAAATGCTGCCCGTTTTACTCTAGAATCAAGTTTTCATTGATATACGTGATATAATAGCACCATCTAAGTTTATATGTGTATTCCTTGTTATAGGAATGGAATGGCGTGCTAGTTGTAATTAGCCCGATTGTTGGATTGCTTGGGCGACTTGAGGTATGTTAAGGCTCGTCCCTTTCATTCTAAATGCATGATTCTTTTCTTATGAACCCATACATGACTTCCATAATATCCTTATTCCCCAAAAGTTAGAAGTCTATGATTCTCAAAGTTCTTATGATGATAAAATAGATGTTTTCTCTGGTGATGATGATGCTCCCATTTCTAGAGATTCCAAAGCTTATGGATTTGAGGCTATTATGACATTATTGACTTTATTTCATGAATTTCTTGATTTTATTCATTGTTGTTGATCTCACCTTATGATAATTGTTCCTTCAAGGAGAGAGATAGCGATGATGATTGTTCCATAATATAAATCGGAGGTTACCGACCTTACGTCACTCCGATAGAGTAGTAACATTTAATTGTGCTCTCGTGCACGTTATATGTAATTATATATATGTAATTTAGATACTTACCGCGCTTTAATGGCCGGACAAGATACTATATTACGGCCGGACAAGATACTATATATTAACGATCGGATGAGGTACTATATATATTTCACCGCGCCTTAACGGCCGGATAAGATACTATATATATATATTTCATCGCGCCTTAACGGCCGGACAAGATACTATATATATTTCACCGCGCCTTAACTGCCGGACAAGATACTATAATATTTCACTGTGCCTTAACGGCCGGACAAGATACTATATATATTTCACTGTGCCTTAACGGCCGGACAAGATACTATATATGTATATATGGAAAAGTCTTTTTTTTTTAAAAGCTAAGCATGCATGACATCCGCCTTAAAAAGGCATTCAGAGGCACAGCTGATCTCTTTTATATTACATTATCTTCATACTTTTATTATGTTATTATTCATACCTTACATACTCTGTACATCATTCGTACTGACGTCCTTTCTTGTGGACGCTGCGTTCATGCCAACATGTAGACAGGTAGATGGACCAGACCCTTAGGAGCTTCATCAGCGGATTCTCAGGAGCACTCCACTTACTTCGAAGCTGCAGTCTATTGGTATTGGTCCTCATGGTCACTTGTATTCTATGTATAGGCTCGTAGACATGTTAGTATAGTTAGACGTTTCATAACCCTATCGGTTCATATTGTTGTATGACATATTTGTATCCTTGTCGACTGGTGATGATGGGCATAATTGTTGAAGATTATACAGAGATGTGTTGTTATGTTGTGGCATATGCCCTTATAAATCATGATACCCATGAGATATCTTTATGGTCCACCCAGAAATTATTATGAGACGTATGTTTAGAGGATCTCGGTGTATTAGCTTCGGCTGCCGGTCATGGCCCTCTGGTTGGGTCGTGACAAAAGTGGTATCAGAGCAGTTCATCCTAGGGTATGTCTACGAGTCGTGTCCAGTAGAGTCTTGTTTGAGCGTGTGAAGCGCGCCACTCTTATAAACAAGAGGTTGCATGGCATTTAAGAACCATTGACCCTTCCTTCTCATCTTAGATCGTGTCGTAGAGCTAAATTATAGGATGTGATGTCCCTGATTCAGACCCTAAATGTTTTGATTTTGGATAAGTAGTTGATTATGTCGTGATAAGGTAATTGATGAGAATTAAAGTTGATACTCCGAAAGGTATCTTTCCTGCCTAATTGATATTGATAGACTTTGATATAATAACTTCAGCTAGATGCTACGGGTAACTGTGATGGCTCTGTGAGGTATTGGACGTGTTTTCTGGGCTATGTGCCGGAATGAGGCAGTAAGAAGTATAGAGGAAACTCTGGCAAAAATTTTACAAATTGAATTGTTTGAATGTCTATGCTATAGAGAAAGAATGAAGGGAAAATGTGACCATCGGATGTTTTGTAAGTTATGATTGAATGAACAATTATGAGACGTTTTCAAATAGAAGTTTTAGAATGATATTAATTTAATTTAAGAAAAGAACCCTGGAGGGAAAAATGATTAGTAAATAAAGGAATTGGAATGAGTTGCATTCGAGACTTCGGAGAATTGAGATTCATTGAAGATATAGGGAAAGTTGACACTAAGAATTCAAATACAGTATTATGATTTATAGATTGGTGAGTAAGAGATAACGAAGAGATATTGATATGGGAAAGGAAGTTAACGAGTAGGGGAAAGTTTTACTCTAGAAGTTTATATATATACATAAGATCAGGATGGGTTGATGACAGGCTCTCATACTCATTTTATCGAACTTTCCTATATGAAATGAGTTTACATTGGGATTAAGAAGTCACCAGTCATCCGACTTCAAGGGGATTCTGAGTATTTGATAGTTGGTACTATTCTGAGAATCATTATGGCCAAGTTACTTCTGGTATTAATGACGACCTTGAACTCAAGAATGAGAAATGTTTAGGTAAGTTGGATTGCAATTATGACTACCTTCTAGATTGTTTATATAACTTCAAAATGTGATGTTGCTTGGACGACGAAGGAAGTAGAGATTATATCAACCTTAGGAATATGTGGTGTGTTTCTAGCTAATCCTTATAAGAAGGATTCGCCTCAAATTTTTTTAGGATAGGTGTTATGAAGGTTATTTGATGATAAAGAAATTAGATGCGATGTCGGTTTATGTGTAATGAGAGAAGAGAGTAGGTGTACAAGTTGTAGTATCATAAAGGAAGATGAAGACTCGACAAAAGAAAAAAGAAAAGATGGTACTTTGTGAGGATTTCATGATAAGAACAAGAACCGACAGAACACTAGAAGGACTATGAGGCATAGCTGTGATGCAAACAAGTAGTTAAGAAGGATTACGGGACAAAATGAGATAAGCTAATGAAAGGACGAGTAGTGGGAATGGATGGTGTGGAGTATCAACTTTTAATGGTATAGTACAGATATAAATCGAAATTGTGAACCTAGAGCAAGGAGAATTTCAAGGATGTTAAGAAGATAGTCGTGGAGAAAGACTAGGGCAAAAGGAGCGTGGTATAGTCGGACACTCCATAAGGGGCCTAATGAATTTCGATGTCCCCATTGATTTATTAGCCTAGGGGACTACTAGTCATGAAAGGTAGAAGTGAAAAGAAAATAAAGAAGGCATCTGAATTGTATCTGATATGTATAAACCTTTTGATTTGATGCAAGAACTCAACTAGCAAAAAGGAAATAAATTAAACCATGCGATGAAAAGAACTCCGGCATTATATGGAATAAGAGAGTTGATGGATCGCTAAGGTCGGCCAGATGACTATCAAAGACGGTTAATACTTGAAGGTTACTAGTATATGAAAACATCTTTTAAAAAGGGGGAAGAACAAATTCGGTTCTAAGATGAACTACAATATTCCCAAGTTCAAAAGAGGGAAATGTACTGGCTTGAAGGAGCCAAAATTTGAGATGAACCAATATATCAAAAATGCGCTAAAGAAAAGTGAGAATGGACTAAATACAAGTATTTTATGAGACAAATGTGAAAAAGGAGGCATGACAAGATGATGAAGGTTTAGCGAATCAAAGAGAATAAGTTTCGTCAACGTGATATGTTGTATTCCGGACTATGACCTGGAATCACTTGCACCGAAGAAATTTTAGGTACATTTAGATATGCAGTAAAGTACTCCAATGGGTAACAGAAGGAGTAAGAAAGGTCGCATGTGAGCAGGGATAAGTATAAGGGGCAATCTGACATAAAATAATCACTGAGAATAATAAGTCACTAGCAAGGAAATGCTATTGCAAATCATCTGGGCACTACCATAGGTGGAACTATGATAATATTGTAAGGAATTAAAGATTCCTACCAAGGAATTAAAAGGAGATGATATGGTATGTATATAAGGTCGACTAGTACAAAAAGGGATGATCTAAAATAGCACCAGAGAAGCAAGCAAGGAAAGGTGTCATATTTGAACAAGAGAATTTGTCTACTCGTAGAGAAATAAAGAGTAAGTAAAAAAGGATACAACAATTAAGAATACTCGCAAGATCGGCAGAGAGCCGTAGCGATGATGAGCCAAGACCACCTTAATGAGAATAAGACGATAGCTGGATATCAATTGACCACCGATTACATACATGAGGACATGAGGATATGAAACTAATGGATGAGTTCAACAAACAATTGGGAGGATATGAAAGAAGACTAATGAATCATAGTATAAGAGCATAGAGATCAGGAACTAAAGGAGGACAACCATTTCAAGAAATTAATGATAGCATCATAAGCTCGCAAGCTACAACATTCGGGGACGAATGTTTCTAAGGGGGGAACGATGTTACACCTCACTCTTTCAGAGCATGAACACGCCATGTATTTCACCATATTAATGGAGTATCAGAATCATCCCGTGAATTTTTGAAAGGTACAAGACATGGGAAGTACGTAACAATGAAGTAAATGATGAATTATGATCTTGTAAGCCATAACCGTGAAGGACAACCTTGGAACCAAAGAACATGACCTTTATAAAGTATAATTAATGATAAATATCATGTATGGAAAGTTTTGGAAGATTCCGGGATCAAGCAAATCGAAGAAAATAAGTTTGTGAAAATTTTGGAAACATTTGGCCGAATTTTGGACAGAAATTTCGTGTCAACTTTAGAGAAGTATATCTCTTAGTATATCACGAGTTTTGAGGTGTTTCCAGAGCCTAAAATGAAGTTCGTCGAGTGTAGTTTACAACGCAACAAACCGTTCGTCAATATGGCATCGGAGTAGGGAGTTATAGGCATTTCAATATAAGCTGTCGAATGGCTTATCTGCGGGCCCCACTTGGAATATAAATACCCTATTATTCCCCTTTTTTCATCATTTACACTTCTTTTAAGCTCTAGAAACATCAATACACTTCTCTTAAACACTTATAGCCCCTTAGATCAAGAATTCAACAAGATTACACCAAACTAGTTCATGAAAAGTGATTGTTCTTGCTTCTACTTGATGTTGTGGTGAGTTTGGTCTTGAAGAAGGTTGGTGTGGCTAAAGTTCTTCAAGCATAAGGTATGTTCTTCATCCTATCTCTTATGTTTATTTGATTTGAAGGTTTAGCAAGTCTTAAAAGTGAAAATAGTTATGGAGGAAAAAAAGTCATAAAGTGTTGTGTTGTAGTCCTTGAGTTTATGGACTATTTTGAGCATGTTTTTGGCTGTGTTGTTGAGCAAATTTCCATGTATATGGATGGTATCTAATGTTGTTGGTGTGTTGATGAGATTATGCTCTTTGATTGGGAAGAAAGGAAGTGTATATTGTTATTGTAGCAGTAAAAGGAGTATTTAAGGAATTTTGTTGGTTTGTTGTTATTGTGGGTTGTTTTATATGTTGAGGTGATTGGAGAGTAAGGGGAAATGCTACCCGTTTTACACTAGAATCAAGTTGTCGTTGATATACGTGATATAGTAGCACCATCTAAGTTTATATGTGTATTCCTTGTTATAGGAATGGAATGGCGTGCTAGTTGTAATTAGCCCGATTGTTGGATTGCTTGGGCAACTTAAGGTATGTTAAGGCTAGTCCCTTTCTTTCTAAAGGCATGATTCTTTTCTTATGAACCCATACATGACTTCCATAATATCCTTATTCCCAAAAAGCTAGAATTCTATGATTCTCAAAGTTCTTATGATGTTAAAATAGATGTTTTCTATGATGACGATGATGATCCCATTTCTAGAGATTCCAAAGCTTATGGATTTGATGCTATTATGACATTATTGACTTTATTTCATGATTTTCTTGATTTTATTCATTGTTGTTAATCTCACCTTATGATAATTGTTCCTTCAAGGTGAGATATAGCGATGATGATTGCTCTATGATATAAATCGGATGTTACCGACCTTACGTCACTCCGATAGAGTAGTAACATTTAATTGGGCTCCCGTGCACGTTATATGTATTTATACATGTGTAATTTAAATACTTATCGCGCCTTAATTGCCTGAAAAGATACTATATATATTTCACCGCGCCGTAACGGCCGGACAAGATACTATATATATTTCACCGCGCCTTAACGTCCGGACAAGATACTATATATATTTCACCGCGCCTTAACGGCCAGACAAGATACTATATATATTTCACCGCGCCTTAACGGCCGGACAAGATACTATATATATTTCACTGCGCCTTAACGTCCGGACAAGATTCTATATATATTTCACCGCGCCTTAACGGCTGGACAAGATACTATATATGTATATATGGAGCTAAGCATGCATGACATCCGCCTTAAAAAGGCATTCAGACGCACAGGCTGATCTTTTTTATATTACGTTATCTTCATACTTTCATTATGTTGTTATTCGTGCCTTACATACTCAATACATCGTTCATACTGGCGTCCTTTCTTGTGGACGTTGCGTTCATGCCGTTAGGTAGATAGGTAGATTGACCAGACCCTTAGGATCTTCATTAGCGGATTCTCAGGAGCACTCCGCTTACTTCGGAGCTGCATTCTATTAGCATTGGTCCTTATGGTCACTTGTAATCTATGTAGAGGCTCGTAGACATGTGAGTACAGTTAGATATTTCATAACCCTACCGGTTCATATTTTTGTATGACATTTTAGTAACCTTCGGCTGGTGACGATGGGCATAATTGTTGAAGATTATATAGAGATATGTCGTTATCTTGTGGCATATGCCCTTACAGATCATGATACCCATGAGCTATCTTTATGGTCCACCTAGAAATGATTATGAGATGTATGTTTAGAGGTGCTCGGTGTGTTAGCTTCGGCTGCCCGTCATGGCCCTCTGGTTGGGTCGTGAAAGAAGCTAACCCTTACACCTTCCATAATAAGTTGTTTGTCTTTCCAAATTGGGAGATTAACTTTGAGTTTGATCTAGATTGCTTAACAACAATTCCCTTATGGGTAACTTTCCTCGGGTTGCCGATCGGGTATTGGTCAACTAAAGCCTTGAGTAAAGTAGCTAGTGCAATTGGGAGACCCATCTATACTGATAAATTCACAGCTGCACTGGAAAAAATCTCATATGCTAGAGTTCTAGTTGAAACTGATGTCTCTCATCCCCTTCCTAAATCACTAGAGCTACTTACACCTGCAGGATCCTTTCAAAAACAAATTGAATATGATTGGGCCCCAAAGTTTTGTACAGAATGTACGAAATTTCGGTATATTTCTACTGAATGTTGGAATGCAGGGGAAAATGTACAAGGGGAGCAGGAATACTAGGGGGTGAAGAAAAAGAGGAGAAGAAGAAAGAATTGGCAAAGAGTACATCACAATAGGCAGGACTGGAGAGCCAAGGATGGGGAAACTCCTGCACCTACTATAGGAGAGGAGGGTGAGCATATAGTTGACACTAAGGGGAAAGATGATGCTGATGAGACAGTAACTATAAACATAAGCACCCAAAGAGCAAATACTCAACGCAGGAATGAGCATAGTAAAGAGCACTTATCTACACAGGCTGCCAGTGTTACTATTGATGTGAGGATTACAAATAGCTTTGATGTTCTCCCAATTAATGCTCTAGTTCAGGCTAGAGATCCTAAGGTTGCAAGGAACTCCCTATGATAGTCTCAACATAGAACATTAGAGGGCTTAATCAGCCCTGGAAGCAGAAAGAAGTAAGACTCTTTTTGCAGCAAAATAAGATAGATATTATCAGAGCAGTTCATCCTAGGGTGTGTCTACGAGCCGTCTCTAGTAGATTCTTGTCTATGGGTGTGAAGCGCGCCACACTTATAAATAGGAGGCTGTCGGGCATTTAGGAATGATTGACCTTTCTTTCTCTTCTTACATCGTGCGATAGAGCCATGTTAGAAGAGTTCCCTTTTTCCTAATCGTGTGTTATGATTTCAGCGATGCCGGTGAAGAGAAAAGCTACAGCATCTCAGAAGGATATGACAGTGGCAGGCAGGAGGACTGAGCAGATACCGCCTACATATATAGAGGAGGGCGAGTCCCAGAATGAGATTCCATCTCGGTCTTCTCATACTCCACTCGTTCCAGAGGAGCATAGAGGAGCCTCAGCTCTAGCTCCAACACCTCCAGTCCCTCCACCGGTTGCCTTAGGACAGGAGATGAGGGAGGCCATCCAGTTCCTAACCCAGTTAGTAGCCTCTCAGGCTCAGGCTCAGTAGCAAGGTGCGGGTCATAGTGACAGAGCTGTCAGTGCCAGAGTTCGTGATTTTATTAGCTTGGATTTTCGAAATTCTTTGGGTCAAAATCGGATGAGGACCGGCGGAACTTCATAGATGAGATGTTGAGGACATTGCGGGTAATACATGCTTTAGATGTGGAGTCGATAGAGTTGGCCTGTTATAGATTGCAAGATGTAGTTGTACATTGATATAGTACCTGGATATCTTCTAGAGGGGTAAATGCGCCTCCATCGGTATGGCAAGAGTTAGTATATGCTTTTCTCTGACACTGTTTGTCGCCAGAGGTACGACGGGATAGAGCTGATAGATTCCTAAACCTCAGACAAGGGAATATGAGTGCCGGGGAATATAGTCTTCGTTTTAATTCATTAGCTCGATATGCTCCAGCTATGGTTGCTGATATAAGAGATAGAGTCCACCAGTTCGTAAATAGTTTGGGACCAGATTTGATTGATGATTGTTTGACGGCCTCACTTCAGGAAGGTATGGATATTTCTTGTATCCAAGCCCATGCCCAGAACCTGGAAAAACGATAGCAACAGCGGAGGAGTGAGCGTGATTATGATAAGGGTTATAGTAAAAAGGCTAGATCTTCAGGTGATGTTAGTGAGTTTGGTGATAGTTAGAGGCAGCAGTATTCCAGACGCTCCGGTTATTTAGCAGCTAGCGCACCTCCGCGGTTTGCAAGCAAGAGGTTTGATCCCCCTATTTATTCCAGACCAGGTCAGAGTTCCAGAGCTCCGGGTCCTCAGTATAGAGGTGATTCCGGACAGATGAGACCACCCTTACCATGATGCACTCAGTGAGGTAAGTTGCATACCGGACAGTGTCGATTAGGTACGGATGCTTGTTATGCCTGTGGTCAGCCAGGTCATGTGGTGCGTGACTGTCTGTCGAGAGGTGGTAGAGGTATGGTTCAGCCCATGGGATCAGCAGTTGGTTCATTCTCATCGGTGCGCCCTCTGGGGGAGAGTTCACAGACACCGGTAAGCCGGGGTAGAGGTAAAGGGGGAACGTCCAGCTCAAGCGGTCCTCAGAACCGTATTTATGCACTGGCCGAACGACAGGATCTTGAGTCTTCGCCCGATGTTGTTACAAGTATATTATCAGTATCTTCTCATGACGTATATGCATTGATTGATCTAGGGTCTACATTTTCATATGTTACTGCTTATATTGCCGGTCGAATTGGAGTAAAACCCGAGTTGATTAAACCTTTTGAAGTGTCCACACCCGTTGGTGACCCTGTTATAGCTAGTCGAGTATATAGAAATTGTGTGATTATGGTTTGTGATCGTCGTACCATGGTAGATCTGATTGAGCTAAATATGGTAGATTTTGATATTATTATAGGTATGGATTGGTTGGCTTCTTGTTATGCAAATTTTGATTGTAGAACGAAGATGGTTCGTTTTCAGTTTCCAGGAGAGCCAGTTCTAGAATGGAAGGGTAATACAGCATCTCTGAGAGGTAGTTTTATTTCCTCTCTCAAGGTAAGAAAGATGATTGCTAAATGATGTATTTATCATTTAGTTTGGGTTCGGGATACGGAGGCAGAGCTACCAACTCTTCAATCCGTTCCAGTAGTGAATGAGTTCCCAGATGTGTTCCCGGACGAACTTCCAGGTCATAGCAGAATTCGTAGCTCAATGTCCTAATTGTCAGCAGGTAAAGATCAAGCATCAAAAGCCTGGAGGATTGCTACAAGCTATGGAGATTCCGACTTAGAAATGGGAAGTGATTAATATGGATTTCATTATAAGCTTACCTCGTTTTCAGCGTAAGTATGACTCGATCTGGGTGATTGTGGATAGGCTCATTAAGTCAGCTCATTTTCTGCCTGTCAAAACCACGTACTCAGCTAAGGATTATGCAAAGATTTATATCAAAGAGATAGTACAACTCCATGGTGTCCGGGTATCCATTATCTCTGATAGAGGTGTGCAATTTACAGCAAATTTCTGGAGGTCTTTCCAAGATGGTTTGGGGACTCAGGTGAGTCTTAGCATAACATTTCACCCCCAGATGGATGGACAAGCCGAGCGCACTATTCAGACTCTCAAAGATATGTTAAGAGCATATGTGTTAGACTTCGGAGGCAGCTGGGATGTGGGTCTGTATATGTGGGTTGTGAGCAGATGGCATCGGCAGTGGTTCGGGATTTCAGATGGGACTTAGAAATATTATTGGGTTTTTGGTACCTGGTGTCCGCCGTAGCGGCACCGCTGTTGCGGTGGGATGATCGCTGGGGCAGCAATGCCCAATTCTTCCCAGACCGCCCCGACGGTCCTAGAGGATGCTAGGGCGGTGGAGCTGCAGCGGCCCCGATGCCGCCGTGGCGGCATCTGACCTGTTATTTCATTAATGTGTATTAAATAAGCCCTTAGTCTATCATTTATTCCCATTATGAAAATTGAGCTCTTAGGGACTGTTTTAGAAGATTAATGGAGAAAACTCTTGGTTGTAAGTCTTGCTAACCTCTTTACTAATTCCTTGTTCCTAATCATCATAGATTCCTCTTTTCCTTAATAGTTCTTTAGTAATGGAAAATTAAAGGGTTTGGATAGATTTTATATCTAGGCTTATTAATGATGAAATTGATGGAGTTTATGCTAGATTTTGATGAATCTAAGGTTATTAATCATATTTCTTCCATGATTAACGTTGAATTTTTTAATCAAGGAGTTAGGGTTTATACCAAAATTGGGGGTTTTGCTTGAATTTCGTAATTAGGGCAATCCATGAGTTAAATTAGCAATTAGTTGTTGGGTTATGATCACTTAGTGCTTAATTTGATATTTTACTCTCGAATTTCCCGTTTTGACCTTGTGGGCCCCGTTTCCCCAAATTCTAGGATTAGATTTGACCTAAATTGAATGATAGCAATATTAGCATTTTGAATATGCCTAGACTTCTTTGATATTAAGGCTCAGCAGAAGGGCAGGGCTAAGGAGTGATTGATTGGTGTTTGCTGTTCGGCCATCCAGGTAGGTTATGGCTTACCTTTGGTGAGACTTCGTGTAGCGAAGCATATATTTAGATGATATTGTCGGAGAAAGCATGTAAACATTCGGGTATGAAGTTGGGTTGGATATTGTCTTAGGTTGGGCCCTGTTGCGTGATTGGGGCTAGCCACCCCGTTGTGTTGTGACTTAATAGTTCTATTGTGATTGGCTTGATGCCACGTGCTGTTAGTAGATATTGGAATTTGTTGTTTCTTCTTGATTATGATATTGTAGTATCTTACAGGTGACGTTGATACGAGGATAGAGATCTATATGACTTGTGTAGTTTTTCATGATATTGTTGGCGTACCCATGTTGGTACTTGTGACACTGATACATTGTTAGCGTACCCATTTGTTGGTACTTGTGATATTGATCTGATTATTGAAGTTGATACATACATCGCACGCACTCTCATGATATACTGTTGATACATTGTTGGTACTTGATGAAACATAGTGATGAGCTGGGCTCGGTTTTTAAATAAGAGTAACGTGAGAGTACGATATCTAATGTAAGTTCCGGAATCATGAATTGAGTAAGCACATGGACTCCGCGAGTCTCCCAAGAGGGTGCCGGTGCGAACTCCCGTAGGCAAAGATCCAGGTCTCGTCTGTCTGTTAGGCAAAGATCCGGGATGAGCGGCACTTAGACTTCGCAAGTCACCTTGGGTTGTACTACCGAGATATCGATATTTCCGTCCGGAGTATATGTGTACACAACATTTGCATGGCTGTAACACCTCGTAGCTTCGGGCGAAAGTTTGACACATAAGATGATAATATAATGGAACCAATATGAGGGTTATAGGAAGTGTTTTGAAAACCAATTAAGTCATAAGAAATGTCTTTGGGCAAAGAAAAGTTGGAAGTCACTCTACGGGGCATGTTTGCAAGTGAGTTTATAGAAGGTCGTACTTCCAACGACCATAACCCCTCTATTAATTTGGAATTTGGGAAAAATTCCTTGATGAAAGTTGTAGCCCTTTGAAATATCTTTCCAACGGTATATTATGGGTCTTGAACGGAGCTGTGTACAAAGAGTTATGCCCATTTTACTGAAGCCTGTTCGCTGGAAATTTCGTCTGCGTTACGGTGGACGTTACGGGCCGTAACACGGAGCCGTAATGTCCCAAAAATTTCCAGAACTCACTGGAAATGTTCACCAAGTGACGGTGCCAAGTTACGGGCCGTAACACGTGTTACGGGGCATCATTTGGAGCCGTAACTTGGTCCGTTAAGTACGTTTCGGGTCACCTGAATTCGAGAGGTCATAACCCTATCATTTATTGGGAATTTGGGAAAACTCAAAGAACGAAAGTTGTAGATAATTGAAATACCTTTCCAACCGTAGGTCGTGGGCCTACATGACATCGGGATAGGGAGACATGGACGTTTTAAGACAGAAAGGTCCCAACCCGATTTCAAGTCGGGTCAAACCCATTTCCCCTTGGTATTTAAGGGAAATGCTCAACCCTAGCAGCCCTATTTTCTCATATTTTCAGATTTTAGAGAGATAAAGGGAGAGAGAGGAGAATTAGAGAGTGAAAACAGAAAATCAATCAAGTTGAAGGCCCCGAATCCCGAGGCTCGTGAAGGATAAAGTGTAGTACAAGTTGTTGCCGTCATTCTAAGCTAAAAATCGAACTTGGGGATGTTGTTTTCGTGGTGACTACTCTTAAAAAGGTAATGTTTCTACTCCCTAATCATTTATAGTTGTGAATTGATGAATTCTTGGGAGAATAATAAATGGGTTTGATAAAGAGAATTATATGAACTATGCTAGAGTTTTTGGATTGTTGACTTGGGATTGTTGTATTCATATGGGTGATGAATAATGATGTTAATTACATCTAATTGAGATTGTAGAATCAACTAGAAGTAATAGAATGGAGATTGGGTGAAGAAAACACCATTAATGAAGGTTGTGGAGCTTCATGCCCACCAAACGTTTGATAAAATGCTTAGATGATCAAAACATGGATATTGTTGCTAATATAGAATCCCTATGACATGTATTGCTATAGATTAAAGTTGAAGGGATTGAAGAACATTGTAATACGCTCAAAAGCAAGAAGTCAAGGTATGTAGGCGCTATCCACGTGTGGGAACATCCTTGTTCTTCCCCATGTTTCAGTATTCCATGATTTCACACAAAGTTTTAGGATTCTAGGTATATTCATGCTAAACCCTAGACACTTGAACTATGATGTATATTATATGTTCAGTTACAATTCCGTTGATTAGTCTTAATTTACTGTTTTGGTAATTGAGACTCAGTCTGTAATCTATGAAAAACCCATAACTTGCATCCCATGGGTCCTATAACACAAGATATGAGATATTATGCTTATTTTCATGAAAAACTTTTATATATGTATTTATTGTCATGTCTTCATGTACCCATGTTCATGTCAAAATTCAGAAATCATGTTTTCAGTTATTTTCATGATCGGGAGTTGTATTAATACCGAAAAGGCTCAGATAGCCTGAAACTACGTATGCCAACGTAGGATAAGGATCGCTCCGCCCAGTTAGGACGATTCCTTCATATTTTCCCCATTGAGGGATTTTGGATCCATTCATGTCATGTTCATGTCTCGTGCCCCGGCAAGGTACGAGATGGCTTAGCTGATCGGGAAGAGATCAGACTCCACGTTTCTCCCCGTGGTGGTTCATGTCGGTATTATAGAATATTACAGATCATTACAGATTATTACAGATTTCTTCATGTTGACAGCACTCATGTTTATGATCAGTTTCAGTATCCAGTTTCAGTTTCAATTTCATGTTCATGTATCATGTGCCTGCTAATTCTCTCATGTGTTTACATACTAGTACATTCAAAGTACTGACGCCCCCCATTTATTTTCCTTAGGGGCCTGCATTTCACGATGCAGGTACTGACGTACAGGACAACGCACCTGCTCAGTAGGACAACTCTCGTATTAGTTTTTGGGTGAACCCCATTCTCTTCGGGGTTTAGTCAGTTGTTTACCTTATGTCATTGATGCATTAAGGGTATGCTGGGGGCCTTGTCCCAGCAAGTATATTTTATATTCAGACTCATGTTAGAGGTTTCATAGACTAGACAAGTCAGTTGAGTCATGTTAGACTTTCAGAATCGATTAGCTATTTTGGCTCAGTTATGGTATTTTCCGCACTCATGTTTAAACAAGTAATTTTATTAAGTATTATGACTTACTACATTTTATAAAGGCTCATCATGCACTCACGTTATATTCCGCTTATGTTATGTATCACGATAATTCAGCAATCCATGTGGTTCGCTCGGTCACATGCAGTCAGGCACCGAGTGTCGTGTTACGTCCAGGCCATGGTTCGGGGCGTGACAAAGCTTGGTATCAGAGCCTAGGTTCAAGGATCTTTAGGGAGTCTATGAAACCGTGTCTAGTGGGGTCTCTTTTATATGTGTGAGGGCCCCACACATATAAACAGTTGACCACCAAGACATTCAGGATTGTCTCACTTCTTTCATATTCTAGATCGTTCAGTTAGAGCAGTATTTTTAGGATGGCTTCCTAATTCGTGTGTGTACGTGTTTTCAGAAAATGTCTTACAAAAGAAAGTACAAGAAGAGAAACACAGCCACCAGCCAAAGGGCTGCCGCGGAAATAGCTCACGAAGATACCGTTCCGACTCAAACAACAGCTCCAATCGCCCCTACCGTTACACCTCCTAGTGCTTCAGATAGGGATGTTAGGAGTGCTATCAAGATGTTCACACAACTGGTAGCAGCTCAGGCCCAACGTCAGGAATCTGGTCAAGTTCAAGAGGTAATGGAGAGTCTTCTAAGACGAAGGATTTTCTGAGAATGAATCCCCAGTATTCACGGGGACAAAGAAGGATGAAGACCCTCAGGACTACATTGATGCTCTCCAAAAGATCTTCAGGATTATGACAGTTACAGAAACCGAAGTAGCTACTTTTGGAGCTTATCAGCTACAGGGCATTGCTAACACTTGGTATGAATCTTGGGAATTATCCCGAGGTGAGGATGCACCTGATGCTACATGGGATGAATTTGCTAGTGCGTTCCTGGACCACTTCATGCCAATAGAAGTCAGAGAAGCTAAGGCTGAGCAATTTCTGAAGCTTAAGCAGAATGGCAGGTCAGTTCAGGACTACTATCTGGAATTCGTTAGTCTGGCTAAGCATGCTCCACACATGTTACCCGATATGAGGGCAGGAGTGAAAAGATTCGTTGGAGGTCTCGATTCCCATTTGTATGATGGAGCCAATATTGTTGCACAGAATGGGGCAATGACTATCTCCAAGATGGTTGCTTTCGTACAGGGAAATGAGACAAGGCTAAAGGAGGAAGAAGCCTTACAAAAAAGAGAAAGACAAGGAGTTCAACAAGAGGGTCAAGTCTACCGGACAGTTCAGCGGGAACCGAAACAGGAAATTCTTTAAGAACAGGTCAGCAGTACCTGCTCCATCCACAGCAAGTGCCCCACTTCCCAAGTTCCGTAATGATAAGAAGCAGAATTTCAGGCCATCAAGTTCTTATTCGCAGGAAAGTGTGGGTCAGTCGACTTATACTCATCCGATATGCGGCAAGTGTAATAAGAGACACTCAGGTGAGTGTCACATGGGCACGTATATATGTTATGGTTGTGGCCAGAGAGGCCATTTCCAGAAAGATTGTTCGTCAGCTAGGCAAGGTACCGGAGGTAACGTGGCACAGCCCACGAATTCAGCAGTCCCTCGTAATAATCAGGCCCAGCAGGGGAACAATGCAGCTAGGTCTGGAAACACAAGCGGTGGGCGAAACCGTTTGTATGCATTGACATGCCGTCAGGATACAGAAGCTCGTGCAGATGTTGTCACAGGTACCCTAACAGTTTTCACTTTCGACGTATATGCCCTTATTGACCCAGGATCCACCCTATCTTATGTAACCTCTTTTGTTGCTAAGAAATTTGGCATTGAACCTGAAAAATTGTATGAACCCTTTGAGGTATCCACCCCAGTTGGGGAATCAGTCATAGCTAGACGTGTTTATAAGGGTTGCCCAATTTTAGTCTATCACCGTAGAACCATGGCTGATTTAGCGGAATTAGAAATGGTAGACTTTGATGTGATCATGGGTATGGATTGGTTAGATTCATGTTATGCCACAGTATGTTGTAGAACCAAGATGGTAAGATTCGAGTTTCCTAATGAGCTAGTCATAGAATGGGAGGGAAATTCAGTAGTACCCAGGGGTAGATTCATTTCTTACCTAAAAGCCAGAAAAATGATTTCCAAAGGTTATATCTACCACCTAGTTCGAGTCAAGGATTCAGATGCCCAAACTCCAACTCTTCAGTCCGTCCCAGTTGTAAATGAATTTCCAGAGGTCTTCCCCGAAGATCTTCCAGGAGTCCCTCCTGATAGGGAGATTGAATTTGGAATTGATCTACTTCCCGATACTCAGCCGATATCGATTCCGCCATACAGAATGGCTCCAGCAGAGTTGAAAGAGTTAAAAGCCCAGTTGAAAGATCTTCTTGATAAGGGGTTTATTAGGCCCAGTGTTTCACCCTGGGGTGCACCAGTCTTATTTGTCCGAAAGAAGGATGGTTCCTTACGTATGTGTATAGACTATCGTCAGCTGAACAAGGTCACCATTAAGAACAGGTACCCTCTTCCTAGAATAGATGACTTATTTGACCAACTGCAGGGCGCCCAATGCTATTCCAAGATTGATCTCAGAACAGGCTATCATCAGTTAAAGGTTAAGGAAGTTGATATTCCGAAGACCGCTTTCAGAACCCGTTATGGCCATTTTGAATTTCTTGTTATGTCATTTAGGTTGACAAATGCGCCAGCTGCTTTCATGGATCTTATGAACAGGGTTTTCAAACCTTATCTCGACTTATTCGTTATTGTCTTCATTGATGATATTTTAGTGTATTCCCGTAATGAGGCTGATCATGCAGAACATCTCAGAATAGTGTTGCAGACTCTTAAAGATCGTGAACTTTTTGCAAAATTCTCAAAGTGTGAGTTTTGGCTTAAGTCAGTGGCATTCCTAGGCCATGTGATCTCAGGTGAAGGTGTTAAAGTTGATTCTCAGAAGATTGATGCCGTAAGGAGCTGGCCCAGACCCACCTCAGTTTCTGATATAAGAAGTTTCTTGGGTCTGGCAGGCTATTATCGACGTTTCGTAGAAGGATTTTCTTCTATCTCTGCTCCGTTGACTAAGTTGACACGGAAGAAAGTTAAGTTCCAATGGTCAGATGCTTGTGAGCAAAGCTTTGAAGAGTTGAAGAAGAGATTGACTTCTGCTCCAATTTTGACGCTGCCAGAGGGAACTGAAGGGTTCGTGGTTTATTGTGATGCTTCGGGAGTTGCTCTCGGATGTGTCTTAATGCAGCATGGTAAGGTTGTATCTTATGCATCTCGTCAGCTCAAGGTTCACGAAAAGAATTGTCCGACTCATGACTTAGAGTTGGCAGCTGTAGTTTTTATACTTAAGATATGGCGTCATTATTTGTATGGAGTGCATGTTGATATTTTCACAGATCATAAAATCCTGCAGTATATCTTCAAGCAAAGGGAGTTGAATCTTAGGCAAAGGAGATGGCTCGAATTGCTTAAGGATTATGATGTGGATATTGTTGTAGCTGATGCTCTTAGTCGGCGTTCCATGGGAAGTCTAGCCAACGTGGACGTAGATAAGAGAGTTATGACAAAGGAAGTTCACCATTTGGCCAATCTTGGAGTTCGACTTATGGATTCCGAGGATGGTGGTGTGGTTGTTCAGAACAGATGACTTTCCTCTTTAGTCGTGGAAGTCAAGGAGAAACAGTTTAATGATCCCTACTTGTTGCAGCTGAAAGAGGGGATTCACAAGCATAAGACGACGGCTTTCGAACAAGGGGGAGATGATGGTACCTTGAGATACCGAGGTAGATTGTGTGTTCCAGATGTAGATGGGCTCAGAGAGCGAATCATGTCAGAAGCTCACAATTCCAAGTATTCCATTCACCCAGGTTCCACTAAGATGTATCATGATCTTAAAGAGATTTACTGGTGGAATGATATGAAGAAGAATGTGGCAGATTTTGTAGCTAAGTGCCCGAATTGTCAGCAAGTGAAAGCCGAACACCAAAGGTCTGGTGGCTTGGCTTAGAATATTGATATTCCTGTCTGGAAATGGGAAATGATCGATATGGATTTTGTATCAGGACTACCTCGTTCAGCTAGGAGACATGACTCTATTTGGGTCGTTAACCGGCTTACTAAGTCGGCGCATTTTTTATCAGTCAAGACCACAGATTCAGCAGAAGATTATGCCAAACTGTATGTTAATGAAATTGTCAGATTGCATGGGACCCCAGTGTCCATTATTTCAGATCGTGGTGCTCAGTTTACTGCGAACTTCTGGAAATCCTTTCAGAAAGGATTAGGTACCAAGGTGAACCTCAGCACAACTTTTCATCCACAAACAGATGGCCAGGCAGAGCGTACTATTCATACTCTGGAGGATATGTTGAGAGCATGCGTCTTGGATTTCAAAGGTAATTGGGATGATCACTTACCTTTCATTGAGTTTTCTTATAATAACAGTTATCATGCTAGTATTGGGATGGCACCATTTGAAGCTCTGTATGGGCGAAGGTGCAGATCACTAATTGGTTGGTTCGAAGTAGGTGAAGCAGAGTTGTTAGGACCAGATTTGGTTTATCAGGCTATGGAGAAAGTCAAGTTAATACATGAGCGTTTGAAAACGGCTCAGAGTCGCCAGAAGTCTTATACAGATGTGAGACGAAGGGATTTAGAATTTTCAGTTGATGATTGGGTGTTCCTTAAAGTCTCACCTATGAAGGGCGTTATGAGATTTGGCAAGAAAGGGAAGCTCAGTCCCCGATATATTGGACCTTACAGAATTCTACGAAAGGTTGGTCTAGTGGCTTATGAACTTGAGTTGCCACAAGATTTGGCTGTTGTACACCCAGTGTTTCATGTATCCATGTTGACGAAGTGTGTAGGAGACCCATCGTTGGTTGTTCCTGCAAATACTATAACAGTTAAGGATGGCCTCACATATGAGGAGATCCCCGTAGCCATTCTTGATCGTCAAGTTCGCAAGTTGAGAACTAAAGAAGTAGCCTCAGTGAAAGTCCTGTGGAGGAGTCAGAAAGTTGAGGAAGCTACGTGGGAAGCCGAGGAGGATATGAAATCCATGTACCCGCATTTGTTCCAGCCCGCAGAAGCAATTTATGATGAAGCACCAAGATTTTAAGGTATGTAAGCTTTCTTTTCATGCTTTTGGTCGTGTGTGGCCAATTTATAGTGCTATTGTGATGTAGCCCTGTGAGGCAATGGTATTATGGGTTGTTGTGACAGGTTGGTAGTGCCATATTAGAGGGGAAACTCTGGCGAAATTTTTGTAAAATCCTGAACGTTTATCATTCGAGGACGAATGATCCCAAGGGGGAGATATTGTAACACCTCGTAGCTTCAGCCGAAAGTTTGACTCATAAGATGATAATATAATGGAACCAATATGAGGGTTATACGAAGTGTTTTGAAAACCAATTAAGTCATAAGAAATGTCTTTGGGCAAAGAAAAGTTGGAAGCCACTCTACGGGACATGTTTACAAGTGAGTTTATACAAGGTCTTACTTCCAACGACCAACACCCCTCTATTAATTTGAAATTTGGGAAAACTTCCTTGATGAACGTTGTAGCCCTTTGAAATAGATTTCCAACGGTATATTATGGGTCTTGAACAGAGCTATGTACAAAGAGTTATGCCCATTTTACTGAAGCCTGTTCGCTGGAAATTTCGTCTGCGTTACGGTGGACGTTACGGGTCGTAACACGTGTTACGGGCCGTAACACGGAGCCGTAACGTCCCAAAAATTTCCAGAACTCACTGGAAATTTTCACCAAGTTACGGGCCGTAACACGTGTTACGGGGCGTCATTTGGAGCCGTAACTTGGTCTGTTAAGTACGTTTCGGGTCACCTGACTTCGAGAGGCCATAACCCTATCATTTATTGGGAATTTGGGAAAACTCAAAGAACGAAAGTTGTAGATAATTGAAATACCTTTCCAACCATAGGTCGTGGGCCTACATGTGACATAGGGATAGGGAGACATGGACGTTTTAAGACAGAAAGGTCCCAACCCGATTTCAAGTCGGGTCAAACCCATTTCCCCTTGGTATTTAAGGGAAATGCTCAACCCTAGCAGCCCTATTTTCTCATATTTTCAGATTTTAGAGAGATAAAGGGAGAGAGAGGAGAATTAGAGAGTGAAAACAGAAAATCAATCAAGTTGAAGGCCCCGAATCCCGAGGCTCGTGAAGGATAAAGTGTAGTACAAGTTGTTGCCGTCATTCTAAGCTAAAAATCGAACTTGGGGATGTTGTTTTCGTGGTGACTACTCTTAAAAAGGTAATGTTTCTACTCCCTAATCATTTATAGTTGTGAATTGATGAATTCTTGGGAGAATAATAAATGGGTTTGATAAAGAGAATTATATGAACTATGCTAGAGTTTTTGGATTGTTGACTTGGGATTGTTGTATTCATATGGGTGATGAATAATGATGTTAATTACATCTAATTGAGATTGTAGAATCAACTAGAAGTAATAGAATGGAGATTGGGTGAAGAAAACACCATTAATGAAGGTTGTGGAGCTTCATGCCCACCAAGCGTTTGATAAAATGCTTAGATGATCAAAACATGGATATTGTTGCTAATATAGAATCCCTATGACCTGTATTGCTATAGATTAAAGTTGAAGGGATTGAAGAACATTGTGATACGCTCAAAAGCAGGAAGTCAAGGTATGTAGGCGCTATCCACGTGTAGGAACATCCTTGTTCTTCCCCATGTTTCAGTATTCCATGATTTCACACCAAGTTTTAGGATTCTAGGTATATTCATGCTAAACCCTAGACACTTGAACCATGATGTATATTATATGGTCAGTTACAATTCCGTTGATTAGTCTTAATTTACTGTTTTGGTAATTGAGACTCAGTCCGTAATCTATGAAAAACCCATAACTTGCATCCTATGGGTCCTATAACACAAGATATGAGATATTATGCTTATTTTCATGAAAAACTTTTATATATGTATTTATTGTCATGTCTTCATGTACCCATGTTCATGTCAAAATTCAGAAATCATGTTTTCAGTTATTTTCATGATCGGGAGTTGTATTAATACCGAAAAGGCTCAGATAGCTTGAAACTACGTATGCCAACGTAGGATAAGGATCGCTCCACCCAGTTAGGACGATTCCTTCATATTTTACCCATTGAGGGATTTTGGATCCATTCATGTCATGTTCATGTCTCGTGCCCCGGCAAGGTACGAGATGGCTTAGCTGATCGGGCAGAGATCAGACTCCACGTTTCTCCCCGTGGTGGTTCATGTCGGTATTACAGAATATTACAGATCATTACAGATTATTACACATTTCTTCATGTTGACAGCACTCATGTTTATGATCAGTTTCAGTATCCAGTTTCAGTTTCAATTTCATGTTCATGTATCATGTGCCTGCTATTTCTCTCATGTGTTTACATATTAGTACATTCAAAGTACGGACGCCCCTGTTTATTTGCCTTGGGGGCCTGCATTTCACGATGTAGGTACTGACGTACAGGACAACGCACCTGCTCAGTAGGACAACTCTCGTATCAGTTTTTGGGTGAACCCCATTCTTTTCAGGGTTTAGTCAGTAGTTTACCTTATGTCATTGATGCATTAAGGGTATGCTGGGGGCCTTGTCCCAGCAAGTATATTTTATGTTCAGACTCATTTAGAGGTTTCATGTTATATACCGTATTTTGCGCATTCGGAAAATTTGAAATAATTTTGACTTGTAGGAAATAAGGCTATGTTTTTATTTTATTTAATACATGTGTGATATTCATGAAAAATATTGATGCGGAAATACGGAGGAAGGCCAAGGGAAAAATTGAAATTTTAGAAATTAGTTTCGGAAATTACCAAATAGGGCCCACAATTAATTCGGCTAGAAAAATCAAAATAATGATAAGAGAAAAATGAGGCCCAATCCATGTGGGGGTGGCCGGCCATGGCTAGCCCAAGCCCATGGAAAATTAATTCCATGTGATAAATAAATAAGGGTCATTCATTATTTCTTCAAGAAACTTCAAGAAAAATAAAACAAAGGAGAGAGCAAGAGCTGAAGGCCATTCGGCCGAACCCACAACAACAACAAAAAAAAAATCCAAGTCCTTTAACTTTGATCCAAAAATCTCTCCCTTCTTGAATTCTTATTAAGTTCAAGACCCTCTACAACATGGTATAATTAGTTAAGCGAGAGGACTACGTTTGTGGCAAGAGAAAATTTGGAGAAAAAGGTAAGAATTTTATCCTTTTATGTTATGGAGAAATATATGTGTTATAATGATTAGAATTGCATGGAAATCATGAAATTGGTGTGAGTGTGTGCATGGCCGTGTAGTGTGTGTGAGGCCGTGTGGTGTGGGGGTGAAGGGGAGGTGAGTTAAATTTTATTTAGCTCACTAGTTGTGTCGTTGTGACATTTATGATGTAAATAAAAGCTTAATGACTCGAGTTGGCATTGAAATTGGTTATAAGTCGTTATCGGGAATTATGTGGTTCTAATATAGTTTTTATGTAATTATGGAAGAAAAATTCAAAAATGTGAATTATTGTTGTTGTTATTGAATTTGGAAGAAGACAATGCGACTTGGTAGTTTCGTTGCATTTGTAGAGGTTTCGGATGGAATATGGAGTTGGCGGGATTGTTTGAATCCTTGAATATTGTTTGGAATGCTATTGAAATATGTTTGAATAATCTTGGATTAGTAAATGAATATGAAAACGTTGATATTGGCTTGAAAGTATGAAGTTGGAATGGAAGTTGTCGCATTATGTAGAAAAGAAGAATGTTTATGTTAGAATGTGTTTTATTGTGATTGTTGATGTTGTTGGCATCGTTGTGGGTGTTGTTGTTGATATTATGGCCGAGTTAATTCTCGGGGGTGTTGAATTTATAGGGGAAATGCTGCCGAAATTTCTGTAGACAAATATGGATTTAAGATTGAATTCCTAAAAGCTTGTAACTCACATTTGGTAATTATGACCAATTGTAGATTTTGGAGGAAACGGGATTTGAGTTCGGACGAGCGTAAGACGCGAATAAGGTATGTAAAGCCCTACCTTTCCTTCTTTGGCATGTCCTAGGTGTACTAGGCTTGGATTTGAGCCTCGGGGAATAGTCTGTTCATGGAAATCCGAGTTTAATTTTAGTACTATTTCATTCAGTGAAATTGAATTAGAACCTTTGAATTTTGTTAGAAAGAAATGTTCAAACATCTGTAACTTTCACAAACGTAACTGTATCGTCCTGAAACCTTCATGGATGACTCCATAGAGTCTAACGTTTGTAAATTACGTACGCCACCTCGACTTGACCTGAGGTGGGCCCACTAGCCCCGAGACCTCCTTTGTTTGTCCTATTTGACTTATTTTTGTATGATATCAAAAAGGAACTTTTTTTTATGATCTTAGCTACCAAAGAATAACGTTTTAATTGCTCCATTATATTCCGATATATACTTTGAACTTTAAATCCGATTTCAGAAATACTTGTGTGAGACAGACCCCATATTGTTCAGTTGATCAAACTAGTCTACTTAACTTGTTGTCATATGATTATATCAAGTCTTCATAAATGTTTTATATGTAAATTGCATTAGTTTCTCACTACTCCGCTCGTGCATGTTATTATGATATCGTTCGCCGGATCCCGGGCCGGTTTTGTGATCGTGCGTACTATGACATATTCGGCAGTATGATGTGTTACGGTTCCCGAGACCTCGCCATAGGGCCGGGTACCATTTGCATACGGCGTTATGATGTGATATGGCATATGTTATGTTTGATGATATGATATGTATGATGATTCGATATGTTCGGGGATTGTACGGAGATTTGAAACTTTCTGGAGTATGATGTGTTGTGGCACCAGTGTCGGAGTGGCGACCACGTTCCTGAGCCTTATGCATGATTTGTTCAGTTTGCATTATGTACATATGTTTTCAGTACAAATTTTGGTATACTGATTCGGTATTTTCTCTCTGTACCTTTCACTTCAGTTATGGTTTGAATTTTTGTACTCTGTGCTTTACATACTCAGTACATCTTTCGTACTGACCCCCTTTCTTCGGGGGCTGCGTTTCATGCCCGCAGGTACAGAGGTTCGTGATCCGCCAGTGTAGGCCACACATTCTGCTACTACAGAGTGCTCCTTTGATTCGGAGCCCATATTTTGGTATATATATCTTTTGTCATGTATATGTTTCTGTATATTTGACTAGTTGGGGTACGGCGGGGCCCTGTCCCGTAATATATGTTCTGTTATGATGTGTAGAGGCCTGTAGTCATATATGTGGGTCATGGGTCATGTGTGTGTTCGCTTTGGTTATGATTTGTGTCTTAATGCGGTCCCGTCTGTTATAACGGTCAAAATGGCCCGTATGTTCATATATGTGCATATATCCGGCGACGTGTATTCCGCCGCCCCTTTTGGTTCTGATATGAAATTTTTGTACGCGCGACCGCTTAAGATAATATTCGTTTTCAGTTCTGTTTAAAATGATGAATGTGAATTCTGAGTTAAGCTATAATATGACGATTTGGTATGTAAGTTTGTTTGGGGTGTCCAAATAGGACAACAGTCGCGGCCCACGGGGCTGGGTTTTGACAAAAGTGGTATCAGAGCGATTTGTCCTCGGAATGTCTACAGGCCGTGTCTTGTTTATCGGTGTGTTGTGCACCACATCTATAAACAGGAGGCTACAGGACATTTAGGGTGTTACCTTTCTTTGAATCTTAGATCGTGCGTTAGAGCTGTGCTATTCGGATGACTCTTTCTGATCGGTTGTTGTGTTTTTCAGTGATGCCTCCGAAGAAGGCGACGGCTGCCCAGAAGGGCGAAGCGGTAGGAGACACCAGTCAGATGCAGAGAGTTACTCGGGCTCATGCACAGGATATGCCCGATGTAGTGCCTCAGTCAGAGGGTTCAGCTACACCACCACCGGAGGAGCCTGGAGCAGGTCCATCATTAGCTCCAGAGGCTCCAGCGCCCGAGCCTCCAGCTCCTCATCCTGGGGCGGAGGATAGGGCTATGAGGGAGGCCGTACAGTTGTTGACAACGTTAGTGGCAGGACAGGCTCGCAGACGCGGGCTGAGAGGTGATGATAATGACAGGCGTGATAGCCTGAGGGTCCGTGACATCCTGACATGTAATCCCCCAGAGTTTTTCTGGTCTAAGCCCGAGGAGGACCCCCAGGACTTTATTCAGCAGATGCAGCGCTCATTGAGACTGGTCAGGGCTTCAGAGACCGAGTCTGTTGAGTTAGCTTCGCACAGGTTACGAGATGTTGCGATTAATTGGTATGAGTCCTGGGAGTTATCCAGGGGTGAGGGTGCCCCCCCAGCAGTGTGGGACGAGTTTACAGCCGCTTTTCTCTGCCACTTTTTGCCCCGGTAGTTGAGGAGGGCGAGGGTTGATAGATTTTTGCAGTTGCGGCTGAGGGGTCGGAGTGTTCGTGAGTATAATTTGTAGTTTGATTCTCTGGCTCGATATGCACCTGCTATAGTAGCGGATATGGCTGACCGGATGCACCGGTACGTGATAGGGTTGGATCGCTACTTGGTTGACAGCTGCATGGCGATGGCATCGCAGACTGATATGGACATCGCCCGATTACAGGCTTACGCGCAGGGTATGGAGGACCGGCACAGAGAGGATCGGTCGGGCAGAGATCGAGATAGGAGGCCGCCCAAGAGGGCCAGATCAGCGGGATATTCTGGAGATTTTCGAGGCGGGCAACCTCAGCAGCAGTCTGGTAGATATCCTCCTCCGTCAGACCGGGGTACACAGTCCGCCGGTAGACGATTTGATGGTGCAGGACTGTCTGGGGCCGGCCAGAGTTCCAGGGCACCAGGTTCACAGATGACCAGAGGTTCCCGCCAGTCCAGACCACCCAGGCCCCGTTGTTCTTATTGTGGGAGATCGCACCCAGGGGAGTGCTACCGAGCTACAGGAGCCTGTTTCTCTTGCGGCCGTCAGGGTCATGTCATGCGAGATTGTCCGTTGGCGAGTGGTTCTGGTGGTACAGTTCAGCCGACGGGATCAGCCGCTGGTTTATCCTCTACTCCTTCAGTTATGCGCCCTGCGGGGCGAGGTATGCCGGCACCGGCGGGCCGCGGTCGAGGCCGTGGCGGTGTTTCAGATTCTAGCGGTCCTTCGAACCGCATATATGCATTGGCTAGCCGCCAGGACCAGGAGGCGTCGCCAAATGTTGTTACAGGTACATTACTGGTTTTCTCCCGATCTGTATATGCATTGATTGATCCCGGTTCTACTTTATCATATATCTCCCCGCTCGTTGCTAGTAAAATTGGGATAACACCTGAACCTATAGAGCCATTCGAGGTAGCTACACCGGTCGGGGACTTTATTATAGCGAGGCAAGTATATAAAGATTGTTCTGTGATTATATGTGACCGTTGCACTAAAGCTGATTTGGTAGAATTAGATATGCTGGAATTTGATGTTATTATGGGCATGGACTGGTTAGCTTCCTGTTATGCTAATGTTGACTGCCACCAAAAGGTAGTTCGTTTCCAGTTTCCAGGGGAACCAGTCATAGAATGGGCAGGAAACACTGCATCGCCGAAGGGTAGGTTTATTTCATATCTCAAGGCCAGGAAGATGATCCAGAAAGGGTATATTTATCATCTGGTCCGTGTACATGATACTAAAGCAGAAACACCTACTCTTCAGTCCGTCCCGGTTGTCAATGAATTTCCAGATGTATTTCCGGACGAGCTTCCAGGTCTTCCCCCTGAACGGGAGATAGAATTTATGATAGATTTGTTGCCAGATACGCAGCCCATATCCATTCCTCCATACGGAATGGCACCGGCAGAACTGAAAGAATTGAAGGAACAGCTGAGAGATCTATTGGACAAAGCCTTCATCAGACCCAGTACATCGCCCTGGGGAGCGCCGGTATTATTTGTAAGAAAGAAAAACGGGCCACTGCGGATGTGTATTGACTACAGACAACTAAATAAGGGGACTATAAAGAATAAATATCCCCTCCCCCGGATTGATGATTTATTTGATCAGTCGCAGGGTGCTAAATATTTTTCGAAGATAGATTTGCGTTCAGGATACCATCAGGTACGGGTACGAGAGGCCGATATTCCGAAGACTGCTTTCAGGACCCGGTACGGGCATTATGAATTCAGAGTGATGTCTTTTGGGCTGACTAATGCTCCAGCGGTATTCATGGATTTGATGAATCGGGTATTCCGGCCGTTCCTTGATATGTTCGTGATTGTATTTATTGATGATATTTTGGTTTATTCACGATCAGCAAAGGAGCATTCAGATCATCTGAGAACAGTACTTGGCACACTTCGGCAGCAAAAAATTATATGCTAAATTCTCCAAATGTGAATTCTGGTTGACCTCAGTGGCATTCTTGGGGCATATTGTCGGAGCAGATGGTATTCGGGTCGATACACAGAAGATTGAAGCTGTACAGAATTGGCCTAGGCCTACTACACCGACAGAGGTACGTAGTTTTCTGGGTTTGGCCGGATATTATAGAAGATTTGTGGAGAATTTTGCTTCTATTGCGGCACCATTAACAAAGCTAACTCAAAAGGCAGCAAAATTTCAGTGGACTGATGCCTGTGAGCGTAGTTTCCAGATGCTGAAGGAAAAATTAATTACAGCTCCAGTCTTAGCTCTTCCAGAGGGGTCAGACGGGTACGTCGTTTATTGTGATGCCTCCGGTATTGGGATAGGTTGTGTGCTAATGCAACACGGTCGAGTCATAGCCTATGCTTCCCGGCAGCTCAGACCGCATGAGAGAAATTATCCCACTCATGATCTGGAATTAGCCGCGGTGATTCATGCTTTGAAGATATGGCGGCATTACTTATATGGGGTCCACGTTGATATTTATACGGACCATAAGAGCCTCCAGTATATTTTTAAACAAAAGGAGCTGAATTTGCGGCAGAGAAGATGGCTTGAATTATTGAAAGATTATGACGTCGATATTTTGTATCATCCTGGGAAAGCTAATGTGGTAGCTGATGCACTGAGCCGCAAGTCCATGGGCAGTTTGACTGATGTGCAGCCTGATAAGAAAGAATTGGTTCGTGAGATTCGTCAGTTAGCCAGCCTTGGAGTCCGTTTGGCAGATTCTGGAGATGCTGGGGTTTCTGTTCGAGAGATTGCCGAATCATCAATTATGGAAGAGGTAAAGCAGCGTCAGTTCAAAGATCCTGTTTTGGCACAATACAGAAATGTGGCCCTTAATAAAGAAAAGACTCAGTTCGAAATTTCACCTGAAGGGGTATTATTATATGGGGGCAGATTATGTATACCGGACGTTGCAGGGCTACGGCGGCAAATCATGGGCGAAGCGCATAATGCTCGGTATTCTGTTCATCCTGGATCCACTAAAATGTACCATGATCTCAAATGTTTATACTGGTGGGACGGTATGAAGAAGGACATTGCAGAGTTCATTGGCCAATGCCCAAATTGTCAGCAAGTCAAGATCGAGCATCAAAAGCCCGGCGGATTACTACAGGAAATGAAAATTCCAGCCTGGAAATGGGAAATGATTAATATGGATTTCATTATAGGATTACCGCGCACTCCACGCAGGTATGATTCTATTTGGGTTATTGTTGATAGATTGACGAAATCAGCCCATTTTCTTCCGGTCAGGACTACTTATTCGGCTGAGGATTATGCCAGATTGTATATTAAAGAGATAGTAAGACTTCACGGGGTTCCTGTATCTATTATAACTGACAGAGGTGCCCAGTTTACAACGAACTTCTGGAGATCATTCCAGGAAGGATTGGGGACTCAGGTGAGTCTTAGCACAGCATTTCATCCTCAGTCTGACGGACAAGACGAGCGCACTATTCAGACACTGGAAGATATGTTGCGGGCCTGTGTTATTGATTTCAGAGGTAGCTGGGATGATCATTTGCCGCTTATTGAATTTGCTTATAATAATAGTTATCGTTCCAGCATCCAGATGGCACCGTACGAAGCCCTATATGGTAGAAAATGCAGGTCTCCGATTGGTTGGTTCGACGTGGGCGAAACTAAATTAATTGGGCCAGATGTGATTCAGCAAGCAGTTGATAAAGTGAAACTTATTCGGGAACGGTTATTGGCTGCCCAGAGTCGACAGAAATCATATGCAGATAAGCGACGTCGACCGTTAGAGTTCCAGATTGGCGACTGGGTATTTCTGAAGGTGTCGCCCATGAAGGGTGTAATGAGATTCGATAGAAAGGGTAAGCTTAGCCCGCGGTATATCGGGCCGTATCAGATTATTCGGAAGATAGGCGAGGTCGCCTATGAGCTAGACTTACCATCCGATCTGGAGGCAGTGCACCCGGTATTTCATGTATCTATGCTCCGTAAATGTGTTGGTGATCCTTCCAGAATATTTCCAGTAGATGATATTCAGGTGACGGAGGACTTGTCTTATGAAGACCAACCTGTAGCTATTCTGGATCGTCAGGTGAGGAGGCTGCGTACCAATGACATACCCTCTGTTAAGGTCTTATGGCAAAACAATAATAGAGAAGAAATGACCTGGGAAGCAGAGGACGAAATGAAGAAGAAGTACCCTCACTTGTTCTCTACACCTACATGTAATCTAAATTTCTAAATTTGTTACATTGATTGGTAAGTAATTGAGATGTGCTACTCAAAAAAAGAAACTCCCAGGAATGCTTGTGGGACCCTATAAGGCTAATTTAACATTCGAGGACGAATGTTCTAAAGGGGGGGAGAATGTTATATCCCGTATTTTGCGCATTCGGAAAATTTGAAATAATTTTGACTTGTAGGAAATAAGGCTATGTTTTTATTTTATTTAATACATGTGTGATATTCATGAAAAATATTGATGCGGAAATACGGAGGAAGGCCAAGGGCAAAATTGGAATTTTAGAAATTAGTTTCGGAAATTACCAAATAGGGCCCACAATTAATTCGGCTAGAAAAATCAAAATAATGATAAGAGAAAAATGAGGCCCAATCCATGTGGGGGTGGCCGGCCATGGCTAGCCCAAGCCCATGGAAAAGTAATTCCATGTGATAAATAAATAAGGGCCATTCATTATTTCTTCAAGAAACTTCAAGAAAAATAAAACAAAGGAGAGAGCAAGAGTTGAAGGCCATTCGGCCGAACCCACAACAACAAAAAATAAAAAAAAAATCCAATTCCTTTAACTTTGATCCAAAAATATCTCCCTTCTTGAATTCTTATTAAGTTCAAGACCCTCTACAACATGGTATAATTAGTTAAGCGAGAGGACTACGTTTGTGGCAAGAGAAAATTTGGAGAAAAAAGTAAGAATTTTATCCTTTTATGTTATGGAGAAATATATGTGTTATAATGATTAGAATTGCATGGAAATCATGAAATTGGTGTGAGTGTGTGCATGACCGTGTAGTGTGTGTGAGGCCGTGTGGTGTGGGGGTGAAGGGGAGGTGAGTTAAATTTTATTTAGCTCACTAGTTGTGTCGTTGTGACATTTATGATGTAAATAAAAGCTTAATGACTCGAGTTGGCATTGAAATTGGTTATAAGTCGTTATCGGGAATTATGTGGTTCTAATGTAGTTTTTATGTAATTATGGAAGAAAAATTCAAAAATGTGAATTATTGTTGTTGTTATTGAATTTGGAAGAAGACAATGCGACTTGGTAGTTTCGTTGCATTTGTAGAGGTTTCGGATGGAATATGGAGTTGGCGGGATTGTTTGAATCCTTGAATATTGTTTGGAATGCTATTGAAATATGTTTGAATAATCTTGGATTAGTAAATGAATATGAAAACGTTGATATTGGCTTGAAAGTATGAAGTTGGAATGGAAGTTGTCGCATTATGTAGAAAAGAAGAATGTTTATGTTAGAATGTGTTTTATTGTGATTGTTGATGTTGTTGGCATCGTTGTGGGTGTTGTTGTTGATATTATGGCTGAGTTAATTCTCGGGGGTGTTGAATTTATAGGGGAAATGCTGCCGAAATTTCTGTAGACAAATATGGATTTAAGATTGAATTCCTAAAAGCTTGTAACTCACATTTGGTAATTATGACCAATTGTAGATTTTGGAGGAAACGGGATTTGAGTTCGGACGAGCGTAAGACGCGAATAAGGTATGTAAAGCCCTACCTTTCCTTCTTTGGCATGTCCTAGGTGTACTAGGCTTGGATTTGAGCCTCGGGGAATAGTCTGTTCATGGAAATCCGAGTTTAATTTTAGTACTATTTCATTCAGTGAAATTGAATTAGAACCTTTGAATTTTGTTAGAAAGAAATGTTCAAACATCTGTAACTTTCACAAACGTAACTGTATCGTCCTGAAACCTTCATGGATGACTCCATAGAGTCTAACGTTTGTAAATTACGTACGCCACCTCGACTTGACCCGAGGTGGGCCCACTAGCCCCGAGACCTCCTTTGTTTGTCCTATTTGACTTATTTTTGTATGATATCAAAAAGGAACTTTTGTTTATGATCTTAGCTACCAAAGAATAACGTTTTAATTGCTCCATTATATTCCGATATATACTTTGAACTATAAATCCGATTTCAGAAATACTTGTGTGAGACAGACCCCATATTGTTCAGTTGATCAAACTAGTCTACTTAACTTGTTGTCATATGATTATATCAAGTCTTCATAAATGTTTTATATGTAAATTGCATTAGTTTCTCACTACTCCGCTCGTGCATGTTATTATGATATCGTTCGCCGGATCCCGGGCCGGTTTTGTGATCGTGCGTACTATGACATATTCGGCAGTATGATGTGTTACGGTTCCCGAGACCTCGCCATAGGGCCGGGTACCGTTTGCATACGGCGTTATGATGTGATATGGCATATGTTATGTTTGATGATATGATATGTATGATGATTCGATATGTTCGGGGATTGTACGGAGATTTGAAACTTTCTGGAGTATGATGTGTTGTGGCGCCAGTGTCGGAGTGGCGACCACGTTCCTGAGCCTTATGCATGATTTGTTCTGTTTGCATTATGTACATATGTTTTCAGTACAAATTTTGGTATACTGATTCGGTATTTTCTCTCTGTACCTTTCACTTCAGTTATGGTTTGAATTTTTGTACTCTATGCTTTACATACTCAGTACATCTTTCGTACTGACCCCCTTTCTTCGGGGGCTGCGTTTCATGCCCGCAGGTACAGAGGTTCGTGATCCGCCAGTGTAGGCCACACATTCTGCTACTACAGAGTGCTCCTTTGATTCGAAGCCCATATTTTGGTATATATATCTTTTTTCATGTATATGTTTCTGTATATTTGACTAGTTAGGGTACGGCGGGGCCCTGTCCCGTCATATGTTCCGTTATGATGTGTAGAGGCCTGTAGTCATATATGTGGGTCATGAGTCATGCGTGTGTTCGCTTTGGTTATGATTTGTGTCTTAATGCGGTCCCGTCTGTTATAACGGTCAAAATGGCCCGTATGCTCATATATGTGCATATATCCGGCGACGTGTATTCCGCCGCCCCTTTTGGTTCTGATGTGAAATTTTTGTATGCGCTACCGCTTAAGATAATATTCGTTTTCAGTTCTATTTAAAATGATGAATATGAATTCTGAGTTAAGCTATAATATGACGATTTGGTATGTAAGTCTGTTTGGGGTGTCCAAATAGGACACCAGTCGCGGCCCACGGGGCTGGGTCGTGACATTTCATAGACTAGACAAGTCAGTTGGGTCATATTAGACTTTCAGAATCGGTTAGCCATTTTGGCTCAGTTATGGTATTTTCCGCACTCATGTTTAAACAAGTAATTTTATTAAGTATTATGACTTACTACATTTTATAAAGGCTCATCATGCACTCACGTTATATTCCGCTTATGTTATGTATCACGATAATTCAGCAAGCCATGTGGTTCGCTCGGTCACATGCAGTCAGGCACCGAGTGCCGTGTTACGTCCAGATCATGGTTCGGGGCGTGACAATGGCATTGCATTGCATTCATACATTATTACATTTCATTACATGACAGCTTACATTGAGATGATTTGGTGTTTTACTTGTGATGTTGGATTCGGATTTGACATATTGAGACTTGGCACATTTGGGATTATATGCTCTACTTAGGCGATGACGTGTACTTGACTTCGATTATGTTTGACTTATACTTGTTGGTTTATCTACCTATCTTGCTTTATTTGTCTGAATTATGTTAGTTATACTTAGTCGGCCTATGATACCTACCAATACTGTAGCTTTGTACTGATCTGCACTTGCTACATTCTTTTATGAATGCAGAGTACCAGGTTGGGTCTTCCTTCGTCCCCCGTGGCTGACAGTCGCCTTCAGCTTAGCATCGAGTTTCCAGGGTGAACACGAGTCGTTCGCCGCCTTGAAGGCTTCTCTTATATTATGTCTTACTTTTCTACTCTGAGACATAGACAGATTGATGTATTATTATATTATTCCAGACTTGTATTCATTTCTTTAGATGCTCTTGTATGACTTAGATCATACCCTGGGGGTGTTCCTTATTTCCGCACTATTTCTATTATATATTATTATGAGACTTACGTAATTATTCTTTTTCGCTTGCTTGATTTATTTATTCATGTCCTTACTTATCGTTGGGTGAGGGTTCGCTTATCGAGGTAGAAAAGGTAAGTGCATGCCCACACGACTTGGCCAATTGGGTCGTGACAATAACCCGAACCAATTATTGGGTTATTGGATTAAAGTTTCGGGTTAATGGGTTATTGGTTCGGGTATCGGGCAGTGTTCTATGGTCATTGGGGTATCGGTTCGGCACTCGGTTTGGCCACTTTTATTAACGGGTGACCCGATAACCCAATAACTATTTATTTAATTACAATTATACGCTTTCATATATAAAATCACTTGATTAGATTTAGGGCCCACTTGATTTCTCACTTTAGAAACTTAATCTCTCTGCAAACCCTTCGCGGCGATTTCCTTATGCACTATACGTGATTTCCTAGTGACTACGTGAAAGTGCATTTTGGGACAATAAATGCCTGGAGAATGTTTCTTATTTTCCTTATGCATTGGTGCTTGGCTGTTTGCAGTGACACGTTATGATAATTTTGGTCCAAGTTTATTTATGTCCTTCCTATTCCAATTGGATAATTTTGTTCGAAGCTACTTTCAGTTTTGAAGATGGGTTCTTTGTTCTTGAAAAAAATTCGTGTGAAAGCTTAACAGCTAAACCGATAACGATCAACAACCGATTAACCAATAACCCAGTAACCGATAACTTAACGGTTTAACATGTCCACAAACCGATAACCGATAAATTTAACCGATAAGTTTCAAACCCAAACTGAATCACTCGATACGCAGCCCTAGTAACTTATATATCCCTTTGTTTATTGTTAGCATGTTAATAATTAAGCATAGATGTAAATAGTACTCCCATATACATTAAAAAAAAAAAAAAGTTGCATTTTAGCATCTGATTGTATGATGTTCTCATCATGAATATAAGGAGTAATATCATTTGGCAACCATACTGCATCTATGAGTGATATCTTGTTCCAAAATTCATGCAAATACTATCAAACTATTATTATGTATCTGATTAAATAGTCAATACATCGATTTCTCCTTCGTGCAATTTCACATCGAAACAAAGTTTAATTGGAACAGTAATTTCAACTTTTATAAGTCAGCACGGGCCATCACTACCTAGTGTAACTATCTATAGAAAGGCTAAATTGGTCATTTAGAAAGATTTTAGGTTTTATGTGCCAACAATATACATAATAGGGGAAATTACTTTTATGTCTATTTTTAAAGATATTGATTAGATAATAACTATAAGAACACCTTTATAGTAGCAATAACTATCGGTAATTGATAACGATAGAATCACGGGCTTAATCGCCGGAAAATCATGTTATATATATACATTGTTTTTTAATATGTATATATTGTCAAACCTTTCTATAACAGCATCATTGGTATCTAGATTTTTTTGTTGTTGTAGCGACCGGTTGTTATACTCCTATAACAATTTGACATTTAAATAATATTTGACTGTTATAGGCAAAAAAAATAATGCATAAACTGCTTTATTTTTAATGTTATAAAAAATCACAAAATTATTTAATGCTACTATGGACATAGGAACCTTAATGTCAAATTCTAAGTTTAATCACACTTTGTATAAAGAAGGAAAATCTTTTAATGATGAAAATATATATTCATATAATATTATTTGTTATAAGTAGTGTTATAAGTAGTGTATTAAATTATATATCAATATATTTGGTCAAAATATTTAGACCTATTATTGGTATAACGTCTTAGAGATTCTATTTTTATAAACATGGTTAATTATTATATTATCAAAAATGAAGAAGTAGTAATAGGGATACTGTTAAATAGATGGTTATTGTTATTATAGGTAAAAAGTTGTTATAGAGAGGTAAAATTAACATTAAAAAACGGTTCCGAGACAAACTTGATTGTTATAGTGAGGTGTTGTTATGGTCTTACAGAGAGGTCTGATTATAGTATATGTTGAAGCTTCTTGATAAATATCCAACCTCCGCCACTATATAAAATGATAAAAACCTATAATTAAACTTCAATTACATTAATAATGAAAAAATCTTTACTAGTAATATTTAACTTGAATCCATTCAAAAATAAGAAATTGCTACCACCAAAGAATGTGGTGTAGCGGATGGAGTTGCTCCTCCCTTAGCTAGAGGTCTCGGGTTCGAGCATGGGTATAGAAAGATCCTTAGTACTTAGTAGGGAGCGCTTTCTCCCGAATGGGGCCCTACGCTGCACGAATCCGGATATAGTCGGGCTCCAATACGGATACTGAACACCGGATGGGAAACAAAAAATAAGAAATTGCTGTAAGTGTATAACCAATTAAAATAGATCAATTATATAAAAATCATTACACTATGGTTTATAAAATACTAGAGTCAAATCTTCAGGGTCATCAATCAAATGTTATCCAATGCATTGGCTTTACAAATTCCCAACAATTGCGAATGACCTTAGACATCTTTCTCCTACAAATCCAAATAAAACTCGTGTCCTCCAATTTTTCTTTTATGCCTCTCAAGTCTCAAGGTGAAGCTTTCATTCTGAAACCTAAAATTCCGAATGGAAGCTTTCAGAGTTTCTTCAAATCCATCCTATGAGATGTTACCAACATCATTCCAAACTTCACCCCCTTCAGAATCAAGAAACTCTTCAAATTTCGATAGAGAATTGGAGAATCTAAATGCCGTTCAAAAACTTGGATCGTTGTTATTTGGTTTCGGGGTAATGATCATTCTTTTATTTGGCATATTCGCGATAATTGGTTTTGGTATGACAAGGTCAGCTAATTACATGAACAACCAAATCATTGTAAAACACGGTGTTGATTTTGATTCCATGACCATATACAACTTACAACCTTCAACAAATTCCACAATCACAGCTGGATGCAATGTGACATTCAAGGTGACAAACAAGAGAGACGTAGAATATTTCTACGATAAGGGTATGATATGGGTATTTTTTGATGAGAAAGTTCTATGGACGTTACCTACTAGAGAATTTTATCAAGCAGTTAGCGAGAAAACGTTGTTGAACGTGTCAGCAGCCCCCTCGAAAATGGAGACGGATATATACGTGCCACGGGCACTTGTTAGCAGCCAGAAATTACATCGATCAGAGATGTTCAAGATTAGGTTTGACATATTTTATCGTGGAGGAGTTGGACATAATGGGTTCAATTTGGGTGGGTTGAAGTATTTTTGCGATGTTAATATGACTTTTCGCGATCAAAATACTCTTGTGAGCGGGCCAAACAAATGTGTTGGGAGATTTGAGGATTTCTCCACTTGTTCTTCATTATTCTTTTGTACGTAGTCCATAAAATGGTGCATTGATGATATTTTTACTATCGTTAGTTAGTATACCTTCTTTCTATCTGCGTTATCGTTTTTGATGTTGATAGAGGTATTAGTAATGGATCTGTTTTTTTTGCCGTACATTGTCGTTTGGATTAGAAAACATTATTTTAGTTGTCTAAACATTATTTTAGTTGTCTTTGTTATTGTTCCTGTTTGGCGTTTTATTTCATTTCTGGAAGTATTTCAATTGGATTATAAGATAATTACTTCTTAGGTGGTGGATTTTGTGTTTAACAGATATATTTTGGACACAAACAAAATAACGGTACCGAGATTGGTTTGCTTGACCAAAATGGTATTAATTGTGTTTCCCCAACTTATTGCTTCAGATGTTGTTACTAGAGCCGTCAATATAGGATAGGCTGGTTCGGCCAATTCATCTCAATTTGTGATTTGATAGAATTGGGCTTAAATTTTTAAACTCGTTTAAGAACAAGGTTTTTTAGTCCGGCCCGAGTAAGCCCGCCGGCCCATGGGCTTGAGCGAGGTGGGTTGGGCCGATCCATGGGCCAAATAAAAAATTGATTAAAAAATAAAAAGAAAATGAAGCACTAAAAATAACAAGAGGAGTCCAAACTCAAAGTATATTGGAAGTTTGGAACAAAACTAGGTTAATTTTTCTATTTATCTATTTGCATTGCTACTCATTAACTGTTTAGTTTGCTTATTAATATCTCTATTTGATTTGAGTAATATCAGTTAATAATATGTTAACAATATCAAAAGTTATTCAGTTTCGCAGAAGCTTTATGTCCAATAAGATCGTTTTCTTATGCAGTTGCACCCAAGATATTTGCATAGAATGATAAAGAATTCATATTGAAGTCACCCAACCAAGTCTTCACTTGAAGCCAAACTTAATAAGTATTATTAGAATATTTGTTTGCAAATTTGAGATTTCGTTAGCAAATAGTAACACCATGTAATATTGTCTTGTAAATATTCATGTTAGTATTTTTAAATTAGGATTTAATTAAAAGAATTATGATTTTTTTTAAAAAAAAAGGCATGCTGGCCCTGCCAGACCCGCAACCCACATAGTGATGAGTTGGATTTGCTGTTTTAAGACCCATCAAAATGATGGCCGGCCTTGCCTAGCCCGGCAAATTCCAAAGGCCGCATGGGCTAGCTCAGATGGACTGGGCCATCTCATTTTGACAGCTCTAGTTGTCACCTTACGAATATAAGATCTGATGGCAACTATTAATTCTACTAAAAACTAATTAAACATTAACGGCTATTAGTTTCTTTATTTCTCTATTTTTTGCAACGACGATTTCACTACTTTCTACAATCGATTCAATACGTAAGTTTGGATCGAAAGTTGGTTGTAATGATTTCTATAATTTCTAATTTACTTTCTTCTCCTATTAAGTTTATTTTTGCTATTATGGAGTAGTTTACCTTTGATTTTTTTGACGGACATGGTGTTTTAAATTGATGTGTGGATTAACATTGTTCTTTTTCTAGAATTCTCGTATGGAGTTTATGTTATGTATATGTATCTATTACTTTAGTTTAGGAAGATAATTATTTTATTGAATATCTACGTGAGTATATTGTGGTTGAAGTGCAATTCTTTTTAATAATCGTAAGGGCTTCTTGAATTGAGATAGAAAAATATTCGAGAGATGTTTTGCTTCTGTTAAATCCATTCGATTATTGCTTGCATATGTTCTTAAGCTTAATTAGTTTATTTTAAAGATATTAAGTTCATTCGAAAGAAGAGTGTGAGTATCACAATTAAACTAATCATTTGTTGAAATCGAAAGAGAACACAACTTAGGAAAGAACCTTGAATGATTGTAAAATTCTGATCACTTCTCTTGCACCTATCTTGTCATTACGCCGTATCTTCTCCCATTGATAGTTAATCCTTGATTCATAACTCTGAGCTCTCGTTACTATTTTGGTTTGAAAGTTAAAATTTGTTACTCGTGGTTTACATCATAACATTCTAAAGATTTGATTTCCCGAATAATACTTAATAAGGCTTTGTTTGAGTTATTAATTTCACAAATTCCTGTGGAAACGATCTAATATTACACTATTTTTGACTAACAAAGCGTTCAAAAAATATACTGTATTATGCACTAGTCACTGTTCGGCTAAAACTTGATAGCCAGTGTTCCTGACCAAATAACACAGTGTGAATCAATTTTAAATTAATATTTTTAGTAATCTAACTCTTTTATATTGTTAACATATTTAAGAATATTTTAGTTGTTTAAAAGAACAAGTATTTTTTTCAACAAACGCGTTGACTACTTATATTTAGCTCAAACATTTTTTTCACTTAACTTGCTTACTCATAAAATCAGTTCAAGCATTTATAAAAAGTACTTTGGTCATGAAAATTATTCACTTTTTCCTGAAATTTTTTGCTTTATTTCAAAATCTATTTTTGGTTATAAAATTTTCAAATTTAACTTAGAGTTGAATTTCAAATTCAGAAAAGTACTTCAAACTTGTTTGCCAACTCCATCTTCATAAATTTCAAATAAAGTTCTCTCTTCTTTTCTTTAGAAAACATATAACTCCAACTTCATAAATTTCAAATAAAGTGAAAAGTATTTGAAATATATGGTGAAACGCCTACTTAAAACACATAAATTTACTTTTCACGAACTTAGTGTCCGTTTGACCATGGATAGTTTTCATTTTTTTCGGAGTATTATTTCCAAAACTGTCTAAACATAGAATTGTTATAATTTAAAAAAAAAAAATCACAATTTCACTCTAATGTACTCACTAAAATTGAATAGTAAATTCAATTTGTATTCATTTTCCAACACATCTCCAATTTTCAAAAAACATTTTCACCTTTAAACCAAATGCTACATTTTTCCGAATTTCACAATTCTTATGACTAAACGTGCACTTAACATCTCCTATGAACCACCAAAGGATGTGGTGCAGTGGATGGAGCTGCTCCTCCCTTAATTATCTCGGGTTCAAGTCCTGGATATGAAAAAATCTTCGGTAAGGAGCGCTCTGCTCCTCAGAAATGAACTCTACGCGGCGCGAACCCTAATATAATCGAGCTCCAATGCGAATAGCGGACACTGGATGAGACACTAAAAAAGAAATCAAACACCTCCGTATGAGAAGCGAGTGTAGAGAATATACCATTCGCCAGAATCTAAGGGGGCATTCCCGTCATTTGCACACATCGGAAACTTGTCATTCCCTTTATTTATAGCCTCTACTAGTCAGCGGATTATTTTATATATAAATGTTAATCCTCTCGCGTTAATCTCCGGCTTAAATTTGCGCTTTCTCGTTCTTTCTTCCTTAGATCCCTCTTCTTAAAAGCACCTTTCAGGTAAAGCTTAATGTTTTTTCATTCATTAATTCAAATTCGTCTTTGATTTCATATTAAAAAAAAAAAAAGTTATGTTATTAGAGTTTTGGCTACATTTGCCGTTTTCGGTGATTTTGCATTTGATTTGAGGTTATTAGCTGGCGATGCATTTCTTGTTTAATTTATGATTTGAATTTTGTGTTGTTGTGTTATGATATGAAGATCGAATCACATTAACCTTCGATCTATTGGATTTTATCGTACAGAGCTTCGAATTGTGAAATTTAAATCTCTAATAATTTTGCGTTTTCATTCAGATCCATTTCCTGGTATACTGTATTTTGAAACAAATGCACACGATTCATTCCGTTTTATATGAGGACATTTGACAGGACACGGAGTTTAAGATGTTATTTTGAGTTATATATTATGTCACTGATAATCGAAGAAAAATAGTATAATCCCTCCGTTTCAATTTGTTTGTCTAATTTTGACTTACACGGAGTTTAAGAAAGTAAAGAAAACTTTTGACTCTCGTGATCTTAAATTAAAGCTATGTAGAATGTACAAAAATGTCCTTTAATCTTGTGGTCTTAAACATGCCGCATGGATAGTTGGAATTAAAGAGTTGTCAAAGAAAGAAATAGGCATTCTTTTTTAAACGGATTAAAAAAGAAAGTAAGACAAACAAACTGAAACAGAGGGAGTATATATTATGTCAGTGATAATGGAAGAAAACTATTATAATAATAGTTGAAGATTTAGTTGCATTGAAGAACATCATATCAAAGTTTAAAGTATGAATATCAGACAGTGACTTTATCATGCTGGTTGTGGAAGTTGTAAAGAATAGAATGTTGTTGAACATTTCAAAATATAAAGTTGTGATATAAATTGGGGAGGGAAGTATATACTTTTTATCACTTGATTTTTTAATCAAATTATATATTTGTTAATGTATTTGATTTAGGCTAGCACTATCTTATTCTTCAATTTTATTACTACTGTTGTTTCTTTTACTTTGGTTGTCTTTACTATTTTTGCTGTTAGTACTTTTCTTTATTCAATATTTTTATCATAGATTTTTTACTCTTGCATTTCTTTCAAACCTGTTGTGGGAAACGTTTTTCTTTAGCCGAGGGTATTTCGGAAACAACCTCTCTACCCCACAAAGGTAGGGGTAAGGTCTGCGCACACCCCACCCTCCCCAGACCCCACTTGTGGAACCACACAGTATGTTGTTGTTGTTTATATAATCTAGTGCTTTTTTAACGCAGGGATCATCAACAAGAAGGAGAAATGGGGCTGACATTCACCAAGCTTTTCAGTCGGCTTTTCGCCAAGAAAGAAATGCGAATTCTCATGGTTGGTCTTGACGCAGCTGGTAAGACCACCATATTGTACAAACTCAAGCTGGGAGAGATCGTCACTACTATTCCTACCATTGGTATGTACTTCACTTACATGTAGATCTGTGATTACAAAATTAACAGTTTAAATGTAGTGCATAACTTTCAAAAATTGCATCTACAGTACCTCTGCTGCATAAAGTATTGAAAGAATAACTTTAGAAATTCATAAATGTAAGCTGCAGTTTGGTTTTTCTTTCCTCGAAAGAGAATCCGTTATAGGTGAACTAATGATTCTGCTGAAACTCCAGAATTTAGATAAAGAAGTGTATCAATTTTTTGAAGCTTAATTTGAATGTTAGCTCATTTATGACTTGTCACAAATGGCATTATAGAAGTCAAATTTGAATCAAAATTATTCGGCATTAGCATCTTTTATCATAATCTGTTGATGTATATCACAAAAGGCTATGTATGGGCATTTGGTGCATAGAGTAGGGGTATGCATATAACCCCTAAGTTTATAGCCTAAAATTCTTTTGGGATCAATTCTACATCTTGACTTTCTATGATTAAAAACTAGAGAACACTTCATGCTCTGTTTGGAGCACTGACATGAAAGATTAAATCTGATTATGCTAATTAAGCTCTGTTGTCTACAGGGTCAACATTTCATAATAGAATGAGATTTAATTTTGTGTGTTTTGGGGATAACTTAAAAGGAGGAAATCATTTATGCTTCTAGTGCTTCTTTTTTTTTTTTTTTTTTTTTTTTTTTTAAGATGAACAAATTGTTTGTTCTTAGATAAACTTTTCTGTAAATGCATCCAAAAGAGAGCCTTCTTTATGATCGAAAAACAGGTAGTATGTTCTGTTTCTTCTATGCTCTTGTTTTCACAACCTTGTTGAAAGTGTTGCTGTGAATGTATAATCAGCCCTGTTGTTAGCTTAATCTAAACTCGTAATTGTATGCTTATAATAATACTGCTTGGATGTGCTATCAATAGTAATTGATAATTTGCAGGTTTCAATGTGGAGACTGTTGAGTACAAGAACATCAGCTTCACTGTTTGGGATGTGGGGGGTCAGGACAAGGTATAAATGTTTTTAGTGTCTAAAGAATCTAAGTTAACATAGAGTTTGCTAGTTGGTTGTAATGAACGGGGAGTAAGTATTATATTTTCTTCGCTCTTCTTAGTTTTCCCTTTTTCCCGCCTTCTGTGTGTTAATCCTGGTAGTTCTCTTTATGCCTCATAGACTGAGGCCTTTGATTCAATTGCTTAACCGCGTGGCCACTGTCTTTTTCTTTTTCAGATCCGTCCATTGTGGAGGCACTATTTCCAGAACACTCAGGGTCTCATTTTTGTGGTTGATAGCAATGACAGAGACCGTGTTGTGGAGGCACGAGATGAGTTGCATAGGATGTTGAATGAGGTAATAATTCTCGCACCTTTTTTGGTTGCTATTGTTTTTTCCAGGAAACGAGACTCAGTTTCTAAGGCTTTAAGCTGCATGGAAAACGATTCTATGTGCCTATTTGAAGTGAATAGTACTGAAATCTGCATTGTGTACTAATAATTAGCTCTTCAAAGCTGATGACCATACTCTTGAACTACTACACAACTGCTATACAAGCATTTGCAACAGTTATTTTCTTTAAGAGTGATTACAACTTGTGACACAGTATATATGTCTGCTAAACTCTATCTCTTGGGTTTGCATTCAAAACTTGACAGTTTTACATCGTTATATATGTCATCAAGATATTTAAGAAGAAATTTTCTTTGCTTTGCCACTTACCATTCTCCAGAAAAGAGAGTAAATTTTGCATTTTAGCACGATCTTGTTTCTAAGTAAAGATGATTTAGTGTCGTCTGAATTTATGGGTTAGGTTATGAATTATAACTGACTGAAGCATATCAACATTAGGTACTTAAGGTGTATCACGATGCACAATGGGACAATATAATAGGATTTCTTAAGATAAATCCACAATTAGGTTTTTGATAAGGAGATCCATAACAGATAAAAAGTTTTTTTTTTTTTTTTTTAATCAAGTAAAGTATTTCATTAATAATAACAAGGCCGAGAGGGCCATATACAAGAGACATACCAAAAAAGGAGAAACCTACAAAATATGGTTCTCTCCAAAAGATACCCAAACAGGAACTACATGGGTGCACCAAAAGAAAATAAGGGATCGGCTATACTTCTCAATTGGGCAAAGCTCATCTCCACCCCTTCAAAAGGTAGTTATGGTGACATGACTAAAATATTTGCATGGGATTCGGGTTGAACTAAATCTTTCTCTCTTTAATCTTGTTTTAATCAAAGCTTGAATTACAACAATTATTCAAACTAAGAAATGAACTCTTTTTTCTTTGTTTTCCCCCTTTTTATAAACTACTAAGTAATCAGCTCTTGATTTGCTTAAAATTAGTGAACATGGATTGAATGATAGATGAAAAATTGTGACTATGAATTACTCCCTCAGTTTCATTTTATATGACACTATTTGCTTATAAGTCCGTTCCAAAAAGAAGGGTACCTTTCCATATTTTCAAACAATTTGTACTATAGACTTCGTATTGTACCCTTGATGACAAGCTTTTATAGGCTCAAAATCTCACGGCATGTTTAAGAGCACAAGTTACAAAAGTCTATCTTTCTTTCTTAAACTCCATGCCGAAGCAAACTAACCCACATAAATTGAAACGTAGGGATTACTTTTCCCCCCTCAATCTTGTTAGTTAAAGCTTGTTTATTATTGAAACTAAGAAATGTACTATTTTTCTTTTGGTTTTTCTTCTATTTATAAACTACGAAATGATATTTTTTTAATTTGCCTGATTATCCCTGAACATGAGTTAATAATAGATCAAAACTAAGGATGAGAAAAACTAAATACTCGTCATCTCTGAGATTTATCTTTGATATAACATCATTTTCAAAAAATCTTGGATATAACTAATTTGATGCAATTCACAGTTCCTAAATGGAGCATTGAGGATATTGATAAATTATGATTTTATGAATTCTGGCTAATATGTGGTAATTTACCTTCTTCACTATGATTGGTCACACTTCAAAATCTTAATTGGATAATTTTCTAATCTCATTTGCCTTAAGCTAAACTAGTTTCAATTTAGAGGAGTTAATTGAGTTAGATATAAACTATACTCTGATTCACGTTTACCAAATATGTCAAAAATCTGATACTTCATGCGAATAGTCTGCATTATGTTATAAATTTCTATGACAAGGATGGAGGTACAGTATTAATGATGTCCCACCTTTAATGAAGATAAAGAACTATTTATGGTCAAAAGTAAGAAAACTGGATAACTTATGACGGAATGGCACCTAATCCAATTCAATTCGTGGAGCTTCAAGTCGAGCCAAAGATGCTGTTTCGGTGATTCTGAAGTGTCAACATTTCCTCTTCAACAGATGGGAGTGGTGTTATATCACTAATTGCTCAAGCCTTTTGCCCCTCTGTCTTTGATATGCTATATTTAGAATGTTATTGTTAGTAAGATGAATCTCATAATTGAGACAGTTCATCAACTTTGATCCATTGTTGAATGTGATAGTTGATTATTGATTAACCATTAGTTGGTGAAGTATCTAGTGGAGTTTCTGGAGAATAGGTACAAGAGGAGATTTTTCCTTCTATGCATCATCTAATCAAACAGGCAGAGAAGTTGCGATACTGCGCTTTATGTTTGCACTGGTCAATATCTCCTTTTATTTTTTCTTAGGAAAGAACACTGATAAAATATTGAAGTGTGACTAGGAGCAGGGAGAGATCTGCATGGAAACCACAGCACTCAAAATGCTTTTGCTGCTTTTAGCTCATGCTTACTATGCTCGTAGCTACATTCATTAATTAGTAAAACAACAAAGTGAAAGATACAGTGGGATTCTGTACTTAAGTTGGACTTTGCTGACTGACCTGTGGAGTTTAATAGTCATTACTCTCTGTCCCAGGATGAGCTTCGAGATGCAGTGCTTCTTGTTTTTGCTAACAAACAAGATCTTCCCAATGCAATGAATGCTGCCGAAATAACTGATAAGCTTGGGCTGCACTCTCTCAGGCAGCGTCACTGGTAGGCACCCTGCTAGCAGTTGTGAGAGCTTCCTTTACTTCTCAAGGCACTAAATTTTGTCTCGGCTGCTTTCAGGTACATTCAGAGCACCTGTGCAACATCTGGAGAGGGGCTTTATGAGGGTCTTGATTGGCTTTCTAACAACATTGCTAACAAGGTATGTGTAGTGTACACGTCCTAATTGATTAAATTAGGCTTGGATCTTTTCCTTTTGCTGTTGGGATCACCTTTGTGCGCTCATTGTTTTCTTCCTTTTGCGTCGTCTATTTACAGTCCTAAGGCAACGGGAGAGTTCTTGCGGGTTGATCCTGGATGCAGGCAGGTTTTTATCTAGTTTCTTTTGCCGAGTCAGTGTGGTTATGAGCATTGTCTTGAAACGCATTTGCATCTTTTTAGGACTTAATGAAATGGCTTTGTTATACAACGGTTGGATATATGTAATGCTGTTTGTTTAGGTTTGAGTATACTTCCATAAATTTGTAAACAAAGACTAGTTCTTTATGACGTTTTTGTTAATGGTTAATGATTGTACTTCCTCTTTTTGTCCCTAATGTGAACCTCTCTAATTATTGAAAGGCGTTTAATCTCTTAGGTTTTGAGTTGATATAAACCATGAATGTGTAGTTTCGATGTGCTTATAAGATCAATGATTTGCACTTTCATTCTTGCTTTACTTTAAGCCCAGAGCTTCCATCATTTTGAGTTTTTTGTCTCGTTCCTTGAGAGACATAGTCATCATCAGATCCTTGCTCTGACAAAAGTTGGTACTTGGTCTTTTGCCTTGATTCTTGCTCAACTGTCGGAAAGTTGATGCTCAACCTTTTAAACTTCCCAATCTTACTCTTATTTTGTGCATATTTTTTTTGAGGAATTTCAGTGGTTATAAGTTGTGAACAATTGACTATCTAACATGAAATGAATACAATCAGACCTCTCTATAACGGCATCCGCGTATAACAATACCTCTCTATAACAGCTAAGATTTTTCGGAACCGATCTTTTATGTTATATTTTACTTCTCTATAACAGCATTTTACTTATAACGGCAACGACCAACTTTATGACAGTACGCTCTTTGTAAAATTACCCCCCATATAGCAACTATCTGCTTTTTCGGGTAATATAGTAGTTAATTATCTTTATAAAAAATAGAATATATATGGTTACCAATAATAAGTGTAGAGATTTTGATCAAATAGTTAATTTGATACTTTAATATACTATATTTATGACAAAATATTACAGATGAATACATATTTGTAATCTAAGAATATCATTGTCTTCTATAACTTTATTTAATTTACATATGAATATCATTGTTTTATTACAATAAATAAAAGAGCTTCATGGAAAAATATTTAATTTGATATTTTAATATACTATATTTCTATAGATTTAAAATGTCTGTCTTAGAGCTTAAAACTTTATACATTCAGTTATGAATTTATTGAAATTGAGTTTTCTTAAATGTTAGTTAGTGAAGTATTCATATTTTTGAGATTTAAATTTTAAATAATTTGTTATTTTTTACAACATTAAAAATAAAAAGCATAGGTTTTATGCATCTTTTTTGCCTATAACAGCCACATATTATTTTAATGGCAAATGTTGTTATAGGCGTATAACAACAACTCTCTATTATATTCAAAAATTTCGGACCCAACGATGCTGTTATAGAGGGGTTTGACTGTATAAGGTCGCAAAAGTTTACGATATTCACAATAATCATAATAAGAAGATAATGATTCCCACTGATATCTGTTCATAAGTGGATCTTTTGGAGCGCTTAACTTGAGAAACTCAGATTCTATCTCTTCTGCACTTCCTTTAGATAACGTTTTGATGGAGAAAATGTTATTCTTACGAGTTAAAGAGAGGACTTATGCCTCATTTACATGGCACTTGATGAAAATTTGTATCTCATTCAGATATCAGTTATTAAGAAACTCCATTTCTGTCTCTTGCACACTTCTTTTAGATAATGGTTTGATGGAGAAAATGCTGTTTTTACGAGTTAACTTAGGCCACATTTGCTTGCACTTAATGAAAGTTTGAATCTTAATCATTTAAATTTCGGTTATTGAGAAACTCTGTTTCCATCTCTTGCACACTTCCATTAGGATAATGTTTTGATGGAGCAAATGTTGTTCTTACGAGTTAAGAGAGGACTTGTGCCTTATTTTCACTGTTAAGTGCTATGTAGCATCACCTGCTAATGTTCATTGCAGTTCTCTGATAAAAATAACCAGATCTTCCCTGAGCAACTTGCCATAGCAGTATGATGACCAAGTCTTCTCCTATATGTATCCAGTTCGAATGAATCTTGAAAGGGTTCCATCAGACCAATTAGACTATTGATTCCTCTAAGATTAGTCACTCTCTCCAAAGCTTGTTGGGAATTGACTGACCTTATATTCCAAAAGGATTTTGTTCATCGTTAATAATAAGGTTTAGAGGTAGTTTTGGCCAAAAAAAGGTTTAGAGGTAGTCATCCTCTTAGATAATAGTCTGATGGCAGGAATAGGCTTTATTGTTCTTCCCTCCTTTTGTTTGGCATTACTACCTCTGATCATATTAGGCTACCTTGGTGATAGATCTGCATTCTTGGAAACCTGTTTAATGTTTTCCGCCTGGTCCTCTTCCTATACTCTTAGTACATGTCTCAATATGATTCACCTTTATTGGTTGTTATTGTTCTGGTTCTTTGATTCTCTGTTGTGATTGTTGTGCAGAGATTTCACTCCCATTCTGTTGTTTCTCCTTGTCAATATCCTCTAATCCTTGCACTTCCTCCCTGTTGTGTTGTGAATAACTATTTAAGTTTGTTGCTCTGATTTATGTCCTGTCTCACTATCATTGTGATTTCCTCCATTTGCTGGTCTTAATTTGATGTTTCCAACTACTTTAGCACTTGCCAAAATCTTCACTGGTGATTCTTCCCCTTTCTTGTCCTCCTGTTCTTGTGAATCCTCTTGGACAGGCTTTAACTTTGGGTTTTATACATGACATTCTTGTTCATTGTGACCCTGTAATTGACATCTCTTGTAGTACCTGGGCATATAGTCGTATTTTATGTTTGTGTAAGTGGAAACAATTTCTCTAATGCTAGTAAGCCCGTCAACCGGTTAAAACCGGTAAAACAGGAATTGGTTGAACCGGTTCCGGTTAATAAATACCGGTCCGGTTTCCATTTTTTTGGAACCGGAACCAGTTAAACCGGTCGAATTAAAAATAAATAAATTAATATATATATATATATATATATATATATATATATATATATATATATATATATATATGTTATATAACCTAATATAAGTATATTCTTAGTATATTTTAGGTATATGTAGTATAACTTAAGCATATAACTTAATATATATATACGTATATACGAATTTATAAACTTAGAAAAAAATTAAGCTATAAATAACTTAAGTTATAATATATAAGTTATAAGTATAAATATAATTTATATATATATATATATATATATATATATATATATATATATATATATATATATATGAAGTTATATGTTTAAGTTATATTACATATACCTAAAATATATTAAGAATATACTTATATATATCAATATACTTAGGTATAAGTATATTCTTAGTATATTTTAGGTATATATATACGAATTTATAAACTGAAAAAAATTAAGCTATAAATAACTTAAGTTATAAGTATATAACTTAAACATATATATATATAGGTTATAAGTATATATAGTATACATATAACTTAATATATATATTAAGTTATATGTATGCTGGTCTTAATTTGATGTTTCCAACTACTTTAGCACTTGCCAAAATCTTCACTGGTGATTCTTCCCCTTTCTTGTCCTCCTGTTCTTGTGAATCCTCTTGGACAGGCTTTAACTTTGGGTTTTATACATGACATTCTTGTTCATTGTGACCCTGTAATTGACATCTCTTGTAGTACCTGGGCATATAGTCGTATTTTATGTTTGTGTAAGTGGAAACAATTTCTCTAATGCTAGTAAGCCCGTCAACCGGTTAAAACCGGTAAAACAGGAATTGGTTGAACCGGTTCCGGTTAATAAATACCGGTCCGGTTTCCATTTTTTTGGAACCGGAACCAGTTAAACCGGTCGAATTAAAAATAAATAAATTAATATATATATATATATATATATATATATATATATATATATATATATATATGTTATATAACCTAATATAAGTATATTCTTAGTATATTTTAGGTATATGTAGTATAACTTAAGCATATAACTTAATATATATATACGTATATACGAATTTATAAACTTAGAAAAAAATTAAGCTATAAATAACTTAAGTTATAATATATAAGTTATAAGTATAAATATAATTTATATATATATATATATATATATATATATATATATATATATATATGAAGTTATATGTTTAAGTTATATTACATATACCTAAAATATATTAAGAATATACTTATATATATCAATATACTTAGGTATAAGTATATTCTTAGTATATTTTAGGTATATATATACGAATTTATAAACTGAAAAAAATTAAGCTATAAATAACTTAAGTTATAAGTATATAACTTAAACATATATATATATAGGTTATAAGTATATATAGTATACATATAACTTAATATATATATATATATATATATATATATATATATATATATATATATATATATATAAAAGTTATATAACCTAAGTATATTGATATATATAAGTATATTCTTTAGTATATTTTAGGTATATGTAGTATAATTTAAGTATATAACTTAATATATATATATCTATATATATATATATGATGTATTGCTGACTTGCTGTTAGTTAGTAAATATATAAATTTTACTTATAAACTTATATAACATATGTAAATATACCTACAATATACTAATAAATACTATAATATATATATACTATACAAAAAAAAAAAAAAAAAGAGGTTTTGGACATGTTAGAACCGGACCGGTCCGGTTTCGGTTTTTTAACCGGTGGCCGGTTCCGGTTTTTTAATCGAAAACTGGCTGGTTTGTTAACCGGTTACCGTCCGGTCCGGTTCTAACCGGTTAACAGGTTTAAGTGCTAGCATTCCTGATTATACGCTTAGGAAAGTTACTCACTCAATATATCTAACGTAAAAATATGTTAGATATTTTGTTTTCTACGAGTTTCTTTAATTTTCTTAAACTTTGCATGTACTTTCTACATTTTTTGTGTTATTATGCTACTTTATTAAAGTATAAATTGAAGAGTTAAAGATACACGGGTCATACGCCCCATGTCTTGAGGCTTGCACCTCGCTTCGTATTAAGTAAAATGTATGGCCTCGCGTCCCCGCCTTTTAAAACGGTCATATATAAATTTGTTGTTATCAGTTGATAATCTTTTGTATGGAAAAGAATTGTAGGTTTTATAGTATAGTAGATGGCCTATGCCCGTGCTGCGCACGGGTTCAACACTTCGGATTATAATGTATCTATATATATGTAGTTATGTTTAGATAGTGATAATATATATATATATATATACACTATGTTCAAAATACGATTAATATAACATTGTAGTTTGTGCTCCGTATCTAAAATTTTATTTTATTCGTGTTTGCTACGAAAATTTATTTACTTTTTAAAAGAGAAGACTTGTTTAAAAGAAAACTATTTTCCTCTCTTTGAGATAAAATAATAGCAATATTTAACCATCAGTTGATACTTTCAATTTTAATTCGATTAATTTAAAAGTGTAAAATACTTATTATTTTTTATCAAATTTTAATTTGGATAATTCTAATTCTAATTATTAAATTAATTTTACATGTTTGAAACGAAACAAAGTAGAAATTAATTTTCTATTTAAATGAAGAAATGCTAGTTTTTAATTTTTGGTAAATATTTTCGGTTTGACTCATTTTACTTGTCATGTTGTTTTTTGCATGGTTTTTAAGGAAACGTGAATTAAAATTATAATTTGACTAATTTATCTTATTCATTATTTGATCTTCATTTGATATTAATGTCTTTTCACATTTATTAGAGTAAGAATAAAAATAAAAAAGTAATTAAATTGTATCTTATTTTTTAAATATATATATATTTTAAGTATATTTATTTTAGTAAACATAACAAATGAATGACATGGCAGAATAACAAATACAACAATTAAATATTTTGAAGAAAAGTAATAATATGAGGTCCATGTTTTTTGTTGTGTAATAATTTCATTTGCTCTCACTAATGGGTTAATATGCATGTGGCAATGAATCAACTATTATTGACTTAATTGTTTGATTTTCTAAGCATTTGTTTTTTAACATTATTTGTTTTATTAATATGGGATTCATTCTTTTTTTTAATATTGCTTGATTCTGTTAATATGGGGCCCGCTCTTTTTTTTAAGGAACAACGGACGATAGTTTGCACTATTTTTATGCATATAATATATATATACTATATTCAAAACACGATTGATATAACATTGTAATTTGTGCTCCGTATCTAAAACTTTATTATATTAGTGTTTGCTAAGAATACAAAGTCTGCACTTTTTTTTTTGACATTGTTTATTTTTTTAATATGGGATTCACTTTTTTTTTTTATATATATATATTGCTTGATTTTGTCAATATGGGATACTATATTCAAAACACGATTAATATAACATTGTAGTTTGTGCTCCGTATTTAAAACTTTATTATATTAGTGTTTGCTACGAATAAGCATGGTGTTTAATATGGGGCCCACAATTTTTTTTTAACATTGTTTGTTTCTTTAATATGGGATTCACTTTTTTTTTTTTTTAATATTGCTTGAATTTGTTAATATGGGGTCCACTTTTTTTTCCCGTGGGTTCAACTTTTTTTTTTTTAATACTGATTGGTGTTTAATATGGGACCCACAATTATTTTTTAATATTAGTTATTGTTTAATATATATGGGGCTCACATTTTTTTTTTTACAATTTTTTTTTAAAATTTTTTATGGGCCTGTTTAATATGGGGCTCAATTTTTTTTTTTTATTGGGGGAGGGGGGTCCACAACGGACGACGAAAAAGGAGCCCCAACCGGTGCTTCTTAATAGTAGTAATATAGATTTTATACATCTAAATTCTAAGCCATAAAACATATAAATAATCCGCGGCAAGCATAAGTTGGTAACATATAAATTATGGTACGTAATATGTCACTTGGATAAACCTACGTTCATATAAAATTCTGTAAACTGTTATTGCATACGTATATACTTTTGGCAGAACTTCCCCCCCCCCCACAAAAAAAAAAAAAAAAACTGAGCTTGCCAATGATAGACATGATTAGTTATATTATTATACTAATAGAAACGTGACTCAACTATTTGTAGTTCTGTTGTTGCGGAAGTGAATTCTGATGGCTGCTAAAAACTATAGTCAAAGAAATACTAAGAGTCAGACGCAGTTCAGTTTTGACCGAATTAGTTTAACAAAAAGATAATCAGTTTGATTAATATAGCAGAGTTACAACTTATACTGCACTGAATCCCAAAACATCTACATATGTTAATCTCTTGAACCTCCACTATCTCACCGAGTATCTGTTACTTATTATCACTACAGTTATATAACAGGTAATTTTGCTTGGGCTTAGACAGAATCACGGAATATTTTTTCACTGCTAAAAGTTTTAAACCCTAATATTAGGGGTGTACATGGACCGGGTTGGTTTGGATTTTTTAACACTAAACCAAACCAATTGCGTCGGGTTTTTAAATTTATACACCAAACCAAACCAATAAGATTCGGGTTTTTCAACCTCGGGTTGTCTCGGGTTATTCGGTTTTCTCGGGTTATTCGGGTTTTTTTTTCCGGAATATTCTTGATACAAAATATATAACTTTTACTTCAAATATTTCTTTAGTCCTAGTAAGATACAACTATGTAATTAAGGTGTTTCATAAGAAAATAACACAAAATGTGAGAAGAGTGATGACGTTGTATTAAAATATTCAACAAAAGATAATAAAATCGGTTAAAATAAATATTGCTAATTAATAAACCATAAAGAAAATGACCATAATCTAAAAATACTAAATCATACTAAAATAAGTACGGCTAATAAGTATTATTTACATGACAAGAAAAAAAAACTTAAGTTATGTATTTTCACTCTCTAAACCAATTATGCAAAACTAAAGAATAGATATCTAACATTGTTGTCAGTCCTAGTGGTAAATTGAATTTCTTTTGTTAGTATTAGTGTTGACTTGGTTTTGGTTTAGACTTTATATGAGTTACTAACGTCCATAGGATATAAAACTTATTCGTATTCAAAATTCTAAGTTCAAGCTTTAATAATATGATAATAGATTAAAAACTACGAAAAAATTTAAGAAATATTTATAAATTACATTACAAATAAATATTTTAAAAATTGAATAAATGTAATGTCGGGTTGGTTTGATTCGGTTTGACTTTTTTTAGCTAAAACCAAACCAAACCAATTATGGTCGGGTTTTTTTTTTCAACACCAAACCAAGTCAAACCAAACCACTAGTCGAGTTTTTTTCTCAATTTGACTCGGTTTATCGGTTTTGTGCGGTTTGTCGGTTTACTTTGTACACCCCTACCTAATATTAAAGATTTGTACCAATTCATTGACAAATAGGTGTCTCTGTATTTATACACTTGTTCAATCATAATGAGCTCACCTCTATAATCCATCGTTTCAATGTGATGGAATCATGAGGAGCAGCTGCACATCACGTTTGACTCTCACTCCAAATGAAATGGTGTCACTTCATCTTACTCACATAGAAATATGAATTAAGAAGCATGATGCAACATGGAATCACTATTATTTCCCAAGAAGAAAAATAAAATTTAAACAATTGCGAGATAAAGTAGGTGAGAATCTACAAGGAATTGTAACTATCAAAACATTATCTTCATCCACACAACTACGATGCAAATTGTAACAAAAATTCTTACACAATTAAAGACAGGGAAAAATAGGAAAAATTCAACCAAGCAGCCAGATTAATAGAAACTTGTATGCATCGTTATATATATATATATAAGTCATATTAATTAATGTACATTCTCATCTTAATTAATAAACTAACCATCGTAAATTAGTATGATTTGATATAAACACATGGTGTGAATAAATAGCTACCAGCCTGATCTATGCGATTCAAAATTGTGATAATACGACTCATACTATTTAAACATGTTATATTGCAATTCAAATTATGGCATTTTGGTCACCGAATTGTTCTTTTGGAACCCAATTGCGAGAACTTGTAGAATTTCAGATCTTAGTCACAATCAAAGAAATTGAGATTCAATTATTTGATGTTACCTGTCCTTCCACTTCTTCCAATTATCGAATGTACCAACATTTTGGTCATGCTAATTGGCCAACTCTTGACTAGTAAGATAAGAGGACAAAAAATCACTAAGATATTTACGGGCAGATGAATTCTTTTTGTCAAGCTCCAAAAAATAGAGTGTCATGTCTCAAGGGAAAGAGTATGCTACTACTGTCTTTTTCCAATTTATGTCACTTTTCATTTTTTTTGAGATTCAAAGTATATAAATTTGAGAAATTGTAAATAACCATCTAGCAAAATAATAGCCAGTAATTTTTTTTTTTTAATATTAATGTATAATATTCATAAAATATACGTTTTTGATACATAATAGTGTATATTTTCTGTATATTTGGCTAGTTGAATGTAATTATTTTTGGCCGACTAGCCAAATATGTAACTTGCAATGATCAACATTTTAAATGGAGTACTTTTTATTATATTGACATGAGAAAAGTTGTAATTTTGAAAATATAAATTTAATTTTAAAAGTATTAAGTTGATCTAATTCAAATTAATTTAAAAAATTAATCAAAGATAAAGTGAAAACACCACATAAATTGGGGACTGGAAAGTACTAGGTAGCTAAAGCCATTAATTAGCATACTTACTGTAGTTTTTACCGGTTGGGTGGTCCACATTGGTGCGTAGGTAGGTAGTCAGCTTGTACTTCATGTGTCCGCTGTCCATACGCAGACAAACTACTTCCCGCTAATATATCATTCTATTTTCTCTATCTTTCTTTATACATTATTTCCAATTATCCCATATTATAATTCACAGCAGCCATCTCTGAAACAACCCCATTAATATCACATCACAACTATAAATAGAATCAGTTGAGTCCCAGGATTTCAGCCTGTGTGTTATAAGTTGTAAATCTTTCATACATCACAAAGATTCTTTGAATCAGCTATTTAACGGTAAGGATCCCAACTTTCTTGAATTTGAAAAAAATTGGTTTTTTGGTGGCTTTGTTAATTACAATTTTGGTTTATGAGTTGTTGGATCTGTGGTATTTGTCAGGTGACATCAAGAAAAGAAAATGGCCAGGAAGAAGATCAGAGAGTATGATTCAAAGAGATTGTTGAAAGAACATTTCAAGAGACTTGCTGGTTATGATTTGGCCATCAAATCTGCACAGGTAACTCAATAATGACCTTGTGATTCCATTAACATTGGTTCACCTGATCACCTCAACCCCTTTTCCTAAAAGGGGTTAAAAATTAGGCCAACTAACTCAAATCTACACAATGTATTTGAGGATACAGATTTAAGTCTGTGAGTAAGAATTTAGAAATGGGGTAGATTTCTCGGTCACTCAACTAATAGTTATTATCTCAGACAGTCAGTCACCTTGCTTCTTGATTCCAATTTTCTCCAACAAAAAAGTGACTTTATGATGTAATAACTAATTACTATTAGTTGAGTGATCATCTGAGTAATCAACTCATCAGAAATGTAGGGGATGGTTCTGTTCTGCATTTATTAGGACTAAAGATGCAAATTGAAAATATAGTTGCAGTCTAGTAGTTGTAACTCTGTCTTGCATCACTTAGGTGCAGAATCTAACTCAGATATGAAATGTCACCTCTAATGTTGAGATCTATTTTTGCCCATTAGGAGGAAACTCCTAGGCTGGTCCAAATAAGTTGCTAAAGCCCATAATAGTAGATCTGGTTGATGGTAGTGTATGTAAAATGTTGGATCATAGGCTCTGAGACAGCTACTAAAGAATAGTAGGAAATGGATCTTGCCTAGCAGTGATCCTATTCAAGTGTTATTCACTGCATATTAAGAGTGGCAAACGGGCTGGTTGGATCGGATGTATGGGCGGGTTGAAAACAGATAAAATATATGAGCCGCCCATATTTAACACGGATAAAAAATGGGTTAACCTACGGATAATATGGATATCCATATTATCCGTGGTTTTAGGAACAGTCAGGTGAGAACACAAGCTAAAAGCCAAAATAAGCTTAGATTCTTAGAAAGCAAGAACTCATGAAAAATAACAAGCAAACAATATGGATATCCATTTTTTAGTGGATAATATCCATATTTGATCCATATTTTAAAAGCTAGTTATCCAACCCATGTCCAATGGGTCGTATTGGATAGTTATCCAACCCATGTCCAATGGGTCGTATTGGATGGTTACTTGTTTTCTTTTACCATTTTGCCTGCCCTACTGCATATCTTCTTCAGGTCTTTCATTGTGTATCCTTTTGGTAGTATTCAGAGCCCTCAAAGCAATTAGCAAAATGAGTTTATTCTATGATCCAGACGCCATACAGCACTGTCTTAGATTCATTTCCTATTTCAGGTGGACGGGGCTGGAGAAACAATCTTTCATGTTACTTGTGACAATTATAAATTGCATTTGACGATTTATTTTAGAGAATATAAGAATGCGGAAATTTATTCCTCTGTGCATTATGATGATAGTATTTGTCCTTTCTATGTCTTAGGTTACAGAGTCAACTGATTTGAATGAGCTTGTAGAGAAAGAGCCATGGCTTTCTTCAACACAATTGGTGGTAAAGCCTGATATGTTATTCGGGAAGCGTGGAAAAAGTGGACTAGTTGCCTTGAATCTTGATTTGGCTCAAGTTGCTTCTTTTGTGAAGGAACGCTTAGGCAAAGAGGTGATTGAAATATTCCCGGACCATAACTTTGGGGTGATATTGTTATAAGAGAACACATTATATACTTTATCCAGCAACACACATTATTTATACTATTACTGATTCTTTGTTTGCATGTTCTTCACATTAACAGGTAGAGATGGGTGGATGCAAAGGGCCCATCACAACCTTCATCGTTGAGCCATTTGTACCCCACAATGAGGAGTTTTACCTTAATATTGTTTCAGAGAGACTTGGTTGTAGTGTTAGCTTTTCTGAATGTGGAGGAATAGATATTGAAGAGAACTGGGACAAGGTATGTGAAATGTGCCTGTTCTGTTACGTTAAATATGTTCAGTATTTTATACATGTATATTGATTTGACATGACAACCGTGTTAAATCCAGGTTAAGACAATCTTTCTGCCAACGGGGACATCTTTTACATCAGAAGTTTGTGCACCACTTGTTGCTACTCTACCACTAGAGGTAAATGTTTGAAAACACCACAAATTAGGAAACTTGTTCCGTGTTGCCACCCGTAATTTGAAATTCATTGTCAAGTTGGAGCATTGAGTAATGATCCTCTTCTTAGAGAAAGGGAAAATAAGAAAAGGAAGATCAACTTTTAAGTACTTCTGTATACATCGAGTTTATTTGTAATCTGAAACGTACCCCTGATGTGAAATTCACTTGTATTGTACAGATCAAAGGTGTAATTGAGGAGTTCATCAAAGTGGTTTATACTTTGTTTCAAGGTATGCCCAAATTGTGTTATCACATAAGTTGTAGCCGTTGGATTTGGTTTAGCCTCTGAATATTTCTTTATATTCAGATCTGGACTTTACTTTCCTGGAGATGAATCCTTTCGCATTGGTTGAAGGAAAGCCTTATCCGCTTGATATGAGAGGAGAGCTTGATGACACTGCTGCTTTTAAGAACTTTAAAAAGTAATGTCTTGGCACACTTGCATTTACCCATTCTACTCTCTTCCGGATACATTAAGTAGAGTCTGCACGCATCATTACTTTAAAAATATATCTTTCGTTCTGCAGGTGGGGAAATATTGAATTTCCATTGCCATTTGGAAGAGTGATGAGTGCTACAGAGAGCTTTATCCATGGCCTAGATGAAAAGGTATTTCTTGACACTTTGGAATTTAATTAATAAAAGCATGGGGAATAAAAGACTCGGAATTGCTTACCCTCCCCACTCCCCGGAGGTAGAAAAAGATGTATCTGTGAACAACTGATAACATGCTAAAAGTGTTCAATTCATTGTTCTATCTCAGACAAGTGCGTCTTTGAAGTTCACGGTCTTGAACCCCAAGGGGCGAATTTGGACAATGGTTGCTGGTGGAGGTGCCAGTGTCATCTATGCAGATACTGTATGTTTCTCTCCTTTGCTGGTTACTTTGACTATCCTTCTGTTGCATTTTTCTAATTGCCATGTTGGGTTACCTTCAGGTTGGTGATCTCGGATATGCTTCTGAGCTTGGGAACTATGCCGAATACAGCGGTGCTCCAAATGAAGAAGAGGTCTTGCAGTATGCCAGAGTTGTAATTGATGTAAGCATAAAGTATTCGCATAAATTAACAGGATCCGACATGCTTTTGGAACCTACTATACCATCATAGTTAGCTTGTTATGGCATATTCTTGGTTTATACGTCTAGAGAATGAAAACAGCATTCTTATTAGGAGAAAGATACTCACTTCATCCCCAATTTTGCAGTGTGCAACCGCAAATCCTGATGGCCGTAAGAGAGCCCTTGTGATAGGTGGTGGAATAGCCAACTTCACTGATGTTGCTGCTACATTTAGTGGTATAATTCGAGCTCTGAAAGAGAAGGTATGAAACCATCATAACTCATAGCCATCTTCAATATGACTTGCATTAATTTAGACACTCCTAACTCGGCGTTCTTGTAACAGGAATCAAAGCTTAAAGCTGCAAGAATGCACATATATGTTAGAAGAGGGGGTCCAAACTACCAAAAGGGTCTCGCTAAAATGCGGTCTCTTGGGGAGGAAATTGGCATCCCAATTGAGGTATGAACTGGTATCCAGCAATAACTAGTCTAAAACCATTTTTTCTTTTTCAATAGAATCAAGCAACTTCGACCTCACAACTATCGTTGTTAATCTTTTCCCGTCCCTTAATTTATTGTTGTAGGTATATGGACCTGAGGCAACCATGACTGGCATCTGCAAACAGGCTATTGAGTGCATTACTGCAGCTGCATAAAGCAACCAACTCTGCATTCTCCAAGCTTAAATTGTTTTGGTTTTCTTTTTGGCTTTGTGTTAGCATAATGTTGTTTGCCGAAGATAAAAGAGATTGATTTGTACTTGTGACATTTTATATAAATGAGCCATCAGCAAATGGGCTCTATTAATGAACTTTGTTTATCAGTTTCTTAAGTAAACAAGAATTCTATAGAAAAAACGTTTTCCCATACCTAGACACAAAAGGGGGGTGATTTATGTCTTGTCAAATTTTTGACCTCTTAAAAGTTTGCCTAACTCGAGTTACAACCTATTGAACTTAGGTACATGGAACTGGTTCTCTTACTCTAAAATTAACTATGTAGAGAATATAATGTGGACATAAATAGGACATAGATTTTGCATAGAAATCCTCCTTGCTCAAGTGAGTAAAAACTATGACCCACATTTGTAGCATTTCAACTCAAACTCCACTAAAACAAATGAGCGAATTCAGGTCGAATTCTAAGAGATTTCCTTTAGCCCTTTCAATGTCTACAATCACTTGACTGTAGCAACACTTTTAAGCTAACTCTAGCCTAAAAACGAAAAATAACTTTCTGTAGAATAGACTTCTTGAAAAAGTGAATTATGTTACAACTCAAATTAGGTTACAATTCAAAACATCTACTATAATAACTAGACCAACAATAGAACGGAACGAAAAAGAACTTCAAACGTGGGTCTTGATTCGTCAATTTGATCTTTCTAACACAACTTACAAGATTGTTTCTTGTTTTTGCTCCCAAAATTCTCTCAATATATGTGTTTTTTTTTTTTTTTTTTTTTTGACGATTTTATTTTATTATACTAAGTAGGATCATAGATGGTAGAGGTACTTCCACTATTATTGATAGCGAGTACACTGGAATTTAAGAAAACAACTAATGCAATATATAGACCAACATATATTTTTATTAATTATAGTCATTTGAGCTTGGGTGTGCTTTATACCATCATATAGCAAAGGGAGGAGGACTAGGCCTGACCTGAAAAGAGGATGAGGAAATCATCCTTCCAAAAAAGGGAAAGGATTGGTCATGCTATATACCTAAGTCCAATTCTTCAATAGGCAATAACTGACAAAAAAAAAATTAGTTTTATCAAATCTTATTCTAAAACTAAGGCAAATTGGCTTATCCAATTGAAAGGGCCCTTTGAATCTCTAGGAATATTCTGAAAGGCAAAATACATGGAAGAATCACCCTTAACATATGCACTTTTTGCCAAAATATCAGCTACCTGATTGACTTATCTATAGCGGTGAATAAATTTAGCACTTGCTTGATTTAGAATTTGTGATGTGTCATTAATAATGTGTTTTAGTCTAAGGTTACTCAGATGTGGTTTTGTTACCGTATTTTTATTGATTAGTGAATCCAGCTCTCTACTGAAAAAAAAAAAAAAAAAAACCAGCTCTAGAGTGAAATTTGTATACCCATTCTGGACAAGTGAGGATGGCTTAGTGGTTAAGCACCTCCACCTACGACCGATAGGTCCTGGGTTCGAGTCACACTGGAGGGGAAGTGTGGAAACACTATAAATCCTCCTAAATTGGTGGGAAAAAAAAAAAAAAAAAGTATACCCATTCTGTGAACTTATGGAAAGTCATAAAACATAAAATAAAGTGCAAATTCTCAAAACAAGGAGTTGGTTTGTTACAATAATATTTTTCTAAAAGTAGACTAAAAGATAAAATAAGACACATAAGTTTTATTTGCTTTCCAAAATAATGAAGTGTCATACAAAATGATACTCCCTCCGGTTTAGAAAGAGTGTATAATTAGTCATTTGCACACTCCTTAATAAAATACTATTAATTCTTAGACAAAAATAGGTAATTTGACTAAATTACTCCTAATTAAATAGGTATTGGGATCTGGTCACTTAACATTTAACAAGGACATATTTGAAAAAAAAAAAAAATCTTAATTTGGTAAGTCGACACTTCTTTTGAACCAAAAAATAAAGGCTAAGTAAACACTCTTTTTGAACCAGGGAGTATTGAAGGAACTTTTGCTTTAAACTCGTAGGACAAGTTAGGTTAAAACATATTTCATCGGTTATTTAGGTTCGCTAAACAGGGTAACATGGAAATTACTGGCCTCGATGAAATTAAAGTTAGAGAGGAGTACTATGTATAGGTTAATGAATAAAGTTATAACCCAATCCAGCACTAAACTGCAGAGTTGTTTGTGTCTCCGATTTAGTAGGCATTTGGTCATGCGATATAAAATTATAATTTTATATTTTGATTTTAAATCAATTTTTGTTTATGTAATTTATGTAAAATTTCAATTTCAACTTCATATCATAATTTCAATTCCCAAATTCTTCAAAAATGTATGATTTGGGATTCCAAATCATGATTTTTTATTTAAAATTTTAAACTTTGACTCATAAGTTTATATTTTGTAAAAAAAGATACAAGATCAACTCCATCGAGCTTCATGAAGATGGAGTCTTTGAGTATATACGGACCGTATAAAATATACGGCCCGTACAATTCCAACCGTATAAAAGGGATTTCAACAATAATTCTTGGTTTGATTCCTTTCACTTTCATCTCATTCTCAAGCCTCAAATCTTGTTCTTAATTCATTTCAATTCCAAAATTTTCTTGGATGCTTGATGGTTTTGTGTCCCTAATCCTTTGGTAGGGAGCAAAAAAAAAATGTATAGAATTTTAAATTTTTTAGTTATTTCAAATTGATACCTTAGATCAATTGGGGCTTCACGACTGCGTTTTCAAGTTATCACCTACCCGGGCCGAAATTTTAGTTATTTTCCCGATTTTTGCATTCCATTTTCTTGTATGTGTCTCTCAACTAGTAGCCATTTAGTAGTTATTCCTACTTTGTGTTTTCTAGTTCTTGTGTCAGTATTTTCATTCGTGCTAATTCTTTTCGTGCATTTCTCGTTTTTATCGCGTTGTTAATTTCTTGGCTCAAGTGCGTTTATTTTGAATTGAGTCATCCTCTTCTTCGGGTCTAACAAGAATCCATTCCGACCTCAAGTAGCAATTGTGCACCTTGCAAGCAACCGAATCCAATCGAGAATTAACATCGGCCAATCCATTTGAGTGGTAAAAGGCAAGAGTGTGTGAGTTCATTTGAGTGGTGCTAGCCGAGCACAAACGAGTGTAAACACGAGTGTGGTGAGGTTTCTTTACTACTAACGTGTTTGCTAGGTGTTCTTTGCAGGTACTTCTCCATAGATTCCGATTCATGTGGTGGCGATTATGATTGTTATGGCGATGATGGTTGTAGTTACAAAGGGGAGGACTATGGGAGCTATCAAGGATGTGATGATAGGGAATATGAGGGCTATATGGGGAATGGTGATCATGAGGAAGCTCGGGGAGAGAATTACCCTTTTGAAGGAGAATATGAAGAAAGTGGTACTCATGTGTCTTATGAGGAAGATGGAGATGAAGAAGAACCTTGTTATGATTCGTATGGTGAAGATAATAAAGCTGAAAATTCTTGTGCTATACATCATGAAGATGAAGACAACTCGAGATAAGACTCTCCTTCACACATATCTTATAGGTCTTATGGGGGAGGTTCTTATACAAATAGGACTTGTGAAGGGTGTGGCTATGAAGGTAGTGGGGGTGCTAATGTTGACTATGGAAAGTCTTCTAGTAGACATGCCTAAAGAAGGTGGTTCCAAAGAGGCGATTCATGGAGACCAAAGTAAACCTTTGTGGTAGAGAGGGAATTCTTGTGCTTGATGACGATTGTTACACCAACTTCATCACCCCTCGTGCGGTTGAAGAGTTAAGGTTACCTTGTGTGATTAGGCAAAATCCTTATTATGACGAGGGAGGGTATTGGGTTGATAGGAGAGTGATGGTATTCATTTCACGTGGTGAGTACCAAGAGGAAGTTTGGTGTGATGTGCTTCCAATGGATACTTGTCCCGTATGTTTAGGTGGCCCTAGGTTTCGAAGGCATGAGATCATATATGAGCAAGAGTGGCATAAGTATGTCGTGGATGAAAGGAGGAAACCTCTATTTTCATACGTACTTCGTAGAACGAATCCAAGTATAAAAGTGCAAGAGCCTAATGTGAAATGGCCTATCTTGATTATGGAAGCTAGTGGAGAAGAGTATGTGAAATGGGAGTTCATGATGGAAGAAATCTTTGCTAGTTACCCTTATTCCCAAGAAAGGAAGATGAAATTGGCTATTCGGACTTTTGAGAAGAAGCTTGCAAACTATTAGGCGTACAAGAGGGGAGATCCAATCACTACTTTAGATGCAATGAAAGAGAGCTTGAGAGGCCATTATCCCGAACCACATGAAAGGGGGTATAGGAGCAAAGCCATTTCCCAAGAGAAGAAGTCAAAAGGGAAGAAGCAAAGTCCCTCTTGTGAGATGCCACAAATTCAACATATTCCTTCACCTATAGAAACCCCAAGTGAGATTTGGGCGGTATTGAAAAGGAAGTGGTTGAAAGGAGGAACGGCGAACAAGACCATTACTTCACTTGGTCAAATGAGCTTCCCTTTGGTGTCTCAAGGCAAGGAAGATCTCTTACATGAGAATCAAGGTAAAATAACTTCTGTCAATACTCTTACTTTATTGAGTGATCTTAATGCCAATTTGAGTATAAAAGTTAGTTTACCTTGCATTGAGCCTAGTGAATCCTTGTCATGTCTTGATAATGTCATTGTTGAAAGTGTCCCTACACTAGTTGATCCTATTGATGACCGAATTGATCCTTCTTGCAAGGTCGATTTGTGTCCACCTAGTGTTGACACTTGTGCTTTGAATGATAGTGCATTATCGAATGCAGGTGCTCAAACACTAGTTGATCCTTTAGATGACCAAATTGATTCTTCTTGCAAGATCGATTTGTGTCCACCTAGTGTTGACACTTGTGAATTAAATGGTAGTACAAAGTCATGTGATCATCATGTTAGTAATTCTTGCGAGTTTGACATAGTACCAACTTGTGTTGATCAACTTGCTTGTAATGATAATTCACTACTTGAGGATCCTTGTGATGTGTTTAATGTACCTCTAGTTAGTGATAATGTTGATATAGTTGGTCAATTGAAAGAATGTGACATCTCACCCTTGTTTGTTTCATGTCAAAATAGGTCTCTTGATCATACTTTAGTGTCATGTAATAGTGGTGATGTGTGTCATGTAGATAGTCATGTGAACGAAAACTGCATTGAAAGATGACATTGGTTCTTTTGAGAGTGAAATGACATGCTTTGACTCCTCATTGTTCATGGATTACTCTCTTGTAAAGGATAATGTTTTATTTGAGGATGACATGACTATTGAGAGTGAAGTACCTAGTGGAATGTTTTGTAACGTTGAAAGTGTGGCCAGTTTTGGTGACTACATGGTATTTGAAAATCCACTATGGGATGATAACACTCTTCCCTATGATGGAGATCCTCCCTTGAGGAATTGTGATCTACTTATTGGGAGGGGAAGTGTTCAAAAGGAAGGTGAAACTTGTCTGCAAATTGCTAATTCTTCCTTGGGTGTTCCGAATAGTAGTAGTATGATTGACCATACTCTTGAGTTTAATAGTGAAACTAAATTTGAGGACACCCTAGATGAAGTTATTTTGCGTGACACCTTTCTTTACTATCTATTTGCATATGATGACATTCATGATCTTTTTGGGAGTGCATCTTGTGGAGGGCGGGGTCCTATTGGGGTACATAGTTGTTGCCTTGCCCGTGATATGTGGGTATCTTTTCCCTTTGACCCCGGTGAAGTCTTAACTTGGTGTGAATGGTATCATTTTGCAATTGAGGATCATTTGTATGTCCTACCAGCTTGGTGTCTTGAAACCCTTGGCTCTTTTAGAATATCCTCATTTCTTAATCTTTGGGTTAGCCAAGTTCTTAGTGCTCTACTTGAGAGCTTATTTTGCTTGAAAATGGTTGATACTTGGCTATATCACAAATTTGTACTTACTTGGCGTGGTGGTAGGTTAGTCGACCCTAACACTAACCCTGATCCGTTGAGGACTTGGTTTTTGTTTGTCTCCCTTATGGTTTTGCAAGGTTTAGATTCGAGGACGAATCCTTTTCAAGAAGTGGAGAATGATACAAGACCAACTCCATCGAGCTTCATGAAGATGGAGTCTTTGAAGATCATGGGAGGCACACATAGGATGGCCTTCAAGATATGGGAGATAGCTTGGATGGAAGACTTCAAGAACGTCACATTCAAGATATGGAAGATAGCTTGGGAGGCTATTTGGAGAATGAGGCTATTCATGCAAAAGGGACTAGTACTTAAATGCAAGCCTTTTCAAGTTTCACTTCCATGGAAGACATTCAAACAAGGCCCTTACTTCATTAAGGGTATAATTGCTAATAATGTAGTGTCTTCTTTATTTCATTAGTATAAATAGTAGACTAAACATTTCAATACTTGGCTTTTTGATGAATTATGAATATATTGAGTGTTTTAGGGTTATCTCTAGAGAGAGAAACTTGTGAGAGGCCTTTGGTAGGCTCTTGTTGAATCTTGCATTGTTGAGAGGTTGGTTGCTTGGGAATTCAATTCCCTTAAGGTCAACTTAAGAATTTGGTGTTTCTTTTGATGATAATTTAGAGGTCTTAGTTTTATATAACTTTGGTTGCTAAATTGAATCTTAAGTTGTGTCAAATTATCTATCTTTTCTTTTCTTTTTGTTTATCTTCTTAATTTCTCATTTCCACGTATCCGTTCTTGTATCATATAAGTTGGTGGATATATTTATCAACCATGTTTAACAACTCATGTTCAATTTTAAAGAGTAGTTATACTACGACTCATGTTCAATACCATGTGGAAGGATTATATTAAAGAGTAGTTATACTATAACTCACGTTCAATTTTTCTTTTTATTGAACTAAAGTTCGATTAATAGATGTTGTATATTTTAAAAAGGTCTTCTAGTAGCGTATTAACTTTGTTATGAACTATGATTTGCTCATTTGGTAAAATTCTAAAAGAATTAGGGAAGTTTTGATGGTTTTCACAACTTGTGAGGTTTTATGTTTATGAAAAAAATACAACTTAAGAAATCCAAATTGCATGTTCAAATAAAACTTCAACTTCAAATCACCTTAATTTCAAAACATTGATTTCATATCATGATTTCAAATCACTGATTTCAAATCATGTCCAAACGGGTCTTAAACCTTTACACTCAATCAAGTGTATCCTTAAAAGACAAATTTCATACTTAAAGTAGAAGTATAATAACTTCTTTGGTTCCAATTTATATGTTAATATTATCATTTAGAGATCAATAAGTTGTTACAAATTTCACAAACATTTTCTAAATATTTCAATTTTAATAATAAGAAATTGTGATTTATAGTACTTCAATGTCTCTTGGGTTTAGAAAAATAGCTAAAGGATTGATGTCTAAATTTATAAGTTGACGCTATCACACTTTGAATCTTATTACGACGCTATCACAAATCTTATTATCCTTTTTGAGATGAATAGAATATAAATAGACCTCGTGCTAATAAATTTGAATTAGCTAAGTCCCTTAAAAAAAATACACTGCAAGACGAAATAGAACCCTGAAATAGTAGGGATCTAGTAGCTTAGTTGGTTGCAGGGGCGGAGCCACCCATGCCCAAGGGATGTCAAGCGACACCCCTTCGCCGGAAAATTACATTGTACAGATAGGTGAAATTTTAATTTTATAGGTATGTATACCAGTGTTGACACCCCTTGACACAAGTTGATGGTTTAGCTCAACAATTAAGGGGTTGCAAAATTTCCCTACTATCGCGTGGTCGAACCTGGGTAACGATATAACTATATTTTTTGACACCCCTTAATGTATATCCTAGCTCTACCACTGATTTGGTTGGCTACCTGAACTTTCACCTTATTGGTGAGGGTTCGAATTCCCGCCCCCATTTCCCCTTTTCCTATCCCCTATATAATAAAAAAAAATGAAAAAGTTAAAAAAATAAAATGAAATACTATTTTTATATAGAGACTTTCGAATTATTATCCAACTTAATACTTCCTTTGTCCCAATTTATGTGATACACTTTCCTTTTTATCCGTCTAAAAAACAATGATGCATTCCCTTATTTGACAATAATTTAACTTTAAACTTTACTTTTGATGATTTATAACCACACAAATATCTTCAACTTGTTTTAGACCACAAGATTCAAAAGTCTTTATTTATTTCTTAAATTCCGTGTCCAGTCAAACTATATCACATAAATTGGGACGGAGGGAGTAATAGTTAGCATTTTATAAAGGGATAATTTCAGAGACCTCCCCTCAGGTTTAACTCTATCACACTGACCTCCCTTGTGGTTTACGATATTATGGTGACCTCCCTTATTTAGATTTTTTTGTAACAATTCCTTTAAACCATTTATCATAAATAAAAATTAATACAATATGACAGATTTGCCCTTTTAGATATTACTGTAATATCGTAAACCACGAGGGAGACCAATTAGAATATGAGAAAGAGATATAGAAGAATTCCGGGAGGTCTTTGAAATTATCCCTTTCATAAATTCAAGCCAACTATTCTATTCCAATTTTAGTAAAAACTTATCTTACCCAATCTTTCTGTTCCTCCAATAATTCTTCCGTATCTCTTTCTCCCTATCACACATCTCTCAATTTTTGTTCGTGAATTTGCTTTGATCATTGAATGTTCTTAATTTGAAATGCAGCTAGATCAAGGAAGAAGAGAAAAATTAAGACAGAGAGTTTTGAGGGAAGAATTAGATGAATGGTAGGGGATCTAAAGGTTCTGAATACACTTATGCAACCAATATACAATGGTACCAAATTGGTGTTGCTTGATCTTGTTGGAAACATTTTGGAGGAGTTGATTATGAAGTTTGGTTTCATTTAGAACTGATTCGAATCGATTTTGATATATAAAAAGATTTTTGAAGTCGAATTTTGCAAAAGGAAAAATAAGACAATGGTGTATGTTACAATATATCATTGTATGTTTATATTTATGTATATCCTACGTCTGTCGTTTATGTTATTATATACATAACATACATATAATACACAATTGACATACGTGTCACATACATATGATATACAAGTGACATTCATGGGATTGTTCTTCAATCTCACAGTTCAATATGAAATTTGATTCAAAACCTCACAAAATCTATATTAAACAGGTCAGACTTGAGATATTAGCTCCTCACTCAAGATGTTCTCAAACTTTTGGAGCAACAGCCAATTGAGAATGATTCCGATTTTGCAAACCTTAATTTAGCTCGATGCTTCAAAGTTTCATAGAAAATGGCTGACTTCGGTTCTTCATGTCTTAATCACCAAAGCAATAGTCAATCAAAATTTCAACTTTATTCAATATTTTTCAGGAACTGTTTTTACAAGTGAACTCAATTTTCCAAAAAGAGAAAAAATCAATCATGATTTCAAACCAACAACATCCAGCCGTTTCGGTTCGAGAATCATATCGACCGTAACCAACTCAAACAAGCAACAACTGTCCGCACTATTTGAAAGTTCAAATCTTTTAAATTCCTAATATTATAGATTTTATTGGAGATTGTACATATTAACGTAAACTTTTTGTTGTAATATTTTGAAAATAACAGTATTGTGAGTTAATTCTATTTTGCATATTTCTATAAAAATCACAAAAAAGAAACACCTAAGCCTGACCCAATCTTTCCCCCCCGGCCAGTGGCCTCAAAGTAGACAAGATTAGACTTCAATTTTTTCTTTAGAAAAATAAGTTATTTAAAAAAAAAAAAAAAACTGATTTTTCTAATGGGAGTACGAAAACAAATTTTATAAGTAGCATTTCAAGTTCATTGTCTCCTTCACTCTCCCCCGACCCCCGCACTCCCACCCTACCTTATCCCTTTAGTGTTTTCTTAAATTATATATAAATACTCTTGAAATAATATTTATTTTCTTAATTATCAAACACTAAAATATAAATAAAAGATTCATATATTTTTCAGGATAACATTTTCCTTCCTACCAAACACACCCTAATTAGTCAAAGTCTTTTCCTAACAAACTGCACTATTTCATATTGCATTACATTCATAGTGTCCTCTCATAAACCTTTCTACCATCATAGCCAACAAAACAATTGGCCAGCTTTTTAAAAATGATACTATGGTGTTTGCTTCAAAATTTGAAAAATCGAACCCTTTTTTCTTGTTCCAACCGAACACCAAAAAAGTAAAAAAATCAGTTTTTGCAGAAATTAATATCTTTATTGCCTCTTCTTTGGGATTAGAAGGTTTTAAAAAAGTAGAGTCACATCAACGCAAGGCTGGTTTGCTTAATAATAACGTAATGTGCATATGGCATAGGTCCAATTAATTCATGACATGTTGAAGAAGAACAAAGATTTTCTTTTACATCAATCACCTTTATTTCCACTTTAACCTTTTTTTTTCTTTTTTTTTTCTTTTTTCTCACAATATTTCCTCTTTAACTATTGAGATTAGTACTATTGTTTGGTTAGGTGTTGATAATTGGGCAGGTGACCGAAATGGGCCCCATATTCTACTGTAATTGATGGGTTTAGCATTTCATTTGATGTAAAGTTCACATGTCAAATATTCTCGAAAAGAAATCCCAAAATGGATACGAATGATTTTTATTCAAAGATGGAGGCATCAAATTCATACAGGATCTCCATTTCCCTTTACTTTTTTTAAAAAAAAATCTTTCTTCTTTATATTAATTTGATTTGATTGTGCAATTCTAGTTTAATCTCTAAGTCATTAACTTAATCTCTAAAGTTATTGATCCCTTGAGATAAAAAGTTTTCACGCTTTAAAAGTAGCTCATATAGGCCTAAGTAATTAGCATTTGTTCAGCTATTATTTTGAAGAAAATTGTGCTTCGTATAAAGCAGAAAAAAAGTTTTTTTTTTTATTTAATGAAAAAAAAAAATTGCAAGACTTTTTTTCTTTAAAATGATATTTCAACAATTGATTTGGTGTCACGTCAATGTAATAGTAGCACATATAAGGTATTAGTATCACACTTGGGATTTAAACTTGTGAACTAGAGTAATTATTTGACTTCCTTTGCTACTAATCTATATAATAGTATCTTCCTTATGTCCTCCCTTCGCTACTATAATACTACGGAGTAGCATTTTTCCTTCTCTCAAGGAGATCCAACATACCATAATTTGCATAATGTGATTTTTTAATGAAGGGAATCCAATTTGCATAATGTGATTTTTTAATGAAGGGAATCCAATTGAACTTAGTCCTGTTCCTGCTTATGGCATTAAATGATGTAATATGATTTTCTTTTATGTCAATCTTTTAGAAAGGAAAAAAAAAAAAAAGGAAGGTACATTATATCACCATTTTGGTTTAATCGTTCGAGAGGAGTTCACAAAAGTGCTAAATTTTCTACAATTACATCTATACATGGAATAATTAACTCAATAAACTTTTTGGTGCTTAGTCAACTTACATACCTTGGTAGGTTATTAGTTGTTGAAAAGGGCTAATACTTAATAAACAAAAGGTCACGGGATTGAAATGCAAATGTATAATTAGCTATTTCAACCATCTCATTCTCCAAAGCCAAGAAAAATACGTTGTGGCCATTACAAATGACATAAAGCGAAAGAATAGTCTTGGGGTGTGGGACTGAAATTCCAATTTGCCTTTGGTAAAAGCAAAATTGATAGAGAAAGATTGATGTAAAATATTCATTATCAATTAATTAATAAAATTGAGGGGTTTGAAAACTAGTCATCAGCAAGTGTAGACTAGAGAATATTCAGCTTTCCCAAAGCGACAAAAATACCATTGAGCTTCGGGTTCCACGAGTTGAGCAAATTTATGCATCTTTAAAGTATTTTGAAATATAGTTTTATATAATAGAGGTGACTTGGAACACTTCCCAGTCACGATGGGCCTGCACCAGGGGTTCGCGCTTAGCTCGTTTCTGTTTGCGGTGGCTATGGACGCTCTGACAAGCCACATTCAAGGAGAGGTACCGTGGTGCATGTTGTTTGCAGATGATATTGTGCTTATTGACGAATCGCGGAGCGGTGTGAACGCGAGACTGGAGGTTTGGCGACAGACTCTGGAGTCGAAGGGTTTCAAGTTGAGTAGGACTAAGACAGAGTACTTAGAGTGCAAGTTCAGTAATGGGAGTCAAGTAGAGGACGAGGACGTGCAGCTGGATACACAGGTCATCCCGAAGAAAGAAAGTTTCAAGTACCTGGGGTTGATCATCCAAGGGACTGGCGAGATTGACGACGATATCACACATCGTATTGGAGCGGGATGGATGAAATGGAAGCTCGCATCGGGGTGTTGTGTGATAAGAAGGTGCCGCCTATTCTAAAGGGAAAGTTCTACAAAGCGGTGGTTAGACCGGCTATGTTGTATGGGATGGAATGCTGGCCAGTTAGGAAAGCGCATGTCCAGAAGATGAAGGTAGCTGAGATGCGGATGCTGAGATGGATGTGCGGGCATACCAGGAGAGATAGGATTAGGAATGAAATGATTCGAGATAAGGTGGGTGTGGCCCCTGTGGTGGATAAGATGCGGGAAGGGAGGTTGAGGTGGTTCGTCCACGTGCAGCGGAGATGCGCTGATGCGCCAGTCAGGAGGTGTGAGAGGATGGCTGTGGTGGGCCTGAAGAGAGGGAGGGGTAGGCCAAAGAAGGCCTGGGGAGAGGTGATTCGGCAAGATATGGCGTTACTCCAGCTTACCGAGGACATGACCGGTGATAGGAGGGGGTGGAGGTCGAGTATCAAGGTAGAGGGCTAGTGGGGGGCTGCGAGGTTTCCTTTCTCGTATTAGGAGTATTTTTATCCCGCTTCTATGTGTTGATCTTGTCTATCTTTGTTATTTTATCATGACTTCGTTGCTCTTGCTATTTCTCATTTTCACATGGTTTTGATTTGCTTGTCCGTATCTGACTCTTTTCCCTTGTTTCCTTTGTTTTCCTTGTTTTCTTCTGAGCCGAGGGTCTTTCGGAAACTGCCTCCCTACCTTCCAAGGTGGGGGTAAGGTCTGCGTATATTTTACCCTCCCCAGACCCCACGTAGTAGGAGCCAACTGGGTATGTTGTTGTTGTTGTTGTACTACTTATATAATAGAATATAATATTTGATTTTACAGTGTGACATGTTGGTGTGCAGTAATATTGTTTTGTTGGAAGTGATTTGTCCAAATACTTACTTGTGACCTTCAATTATTCACGTGTTTCGTTAACATGAAGTCATAGATAAAGGAGTACTTCTCAAACCTCTACTCTACCGCACCTACTCATTTTGACATGAATTAAGTAATGTTTTGGTGAACCAAATCTTATTCTTCATTTAACTTAATTGTGGATTTTTTATTTTTTTTTATTATATAGGGAGTAGGGAAAGGGGAAATGGGGGAAGGGGTTACAACGTGGGGATTCGAACCCTCACCAACAAGGTGAAAGTTCAGGTAGTCAACCAACTCAGCTACTAGATCCCTACTAATTGTGGAATTTGAATTTAACTTCTACATGAAAATGATAGCAGTTTTTCTTCTTCTTTTTTTGTGAAGAAACAAAATATTTTATTGATAAACAATACGGATACAATTTTGTTTATCCCTTGATTCTTCTCTCCTAAATGTTTTTCATGATTCGAGGGCGTTAGTAGTGTATTTCTCGAAGTAGGATGATTTGAATTTGGATTTGGATGGGTGTGGACTTTCTTGGGATGTATTTGATCTCCATGAAAAGATATTATGGATCTTCTCGAAGTATTTATAGTCAAGAAAAATCTAACCACATATTGATCTCTCTGAGAATATCCCGAGAAGTTTATGGGATTTTGAGATAGAAAAGAAAAATCTTTTTCTTTTTGTGGATTGGATTTATAAGTTTGATTTGTGAGTTACGTCTAAAGAAGAAGTCTTGGTAGAACATAAAAGGTTGGATGGATGTACGTACTTTGTGAGACGTATTAGAGCCCGTTTGGATTAGCTGAAAAAAGTGGCTTTTAAGCATAAGTACTTAAAGTATTTTTTAAGTGTTGAAAGTTATTTTATAAATAAGCAGTTACGTATTTGGATAAAAGTTCATAAAGGATTTTTAGAAGTAAGGGTAGTATTGGAATTAACAGAAAATATAATGGATAAAAGGGTAAAGTTGTTGGTCAAATCAAAATGACTTTTAAGCCAAAAAAAAAAAATTAAGGTTGAGCAACTTCTTGGTTTTGACTTATTTTAAACATTTTTTAACTTAATTTAAACTATTTTTTATTTTTGTCAAATACTCAAATAAATTAAAAATGGCTTATAATCTAGTTTGACCAACTTATAAACCAATCCAAACGGGCTGTTAGTAGCCAATAACCTCGTACATCACATATTAATGTGTCATCCTCTCAACTTAGGTGATAATTTGGTTAGCAAGAAACAATATATTTTTTTAAAGCAACTTATTGAGTGTTGTGCATTATATTATATTATTAAAAAAATTGTGTGAGAATTCCTCAAAAACTGAATATATTACACGAACCCTCAATTTTTCACAATTCTCTTAGGAGCCGTTTGGACATGATTTAAAATCATAATGTGAAATCAGTTATTTGAAATCATGATGATTTGAAGTTAAAGTTTTGTTTGAATATACAATTTGGATTTCTTAAGTTGTATTTTTTCTCACGACATAAAAACCGCACATATTGTGAAAACCATAAAAACTTTTTCAATTCTTATACAATTTTACCAAATGAGCAAATCATAGTTCATAACAAAATTAATACGCTAATAGAAGGTCTTTCTAAAAAATATAACATCAAGTGATTGAACTTTAGTTCAATAAAAAAGAAAATTGAACAGAGTTGTATAAATAAATGCAGATGGTAAAAGTAAATTTGTTATAAATATACTACCAACTTACAAATCTTTTAATATTTGATATAAATGGTTGGTAAACATGTTTGGTAAATATATCTACCAACTTATGAATTTTTTTCTAAAAAATATAAACTTATGAGTCAAGTTTTACATGTAAAATAACTTGAAATCATGATTTAGAATCCCAAATCATACCTTTTTGAAAATTTTGGGATTTGAAATTATGATATAAAGTTGAAATTGAAATCTTGTGCAAATTGCATAAACAAACACTGATTTAAAATCAAAATATGAAATCATCATTTTATATCGCATGGCCAAACGCCTACTTACATTCAAATTTGAGCACAGTAATATAAACCAGTGCACATAAGCATTTGAAAAAATCTATCTTGATGTTGATAAATTTGGGCTTATAAGCGCTAACCCATTTGTTTGCAACAAATTTTTATATGTCGAGAATAAACTGCAACCACGAACAAAAAATGAAGAAACGAGAATATTTTATTGATAAACAGTGCAGGTACAATTCTGTTTATTCCCTCGATTCTTCTCTCCAAATTTTTCTACATGATTTGAGGGCCCTTAATAGCGTATCTCTAGAACGTTGAATGATCTGGGCCTCATTGCAATGTATTTGATCACTGGTTATTGATCCATTTGACTCATTACTAAACTAAAATAGTTGCATCGAAGAGTACCTATGCGCTATGTGTCATGCCCCAAAATCCACCCTAGGCGTAACAGGCATCCGATGCTATGAACAACACCGGAAGCACCTTATAAAATCAATAATCATCTAATCTCTTTCGAAAATCTTTTAGTAAATACGACAACCAGTCATTAATAAATTGGATAAAAGAACGATCATACTTTGATATAATCTAGCGGAAGTCAAATCAGAGACTTAGTAAATAAATGTGGCAAAATGTCCAACGAGTCACACAAGACTCCAACACACTACCCACAGTCTGACAACTGTCTACGGAGCTTCTAAGATAATAAAGACTGTCTAAAGATATCGAGACGCAACCCAAAATTAAAATACGAAAAGTAAAGATAGAATGGTGCCCCACGAACAATCATGTGGGCTCACCGAATAGTCTCGAAAACAGCAAGTTCTCTTAAGTCATAGGCGTATCACGAACCTGCTCCTCAATGATACTTAACATACCATAAAAAACAACAATGGTATGCTTGAGTACTGGGTACTCAGTGAGTGTCTAAGGGGCAATAGTTAACAAAACAAGATATGATGAATAAGATCAATAAAATGATATCAATGAAAATAACAGTTCAAACCCAGGAATAAAGTAAGTCAACAACATTAAAGAGTCATAAGAAAATCCAACAACAGAGGACACATTAACTTAACTCCTTACTATTTACCATGCCACGTATTTCACTTACGAATTCAATATCACCACAAGCCACTCATAGGCAACAAAATGTCAATCACTCGATATTCCATCTAAGAAGACACGGAGGCTAATCGTCCTCTGGACTAGCACAGCAACAAATGCACCGGGCGACATACCTCGGAGGTCAATCGTCCTCTGGACTGACATAGCAATAGATACTTTGGGCTAGGAAGCAACGGAGGTCAATCGTCCTCTGTACTGACACAACAATAGATACTCCAGGCTAGGAAGCAACGGAGGTCAATCGTCCTCTGGACTGACACAACAATACTCGTATCGATACGTTAGGATCCATAACAGCTAATCATCCTCTGAACTAGCACAGCTTTCCCATACAGGCCCAAACACAAACAAAATACAAATCATGGCATATTATCGAATCATCAATCATGGCTTAGAGCCGAATCTCACTTCTCAAGTCATCATCTCAAAATAGAGGCACTTCAAGTCATAACCGATTTAGAATCTTATTCAAATCTCTTATTCAATTTCAAGTTCAATAAACCCATTCAACAACAAAACAAGTTTAAGGTCCAAACTTTAGAAAAATAAGTTCAATCATCCAATAATGGGAAAAACGAGTTTCACAAAGTAGTATAATGCGTATAAGATTCGATGTGGGCTTGACCCTACACACGCATGACCTTATCTAAAAGAAATCATCTTTAATTCCAAAAGAACTTCCACCAAACAAGAGTTATAACTTATACAAAAAATCAAGGAAGGATTCTCAAATACAAATCGTTCTTTCACAATATAAACGTACTTCAAAAGTAGACATACTTGAAAAGATGATTTTTGAAATATAGGCATACCTTAAATCCCACTCAAATGTAATTCCCAAGGTTCTACAATCACACTACAATAGTTTTAGATGAGAAAGATTAAAGCTTTAATCTAATTCTACCCATATACCCCCTTTATAGAAAAACTAGGGTTTTCATGTCTAGAATGTGTTCTTGAACACTTCCATGAATCACTAGCGGATTCTAATCTTGTATAACTTTCTACTCTAACCCAAACTTAACAATAAACTCATAAAACTTAGAAGTCTTACCTTTTAGAAGAATTTTACACGCCTCTCTTCTTCCTCTTCTTGAATTTTTCAATGATCTAGGGTTTGGAGAGATGATTTATGATCAAGAAGAGATGAACTTTAGTGTATGATTGATGGATATTGAGTATAGACTCACCTTAGGGTTAGAGAGACTTCTTTGGTGTTCCTTTCCTCAGAAAGATAGGTTTAAAACGAAGTGGGAATGAATATAACGAAGTTAGGGCTTTAAAACGTCGTTTTCGGTGAGCGGCCACGCAATTGGAGGCCCACTTCGCGCAGCTGATCGTACAGCGAAGGCAGTAACACTGCCTCTGGTGCGCGATCGCGCACCTGAAGGGCACTTCACGTAGCATTTCACGCAGACTGTGTAACGTTTAGTAAAACGGGCATAACTACTAGCACAGATCTCCGTTTGAGCTCCATAATATATGGTTAGAAAATTATTCCAAATACCTACAACTTTCAAGTTTTGAGCTTTCTCAAATTCCTAACGCAAATACTCGAAAAATGGGCATAAGTACAGACTATCTCAGACTTAGACGAATTTAGAAGGCCTTAAAAACTTCACTCTTTGGTTTGACTTCAAAACGACCGTTTATCACCCGAATTCATCCCGAATGGATTCATATGGCTAAAATATCTACTTAATACTGGTTTTCATACATTCACACCTAACTCAAATTTACGGGATGTTACATTATGTTCCTGTTCGCTGATAAGGAAGATAGCATTGAGGTGAGGGTCTACGATGTGATACTAAAGTATGACCAGGGTAGATACATGCTAACTATGGATAGGAAGCAGGAACCATTATGTACAAAATTTCGGGGTTTTATGATAGAGTATCCTTCGAGAAGCCCTAACAGACCTTAGAGTTTGAAGACGGATTGGACTTATCTGAGGAGTTCTATTTTAAATCCGAGAAATTTAAATGTCTACATATGTTCCCTGCTTCAAGGCTTGTCGGAATATAGGCTTGACGAAATTCATAGACAAGACTTGAAGTACCAATAAAAATGGAGCTTCCATCTTTGTGGTTTTGTAGCATTGATGAAGGACCACTTGGATAGAGAACAAGAGATGTGTTGTCCCTAAATATGAATATTTGCTTTTCTTTGGTGTCTTATAAAGTACGTATTTTGCTTTATCGAATCCATCAAATCTGAGCTTTCTCCTTGTTATCAGGTCATCACATTCATTGTATGCAGCAGTATAGATAATTTTTTGCATGCAATGTTGTTGATCTTTCTCAGGGTCTTCATTATAATTGACTCTATATTTAACAAATATGACTTGTGAGAGAAGAGATGAAGGGTAGAGTTGGTCCCTCCGGGCGAGCCAATTTATTTGCAACAATTTTTTTAATACACAGAATAAACCGCAACTACAAACAAAATATGAAGAAAAAGAGATTGTATTGATGAATATTTGTGAGTACAACCCTATTTATCCCTTGATTTTTTCACCGAATTTTCTCTGTTATTCGGGGACTGTTAGTAGCGTATTTCTCGAATGTAGGGTGATTTGAACCTCCTTGCGATATATTTGATTGCTGGGTAGGCTTTGAGAAAGACAATGTTTGATGCATTGATCTCTTTGTGAATATTCGAGGAGCTAATGGGATATTCGAGATGTCTTTCAAGGAAATATGAGACAATTTATATAGGTGTGAGCTAGTGTTTAGCATAGAGTAGCCTTCAAGAAACCCCAACGGACCTTGGAGTTTGAAGATGGATTGGACTCGTCTTGTAGAGTTCTTTTTTAACCGGTAAAATTTCGACATCTACAGATGCTCCCTACTTCAAGACTTTTCGGGTTATAGATTTGACGAAACTCAAAGAGAAGTTGAAGATGGAGCTTCCATCCTTGCAGTTTTGTATCTCAGATTTTCCAGATATGGTTTGTGAGAGAATATATGAAGGGAAGATTTGGTCCCACTGGGCGTGCCAATTTGTATGCAACAAATTTATATGTGGAGAATAAACTGCAACCTCAATCAAAATAAGAATATTTTATTGATAAACAGTGCGGTTACAATTCTGTTTATTTTCTTGATTGTTCTCTTCAATTTTTTCTCCATGATCCGAGGGAAATTAGTACCGTATTTCTCCACCGTCTGCTGATCTGGGCCTGATTGCAATATATTTGATAATTGGGCAGGCTTTGAGAAAGACTGTATTTGATGTCTTGATGTGAGTATTCCAGAAATTTAAAGGATATTTGAGATCTAATGTCTTGATCTCTTTGTGATACCCACAAAACTATGGGATATTCAAGATATAATTTCAAGAGAATATGTACCTCCTTTATATAGGCGTGAGCTAATGTTTAGGGCAGAGTAGCCTTCAAAAAACACTAACGGACTATAGAGTTTGAAGATAGATTGGACTCGTCTTGTAGAGTCCTATTTTAAATCCTGTAAAATTTCAATGCCTACACCGTTCATTGCTACTCCGATGTAACTATATGTTCATATTGTTAAGAAAATAATTAAATAAATAAAAATGTGTTTTCTCTAACAAGTTAGAAGCTAGATTAGATAATCAGACACTTCAACATAGTATCAGAGCAGGCAGAGATCATGAGTTTAAATCTTATAATTTTCTTTTTAAAAGATTACATGATCACACACTTCAATATATATCATAGATAGTCACACTGAGAAGGGAGTAACGAAGATCTAATTAGGTAGGTATCAGAAAAATAAACTTGAAACGTTACTAGTTGAATTGTGCTTCTATACCAATAAATCATCTCTTCAAACTTGTTTATCTTTTGTTTTATCATAATAGATTAATAGTAAAATCTCTAATATTGAGAAAATAATAAAGGAGTTGGCCCTACAATTAAGATAGTAGAAGATAGAAGGATGCAAGTCAAGCAAGCATGAGGAATGCGTTTGCACCAGTTATCTGCGCCTTTTAGAAGAGATTCTATGTGTCACAAAGTCCAATGAAAGAATAAATCAAGGGAACAAAGATAACCTTGCTATTAACCTACTGGCAATGGCCCCATTAGGCTGTTAAATTCTGAGTGCTGCTTCTAGGAGTTCCAAATATTCCATTTTCTACTATATATATTAGCAGCCTATGAACATAATTGTTGGTTAACTCCACGTTTCCAATTATCTTTAGACAAGTGTTTTATTTTCCTTTTATTAATTTATATTATTAGTGCAATTGAAAGGGAAAAAAAAAAAAGAGTTTTTGGGTAAAAACACACCTAGGACCTGTTTGGCCATGAGAATTTTTCACTTTTTTTCGAAAAATTATTTCAGTTTATTTGAAAAATCAATGTTTGGCCATGAAAATTTCAAACACAATTTGAAATTGTATTTGAATTTTGAAAAACTCCTAAAACCTTATTTTCACTTTTTTTTTTCCACTTTCAATACATTCAAACAACCATATATTCTTTGCAAAAACTATAACCAAACACATCTCCATCATCAAAATTCCAAGTAAAGTGAAAAATATTTGGTTTTCATGGCCAAACACCTACCTAATTATTATCTTTTAGCGAGTTTCATACCTTAACTATATATTGTTTCATTTACTTACCTAAACTATCACATCCTTTATATTAAAACACACCTCGATGTTGAGTTAGCCTCCACACGCCTGTAGTCGATTCATTTCGAATATTTGGCTAACTCAGCATTTAAATGTGTTTTAATACAAAGAGAGTGATAGTTTAGTAGGTAAAGTAGACTGTGTATGTTTGAAGTATGAAAGTCACAAATAAGTAATAGTTTACTATGTTTTGACCATCAACTCCACAAAAAAAAAAAAAAAAAAAAAAAAAAAGTTCACCAACTATAGCTAGCAGATAATGACCATCAGTTCTTTTATTCAAGGACTATCAACTCTAGAATTGTTTTTCAGTTTTTCAATAATGATTGTACACTTGTACATTTTTGTGATTTTGATGGCATACATTGAGAGTTCTTGCATCTTTTGTCTCTTAATTCAGCATGAAAATCAGATTAGAATGAGCAAGAAAATATGGATGAATAAAAATGAGAAGTGTAGACTGTGAATTGAATTAAAAGACACTAACATCATAAGAGAGGGGTTTTTATTTTGTAACGAAATTGATCAATTTTTTTCGTGTACTATGCGGAATTAAGTAATTTCCCCATCTGTTAATCTTATTCATGCTAATAGAAAAAGTATCAACTCTACCCCTAAAGGAACATAATAATATAAATTATAATCAAAAGCAGAGAGATAAATTTTGAACTTTTAAAAAAAAGTATTTTGACACGTGAAGTTCATCTATATTACGCTGGAACTTCATTAATGAACAATGATTAATACAAGACAATTTGCTAACGGCTAAAGTAAAATATAATGGAGAACAAAATTAAACAACTTCAAATATAAATAGACAAATTTGAGCAGTTTTTTTAAAGGTATCAAAAGTCATAAATCAATTTTAAGTGAGTTAAAAGGATTCGAGTACAAACAGGTTAATTCAACACGCTCCTCCAAAAAAAAAAAAAAAAGAACTACACAATGATGGTCAAAAGTTATACATCTAATTATATTTAAGAAATAACATTATATTTAAAGGATAAAAATAGGAATCAGATTGTGATTTTAAAGTCGAGCAAACTAAATGCTTACCGGTGATTGAAAACAAAATTTATCTCACTCCAATGATTAGTTTCCATTTTATTTATATCTTTCGAATGATTTGTTTCCATCTTCAGTTTATCTTTCGAATTATTAGTTTACATCACATAAATAAAAACAACACACATGCAAAAACCTGAATCCTAAGTTAAATCTCCAACAACCCAAATTTTGAAAGGAAAACGGGCGATAATTCATTTCATAGCTCTTCGGTTCCCTCACACTTCACATTTGATAAATGTTACATGTTAGTGAATATACCGATAAGTTATTACTGTTGAAAAATTACAATAAAATGAATAAATAAATATTCAGGCTGAGGCGCGGATATCTCGCTCTTTTTAAGGAGATTCAAGCCCACTGCAGCATAATCTTCACCGGTCCAGTAGTATAACTCTGACTTGTCCCCTCCAGGATACAATAGTCCGTTAACGTCGTGTGACTTGAATAACTCTGGACTAGTTGAAAAGTTCAAAGCTCCACTAATAAGAACACCTTCCTTCAACATAAAAAAATACTCTCTTTTGTAATGAATTAGTTGGAGACTTAGAATACTTTTCTTTACCTCAACTCTCTCTTTCGCTACACCAATCTCACTACAGACTTATAGTATTTCCCACACTTCATGCAACACAATATTTTTCTCTTACAACTCATGGAAGAAACACCTCTTTATATAGGCGTAGAAATCATCCATAGAGTAAATTAGAGAGTACTAGGTAATTAAGTGAGGAAGAACATGGAGATTGTGGTTATAAGAGTTATGCCTTATTAGGGTAATTAGTTGGATAAATTACACCACCACTTTCTTGTCAATTTATGGCCACTGACATGACCAGAAATAATGCACTTTTAAAATTGTAATTTTGATATTAAAATGTACATACACCAACATTCCCGAACTCATTTTAATATTAAAATAAGAGAGTTATCACCAGTTGAAGGGAGACTATTATGCATCATGAAGGTATGCTCTGCATTGAACCTCCACTTAGTAATCAGTGATCTCTACCCCAGAGTCAGTAGTTTACTCCGCATTGAACTATGATCGTTTAAGGGAAATAAAGTATTACTGCTTACACATAATAATCAAGGTGTTGACATGAGCTTTAACTGCCAGCACATGACGGCCTTGTGCTATCTCGATTTTCATGTGTTTTTTAGAACAAGCCTAATTCTCACAGGAAGCGGCCTATTTTCACACTCACATAGGCGAAATTCTGTCAAGGATGCTCCTGTAACTTTAACACCCCACTCATACGAGCTACATATTTTCATTAAGAGTTCATAGACTCAACCTCCACAAATCATTACAGGAAAATTCACCCACACCTTGGGGACGAAATAACATAAATACAAAAGTGCATTTCACAACAAGTCATCCCATGATTTGTTTATCCCATTCAACTTGGCTATAGGATCTCTAGTCCCCAGGTTGGGTTTTATCATATATGACTCAGGAATTTTCGGGCTTCAATTCCATCCCCCTTGATGTGCTCTAGACCCCTTTTCTTGCTAACGCCTTAGTTCTCGAATCTGCAAGATTATCACAAGATTTGACATTATCACCGTTAATAGTACCACTTCTCAAAATGATTTAAAAAAAATATTTTTCTCCTCAAGGGTCTGGATTTACCGTTATAATAACGGTTTTGTACTCTACCAATAATTTTGGTGTTATCACAATAAATTAAAATAGAAGGAATTGATTTTCAAAATAAGATATTTGAATTAATTAATTTCTCCACCAACTCTCTTCTTCACTATCTGAAGTTGAAGTAATAAACTCAGTCACAATGTTATAATTAGCAATAATAATTTTTTCAACAAATAGCACCAAGTGTAATATTCATCAAAAAAGCCCTTGAGTATAGCAGGATTTTTTTTTATAAAACAAGCCACAAATTTTTTACCAAGTAAATATACCTAGTTTGCTTAATCAAAACGAATTGCAACAGATGTACAATCCACAAAATTGTACTTCACAATTTTCTCAACATAATGTGACTGGTTACGGAAAGTTTTATCACATGTTTTTTTATATTTGTCATTCCAAGAATGAAATTTGCCTCACTCAAATTTCTCACGTCAAAATGGCTGCTACACATATTTTTTAGTTTTATTTAACAACACCAATGTTAGAGCCAAAGATCAACAAAATGATCAACCATTGAGGCAAATAACATGTGAATTTTTCAAGATTAATACATGCACTTGCCACACTTTATAAAACATTCTCAACGATGCAGAAATCACTTTTCCTGATAAATATTTTTCTCCCTTCCTTAGCCCCCGCTATTTTGAGAATTTAAATAACAATTTATACTCTTGAAAAGTAGTATCGTCACGTCCCAAACAGACGTGAGTGACACCCACACTAGTCCTATAGTGGGCGAACCAATCCTTTAGCCCGTTATCAAGCCAATTCCAATTACCTAAGTCAATTATAAGACATTACTCATGAATAAATGGTAAAATAATCTAACAATAATATAAATAAATAACAAGTGCGGAAATCTATCTATTACATCCCAAAATCTGAAAGTCATCGTACAAGAACTCTAACCAACAATGTCTAAAGAGAAGAAATAACTGCCTAAAATAAACATAATGTCTGGGATGAAAATAGACATCTGAAATAAGAAAAGATCTTCAGGAAGCATGGCACGGATAGGAGCTCACCCTCTGATCTTGATAATGGATAACCTCAACTAGATGCGAGGTCGGAAGACGTCTCTGGCTCAAAATTTGCTCTCACAAAAAAGTGCAGTAAGTGTAGGTCAGTACAAACAACACGTATTGGTAAGTATAATAGGCCAACTAAGATTAGTATCATGCATACATACATAAAATAAATGGAATAGGCAGACAAGCACAACCAACATGAAAACACAACAAGTATCCTCGAACATTACTCACTCAGAAATCAGTCTCCAATCATCAACAAAGAACACCGCTAGACATGCCAAATGTAATGCAATAAATGATATAAATCTCCCTTGTCTGTTCACACATGCTAAATGGTAATGTTTTCCCCAAATAGCCATGACCTGTAGGGGACTCATGATGTCCATTTACCACTTGTTTCGGAATAGACCTCGGACCACTATCTCATAACTAGGCTACATCGTCACCCCCTGTCAAATGTGTCTTAAGAAATGTATATGTTGCATCCCAATCATCATCAATAATTTTCGCATAATCACATCACAAGAATAATTCAAGAATGCGTATCAAGTCAACACCAATGAAGTATAATCAATTATCACAAGTCACAATAAGACTCACAATAATCTGCTTAATGATAATATAATATGTAGCTAACTCAATTCGTCTCTGAAGGGTATATATGAACACCTCCCTTTAAAACGGTCTCAAGAATACAATTCAAGTTTATCAACTTCAATAATAGAGAATCACTTCACACAATTTAATCATACCAACTAATAACGATCACCCAAACTCCATGTCTGAAAATCTAGACATGCTTTCTCCCATAAATTCTACGACATATACAATCAACTAATCAAAGTCTAACTCAAGTAAACCATAACCTACCTCAAAGCGGATTTGAGCAACAAAATCACTTCGCAACAACCTTTCTCTTCCATAATGCCTCAGAACGTTCAAAGTCAAGAAATCATAATGCTAAGTAAGTAAATGAGCATTAACTCGATAATAACAATTTGGGAAAGACAACCCCTCCACTTATATACTTACTCAATGGTTCACTTTCCTTAGATACATATTCATCTTAATTCTAGTCTCAACAATCATATTAACTCTATTTATGAGTTCTATAATCAATTTAACCTTACAAATCTGATTTTAGCCAAAGTTCTCATTTTTGTTGGAAACCTAGGTTTCACGCAATTTCCATCATTGAATAACTAGTTCTCATCCTAGGAAGTGATAATCCCTTCTCTTAGATGATTAAACAACATTAAACATCAATAAATAGTAACCCGTTAGTATTCTGGTTTTTTTTTAGTGTTTGTGTTCTACCCTTCAATTCTCGTTAAGGGCCTTTTGATTGAAACAAGAATCTAATATGAACATTAAGCGAAGAAAGTTAGTGATTAAGGCTTACCTTTGATAGAGAATAGTGCCCTAGCCTTAGACATTCGCCTCTATGCTCTTGGGAACTATTTTTGGGATTATGAGAAGTGTGGGCACGAAATAACTACTTAAACTCATCATTAGACTGAAGTGATCTTCGTTGCAGCGACCCAAGTCTCACTATAATGGACTCATTACAGCGAACGGGTCCCTCGCTGCAACGAACCCTGGGATTTCCCATCCTTCGTTGCTGCGAACAAAGTCTTCGCTACAACGATCTCGCTGCAACGAGGCGTTATGAACCAGTGAGCACTGAAATTCTAACATTTTTATACTTAGTCTCTCAAAATCATTCTAAGGCCCTATGAACACAAGCCAACAAACAAACCAAGTTAAAAACACATCACAGAGTCACTTACATGTCACAAAACACAACATACATCACAACCAAATTATTTAGGTTCGCTCATTTCTAGCCTCGGGGAAGTACTAGTAAGGATAGAATGGTCAAAGCACGCATAACGACCAAGTGGGTCGTTACATCAGATACCAATTGAACAACCGTTCGTTCCTGAACGGACAAAAGGGAAGGAAACAAGGGGAAAGGTACCTGACTCAGCAAAAAGATAGGGATACTTATTGCGCATATCAGATTCGGTCTCCAAGTGGCTTCCTCAATAGGACGGTTCTTCCACTGGACCTTAACTAACGCAATGTCCTTCAACCTCAACTTACATACCTCCTTATCTAATATTGCAATAGGCTTTTCCTCATAGGACAAATTCTCATTTAACAACACCGAATCCTAACGAATGATATAAGACCCATCACCATAATACTTTTTCAACATAGAGACATGAAACACCGGGTGAACACCGGACAAACTTGGGGGTAAAGCTAGCTCATAGGCTACCTCCCCCACACGATTAAGAATCTCAAACGGGCCAATAAATCTCGAACTAAGCTTACCTTTCTTTCCAAACCTCATCACACCCTTCATGGGTGAGACTTTCAACAACACTTGTTCCCCAACCATAAAATTTCGATCCCGGAACTTTCGATCCGCATACTCTTTCCGCCTACTCTGAGCTGCTAAGAGATTTTCTTGAATCACCTTGACTTTATCTAGAGACTCTCTCAACAAATCAGTATCTCAAGGTCTTACCTCCAACGCATCGAACAACCCAATAGGTGATCTACACTTCCTCCCATAAACTGCCTCAAACAGAGCCATATCAATGATCGAGTGATATCTATTGTTATAATAGAACCTCGCCAATGGTAAAAACTGGTCCCAATGACCACCGAAATCAATCACACACGCTCGAAGCATATCTCAAGGACCTGATCGTTCGCTCGGACTGACCATTTTTCTGAGGGTGGAAAGTTGTGCTAAGATCTAATCGAGTACCCAATTGGGACTGTAAAGTCTTCCAAAATTATGGAAATCGAAACCCCGCAGCTTAATAATCTTACGAATGTAGATCTTGGCTAACATCTTTAAATTATAAGTAAGTTGGACCAGAATAAAATGTGCAGACTTAGTCAACCGATTAACAATGACCCAGATTGAATCAAACTTACCCAAGGTCGTTGGAAGACCCACCACAAAATCCATGGCTATCCTCTCCCACTTCCATTTAGGAATGGGCATCCTCTGAAGAGTACCATCGGGTTTTTGGTGCTCGTACTTAACCTGCTGACAATTTAAACACTTGAAAACATAATCAGCTATATCACGCTTCATCCTAGCCCACCAATAATGCTACCTTCGATCATGGTACATCCTGGTAGCACCATGATGAATAGAATATCTAGAAATTGTGGGGCTCCACTAAAATCGTCTAAATCAAGTTGTCAACTCGTGAAATTCACACGCGCCCCTTAATTCTCAACACGCCCTCTTTATCAATCACGGTCTCCTTGGACTCACCATTCTTTACCTTGTCTCGAATCTTGCATAGGCTCGGATCATCCTATTATTTTGCCTTAATCTGGTCTAGAAGAGATGACCTCGCCTCAATAAAAGCCAATACTCTGCCAGAACTGGATAAATCAAGTCTTACCAAATTGTTAGCCAGAGTCTGAACCTCCATAGCTAACGGACTCTCTGAAGTGATCAAACGAACCAAGCTGCTCATACTAGCTGACTTCCTGCTCAAGGCATCCGCCACCATGATTGCCTTGCTGGGATGAAATAAAATAGTAATATCATAATCCTTTAACAACTCCATCCACCTCCGCTGCCTAGAATTTAGATCCTGCTGAGTAAACACGTGCTGCAAATTATGGTGATCAGTGAATATCTCATAATAGACACCATAAAGATAGTGTCTCCAAATCTTCATTGCAAACACCATTGCTGCCAACTCTAAGTCATAAGTAGGATAATTCTTTTCATGAATCTTCAATTGCCTGGAATCATAGGCAATAACTCTCTTATCCTACACCAATACAACACTCAAACCCGAACGGGAAGCATCATAATAAACCACAAAATACTTACCTTTTACGGGCAAGGCAAGAATCGGTGTTGTAGTCAACAATGTCTTGAGCTTTTGAAAGCTCTTTTCACACTCATCGGACCACTAGAAAAGGTGCCTCTTTCTGCGTCAAACGGATCAAGTGTGAAGCAATGGAAGCAAACCCCTTCACAAACCGACGGTAATAACTAGCTAAACCCACGAAGTTGCAGATCTCTGTCACTGATGTGGGCCTAACCCAATCTCTGATGGCCTCAGTCTTTTTGGGATAGACTATAATCTCCTCATTCGAAACCACATGCCCCAAGAAGGACACCGAATCAAGCAAAAATTCACACTTAGAGAATTTAGCATACAACTCCCTATCCCTCAGCAACCCAAGGACAACTCTCAGATGTTTTGCATGATCGTCCCTGCTCTTCGAATAAATAAAAATATCATCAATGAATACAATAACAAAAGAATCTAAGAACGGCTAAAAAATTTGGTTCATCAAATCCATTAAAGCAGCAAGGGCATTAGTGAGCCCGGAGGACATGACAAGAAACTCATAATGCCCGTATCTAGTCTGGAAGGTTGTCTTAGCGATATCCTCAGCTCGAATCTTTAACAGATGATAGCTCGATCTCAAGTCAATTTTATAGAACACACATGCTCCCTGAAGCTGGTCAAACAAATCATCAATGCGAGGAATACGATATTTATTTCGAATGATGACATCATTTAAATGGCAGTAACCAATGCACATCCGCATAGTCTCATCCTTCTTTTTCACTAAAAGCACAGGAGCACCCCACGGAGAGACACTCGGACGAATAAAACCCTTACTAAGAAAGTCCTGAAGTTTTTCTTTCAATTCCCTCAACTTTGCTGGAGCCATACGATATGGAGGGATAAAAATAGGGTGAGTCCCCGGCTCTAGGTCAATGCAGAAATCAATATCATAGTCTGGTGGTATACCGAGTAAAACCGCAAGAAACATCTCTACGAACTCACAGACTATAAGAACTGACTCAAGTGGTGGAATCTGAGCATTAGTATCACGAATATGCGCCAAATAAGCCAAACACCCCCTCTCAACTAGTTTCTTAGCACGAACATAAGAGATAATTTTCTTTGGGGAGGGATTAAGGTTTCCTTTCTACTCAAGTCTAGGTACCCCGGGCATAGCTAAGGTGATGATTTTAGCATGACAGTCTAGAATTGCATAGTAGGGAGCTAACCAACGCATTCCCAGAATAACATCGAAATATACCATGTCTAAAATCATTAAGTCTACCCAGGTACCATAACCCATAATGGTAACAGTGCAAGATCGAAACACTTTATATACCGTCATAGAATCTCCAACCGGAGTAGACGCATGAATATGAGTATTAAGCAAGTCACAAATCGTATCAAAACTCCTAGAAAAGTAAGTAGACACATATGAAAACGTGGAGCCCGGATCAAATAGTGCAGAATCCTGTCGGTGACAGACTGAGGTAGTACCTGTAATAACTGTATCTAAGCCTTCGGCCTCTGGCCTGCCTGGTATAGCGTAGCAATGGGTACGCCCATTACTAGCCTGAGAACCTCCACGATCCCCTTGAACTATCTTAGAACCACCCCTACCAGATTGATATCCACCTCTGTCGGATTGATAACAACCCGTGTTAGGTTGAGTGCCACCTCTACCTGTCGTGTGACCACCCGCCCAGTTTGAGTGTGGTTCCCACCAAAAGATCCCCCTCCTCTAGCCGGAGCAACTGAGAGCTTGAAACAGACCATTATGACTACCTTGTCTAAGTCTAGGACAAAAACTCTTGATGTGACCCTGCTCGCCACACTCAAAGCAGGCACGATCAAGAGTAAGCCTCTAAACTGACACCGAAGAAGTTGAAAAACCTCCCTGATGTGGAACTCGGGACTGAGAGCCTCCTGTCTGGCTGATAGAGTACTAAACGACTTCAGATAAGCCTCCAACCGAGGTCATCATAGTCTTCTGAACCTGATGACTTGAGTGACTCTGGGATCCCTGTCCCTTAGAAAACGTACCACTGAAATTACCACCCTTTCGGGCCTTCTTCTTTGCATATTTACTGTAGCCATCCTGACAGACACCCTCAACAGTCTTCACGTGATCCACAACCTCCTGAAAAGAACAATCTCTAGTCACAAGCTAAAGAGCTGACAACCGAATGGAGTATTCAACCCTTTCATGAAACGTCTAACCCTCTCCTCCTCAGTAGGCAAAAGTTGGAGAGAATAACGAGCCAAAGAGTGAAATCGGGACTCGTAAGCAGCGACAGAAGGGTTACCCTGCTTAATATTACTGAACTCATCAAGCCTCCTGTCTCTCAAAGTACGAGGAGCATACTTCTCAAGAAAAATATGGTATAGTAGAACTGTCCAAGTCAACGAAGGCAAATCTGCTGACCTACACTCTACAAACTCCCTCCACCATAACTTAGCATTTCCCATGAGCTGAAAAGTTACAAACTCTACCCCATACTTCTCAACTACCCTCATCTTATGGAGCCTTTCGTGGCAATCAATAATGAACTCATAGGCATCCTCCGCCTCAGTACCATAGAACTGTGGAAGCTTCATCTTAGTGAACCTCCAGAACAAATCATGCTCATCACCTGTTATCACTGGTCCTCCCACTGGTGTAGGAAATAACTTAGGTTGTGGGGCCTCATCCAAATATGTAGCCACAGCTGCGGCATACTGTGCCCCTGGCGCCTGAGCTGGAGCACCTGCTCTTGCACCCTAATTATCTGGTGCTGCTGATAACACACCTACCTCTGCTAAACCATTCAACAGGTTCAGTACTTTGACCATAACATCTGACAGCACTGGGGTAGCAATAATATCTGGCTGAGCTGGCGCTGCTGCAAGCTCTACTGCCTTATCTGGAATTACCTGAGCTTCGGGGGACTCAGCACATTGCAGACCAGCCGCAGGAGCCCCGACCCAGCCCCTGCCCTAGCCTCCTCATCCATGAGCTGCGACCCCTACGGCCTAACCTCCCCCTCCAGCTGCGGCCCCAGCGGCCGGCGCGAGTACCTCGTTAGCTGCTGCTGCCTCACGAGTCCACACCATTTGTGAGAGAATAAAAATAAAAGTCAGATATCAATTACCTAAGTCAATTATAAGACATTACTCACGAATAAATGATAAAATAATCATAAATAATATAAATAAATAACAAGTGCGGCAATCTAGCTATTACATCCCCAAAATCTAAAAGTCATTGTACAAGGACTCTAACCAATAATGTCTAAAGAGAAGATATAACTGTCTAAAATAAACATAATGTCTAGGATGAAAATAGACATCCGAAATAAGAAAAGATCTTCAGGCGGCATGGCACGGATAGGAGCTCACCCTCTAATCTAGATAACGGATAACCTCAACTGGATGCGAGATCTGGAAGACGTCTCTGGCTCAAAATCTGCACTCACAAAAAAGTGCAGTAAGTGTAGCTCAGTACAAACAACAAGTAGTGGTAGGTATCATAGGCCGACTAAGATTATTATCATGCATACATACATAAAATAAATGGAATAGGCAAACATGCACAACCAACATGAAAACACAACAAGTATCCTTGAACATTACTCACTCAGAAATCAGTCGCCAATCATCAACAAAGAACCCCGCTAGACAGGACAAATGTAATGCAATAAATGCTAAAAATCTCCCTTGTCTGTACACACATGCTAAATGGTAATGTTTTCTCCAAATAGCAATGACCTACAGGGGACCGATGGTGTCCATGTACCACTCATTCCGGAACGGACCTTGGACCACTATCTCATAACTAGGCTACATCGTCACCCCCTGTCAAATGTGTCTTCAGAGATGTATATGTTGCATCCCAATCATCATCAATAATTTTTGCATAATCACATCACAAGAATAATTCAAGAATGCGTATCAAGTCAACACCAATGAAGTATAATCAATTATCACAAGTCATAATAAGACTCACAAATAATCTGCTCAATGATAATATAATATGTAGCTATCTCAATTCGTCTCTGAAGGGTATATATGAACACCTCCTTTTAAACGGTCTCAAGAATACAATTCAAGTTTATCAACCTCAATAATGGAGAATCACTTCACACAATTTAATCATACCAACTAATAACGATCACCCAAACTCCAAGTTCGAAAATCTAGACATGCTTTCTCCCATAAATTCTACGACATATACAATCAACTAATCAAAGTCTAACTCAAGTAAACCATAACCTACCTCAAAGCGGATTTGAGCAATGGAAGCACTTCGCAACAGCCTTTCTCTTCCGCAATGCCTCCGAACGTTCAAAGTCAAGAAATCATAATGCTAAGTAAGTAAATGAGCATTAACTCGATAATAACAATTTGGGAAAGACAACCCCTCCACTTATATACTTACTCAATGGTTCACTTTCCTTAGATACATATTCATCTTAATTCTAGTCTCAACAATCATATTAACTCTATTTATGAGTTCTATAATCAATTCAACCTTACAAATCTGATTTTAGCCAAAGTTCTCATTTTTGTTGGAAACCTAGGTTTCACGCAATTTCCATCATTGAATAACCAGTTCTCATCCTAGGAAGTGATAATCCCTTCTCTTAGATGATTAAACAACATTAAACATCAATAAACAGTAACCCATTAGTATTCTGGGGTTTTCTTAGTGTTTGTGTTCTACCCTTAAATTTCCGTTAAGGGTCTTTTGATTGAAACAAGAATCAAATATGAACATTAAGCGAAGAAAGTTAGTGATTAAGGCTTACTTTGATGAAGAATAGTGCCCTAGCCTTAGAAATTCACCTCTATGCTCTTGGGAACTGTTTTGGGGATTATAAGAAGTTTAGGCACGGAATAACTACTTAAACTCGTTATTATACTTAAGTGATCTGCGTTGCAGCGACCCAAGTCTCACTGCAACGGACTCATTATAGCGAACGGGTTCTTCGCTGCAACGAACCCTGTGATTTTCCCACCCTTTGTTGCAGCGAACTAAGTCTTCACTGCAACGATCTCATTATAGCGAAGAATCTTCGCTGCAACGAGGCATTATGAACTAGTGAGCACTGAAATTCCAATATTTTTATACTTAGTATCTCAAAATCATTCTAAGGCCCTACGAGCACAACCTAACGACCAAGTGAAGTTAAAAAAACATCACAGAGTCACTTACATGTCACAAAACACAACATACATCACTACCAAATTATTTAGGTTCGCTCATTTCTAGCCTCGGGGTAGTACTAGCAAGGATAGAAAGGTCAAAGCACGCATAACGACCAAGCAGGTCGTCACAGTATCACTTTATTCATAAAAATATAAGGTAAATATTTCTTTTACCTTTCCTCTACTTGAGTAGAGCAAGTAGAAAAAAGTACTTTACCCTTCCATCTATGAAAGAGATCTAGCGACCGAAGCGGAATGATGTTGACATCTCCTATCTTGATATTCGCGATTTTTTAAACTGTAGGTGAATCTCCCTAAAATTGTTGGTGAATATACTGATAACTTATTACTGTTGAAAATTACAATAAAATGAACAAAAAATGAATAAATAAATATTCAGGCTGGGGCGCGGATATTTCGCTCTCTTTAAGGGGATTTAAGCCCACTGCGGCATAATCTTCATAGGTCCAGTAGTATAACTCTGACTTTTCCCCTCCAGGATACAACAGCCCGTCAACGTCGTGTGACTCAAACAACTCCGGACTAGTTGAAGTTCAAAGCTCCACCAATAAGAACACCTTCCTTCAACATAAAAAATACTCTTTTTTGTAGTGAATTAGTTGGAGACTTAGAATACTTTTCTCTCTCTCAACTCTCTCTTTCACTACACCAATCTCACTACACACTTATATAGTATTTTCCACAATTCACACAACACAATATTTTTCTCTTACAACTCATGGAAGAAACACCTTTTTATATAGGTATAGAAATCATCCATAGAGTAAATTAGAGGGTACTGGGTAATTAAGTGAGGAAGACCATGGAGGTTGTGGTTACAAGAGTTATGCCTTATTAGGGTAATTAGTAAGAGGAATTACATCACCACTTTCTTGTCAATTTATGGCCACTAAGATGACAAGAAATAATGCACTTTTAATCCAGTAATTTTGATGTTAAAATGTACATGCACCAACATTACATATTCAACATTAAACAAGATTTGATCACAAAATATTACAGAGAAACAAAAGGAAAAAACAAAACAAATTTATTCCATATGCTTCATTAAATCAACGGTTAAGTTCATTAGCTCCGAAAGTTGTACGTGTAAAACGTTTTATGAATTTTATAAAGGTTACTAATTGGTGTCAGAACAATATTTTTGTTATTGTAAAAAAGTTGAGGATAGAATACAACAAGTAAACAATCCTTCTTAAAGTTCTCATGCTCACTACTCCAAGGAATTATTTTAATTTTCAATATTTGATAGTAGAAGAATAAATAGATGATAGAAACTAAGAGTTCACCAAAACGTTTAGAGAACCAGGTACTCTATATATTCCCTCAAGTAAAAAGAATAGGAAGTAGATGAGATACAATATCTACGTGGAAAACTCTTTGTTCAAGGGATTAAAAATCACGACCCACCAGAGTAGGATTTCAACTTCACTAACTGCACAACTTTAGATTACAACCTTAGTAACCTAGGAATTAAACTCTTAATCCCTCACCCCTTACATTAACCTTATTGTAAGCTACAACCCTTGACTAACTCTAGCAAAGTAACCACACTATTGACTAACTCTAGCCAACAGACTCCTAATCTTGACTCAATAGACTCCTAATCTTGACTAACTCTAGCCAAGACAATAAAGTAACACACGGTTGAAAACTTCCTACAAAGACACTTCTCCAAAGTTGTGTAGGATTAAAAATAAGAAAAAAATAACAAAGACTTAACAAACCTAGGACTTAAGACTTCTTTAGTTGTTGGGATCTGGTCCTTGAGTTTAATGAAGCTTTGTTCTTAAAAGCACCAAAGAGAGTAGTGGCGGCTACACTTGAGAGAGAATATGTTTTTTGATTTTGCATGTGAGTAGCATGTGACCATGGATAGGGACCTTTCACCTTTTACAATTGGCCTTTAGATACAGGTTTGACCTTCAGCATGCTGTAGCTGTGCTGCTGCAGTTCTGCCAGTGGCACAGTAAAAGTACCGCGGCTTTATAGCTGTGGCTCATTAACTGTACTGCACTCAGGGGACCTGATCGAGTACCTGGTCCCTATAATGTGTGTCAAATCATCAAAACACAATACGGCATAACTTATCAATTTCTCCCTTTTTGATGATGACAAACCCATAACTGAAGTTCCCCTGAGAACCAGGATCACCACTTGTTCCCTTGTGAATTAGGCTTACAAAACATGTTTGCAACCAATTTTATCATTACCTATTGAAATCTCAGCATCATATCAGGTTCCTCACTTGTTTACCTATTGAACTCTCAGCATCATATTAGGTTCCTCACTTGTTCCCTCGAAAAACCAGGTTCCCCACTTGTTCCCCCTCCGACACTTCCCCCTTTTGGCATCATTGAAAAGAGTAATAATGGTGGTACAAGCACAAAGAAGTTCAGTGAAAATAACTCAGTGCCACTGGGGCAACACAACAATGAGCAAAAACAAGAGAAACATAAAGAAAATATTGCAGAAAATCAAAGTAAATGCCCATGAAAATAGTAAGCATAATAATATCCAAGATTAAGCAGTCAAAACAGTACAGTGAATGCTAATTAAATTGTCACAAATACCAATGTCATTAAAAGGGCTAAAATAACAGGATTGGAAAAAGATTGGGGTGAAAAGAGAAGTGAGGGGAAAATGTGAAGGATCTAGGGGGCTAGAGCTTTGAGAAGTGCGTCAACTCTCGCACTGGCATTCCTCTGATATTGGACCATTTGGTCACGGAGCTCATCGATCTTCTTCCTCAGAAGCTCATTTTCAGCTGTAACTCACCATTAGCAGTTACCATTTCATTGCTGGGACCGGGTTCCTCTGCCTTTTTAGCCAACTTCACCTTCAAAAGAGCTTTTTCAGCTTGGAGTCGCTTAATATCTGCAGTGGCTTTCTCCTGAGCCTCTATAAGACTTGAAATGGTAGAATTTCTGCCAACACCAACCTTCCTAGGCACACAATCATATTCTTATAGAATCCCCAAAATAATCATTTGCTTTCTAGTGCTCACCGTACCCTCTGTTGTCTTAACATGAAAGTGCTTAAATACCTTGGTTAAGAAAAAGCCATATGGCAGACCATGCTTACCCTCCTTGGCATTAACAACTTTTATCATGTGCTCAATCATTAGAGCAGGCAGACTGATGGGGAGAAAACTATCTAAAGCCTAAATAAGGATCAGGTTTACTATAGAAACAATACATCTCTTTCAACCCTTCGAAGCAGAGATTTGTTGACAAATTCAAACAAGAGTTGATACTCTAGTTTGAGTTCCTTCTTAAATAGGTGAGCACCAATTGCAGACCCTTCCAATTTTATAATCATATTTTTAGAACCCTCGGAAGCCTCTCCTTATATTGATTTCATCCCATCAATTGGCACACCAAGTATTTCTCCCATTTTTTCTTGATCTAGCTCAAATTCAGATCCTTTTACTGAGAGGACTAACATAGATTCATTAGTGTATAGTAGATTGGCATAAAATTCTTTCATTTCCTTCTCAAAAGTTAGGGAGCCAAAGCTAACAGATGGCTCCACTTCTGAAAATTAACACTCTCCAGGAGTTCTTTCATCCCACATTAGTTAGCAATGGTAGAGTCAAACACACTGCCCAGTAACACCTTTTGTTCTCTCAAGTTGGTTTGCCTTTTTAATTCCAAGATCCACATCCTTTTCCTTTCTTTCGCGGAACCAGGTTCCCCAGATTGTTTCATATTATTTTTCCTCTTCTCAAAGGAACCAAGGTCCTCACTCACTTTGCCTTTTCTTTACTTGGATGGTGGAGATACATTCTCTTCCCTCTCAACTTCCGTAGTATCATCAACTACATTGTCTTTCTCAACGTTTGTCTTTTCTTTTTGATTCCCTTTCTTTGTGGTATTTTTCCTCAAGAGAGCAGATTCTTCCACCTCTTCCTCTTTATCAGGTACAGTCACCACATCATCAGGTGATTGTTCCTGTTCATCTCTCAAATTACTGTTCACTAGTCTCCGTTTTTTCTTTCCCACACTTTTCTCCTTATTGTCCTTGACTGCCAACTCAAGTTGAGCCTTTTCCCTCTGCTTGGTATTTGGTCACTTGAAGGCAACATGTTTTATCTAGTACATCCACCCTATTTTGCAGCATCAAAGGTTCTTAGCACAGACTTAATCACAAGGTCACATCTGAATCAATTTCCTGAGAGGAACCATGGGAACCAGGTTCTTTCTCAGGAGAGGGATCACCCAAGGGTACGAATATGGTAGACAAAGTGTTCCTAGTGTCAACAGTAGGCAGATTTTCCTACGAGGAACCAAGTTCCTCGTTTAACTCCCTTATTTCACTACCCTTTTCCCCATGAGTTCCCGCACTATCCACCTCAGTCTGTATAGTATCAACACAACCAGATAACCTTTCTACAATACTTTCTGAAATAGTAGACAAAGCCACTCCCTTTTTAGACAAATTTTCAACAGTGTCTCCAGGGAAGTTGTTACACCTCAGAAATTTTCCGTTAACGTACAGTGAATAGACTAACGAAGGGCACGACGTATACGATATTTTGATAAGTAAGAAACAACATTTGATGATCCTAATTGAGATTTCAAAGACATTTGAGGTAAGAGAAGAAAGTTGTCAAGGAAAGCAAGGGATATGTTGTGATTGTAAGTATGTTATGAATGACATTTAGAACATGGGATAAGCATTATATGTGAGAGAACGTAATAGTGAACTATGACCATGATTATGGAGGAATTGAAGTGAAATTGTGGAATGTGGATAATGTAGATGAATGATGATTGTTGCCTATAATATTGTGAACGTTGTTATGGATGTTTGGGAGTCGATATGTGAGATGAGGAAAGTAGTATAAACAAAGGAAATGCTGCCCAATTTTCTATAGCTTTAGTAAGCATGTTCTTATAATCGATTAGCTAATGTTAATACGAACTTTCTTGAAGGTAGAAACGCGAGCATCGAAGGAGAACGATCAAACGATAGAATAGCTAAACGAAAGAGGTATGTAAGGCTAATCCTTTCCTCCTAAGGCATGACTCCTATGACATGAATCTTCCTATTTTTTCGTGATTTTCCTAAATAACGGAAATTATGAGTCCATGACTATAAAGAGCTACATACGCATATAATAAAGAAAAGAGATACGATACGAGCATGATAATGATGATGATGAGTTTAAGTATAAAGAATCCTAGAGTAACATACGATGTCCATGAGGTTAATGATCCTAAGTATGGTTCCATTGATGCTTTTTCTTGTGTAGACTCACCTTAAAATGTTAGTCCCTTCAAGGTGAGATATAATGATTATGATCACTCCATAATGTAATCGGGGGTTCACGACCTTATGTCACCCTGACATAGCCATAGTTGCCTTCAAGTTCTAATGTATGTTTTGGTGATAAATGTATAATGATGCTAAGCTTATGATATGCCTATGCGATGTATAATAATGTTAAGTTTATGATGAGTATATGACGATGCGATTCCACCGTGCTTAAACGGCCGAGCATGTCCCCGCAAGGGCGGGCTGCATACGATTTCACCGTGCCTAGATGGCCGGGCATGTCATCACTAAGGCGGGCTGCTATGGTTACACCGAGCCTAGAGGGCCGGGCATGACACCAGTAATGAGCGGCGTATGATGTTTACCCGGACGTGGGTAACGATGATGATATATATACGATATGATGATACATGTACTACGATTATATATGATATATGTATGAAATGCATCCACTCTTAAAAGTTAAGCAGGTTATATCTTCATCTTATGTCTCATGATTTCTCTATTATATTCATTTCATTCATGTCTTACATACTCAGTACAATGTTCGTACTGACGTCCGTTTTCTTTGGACGCTGTGTTCATGCCCACAGGTAGGCAGAGAGGCGATCCAGACTCGTAGGAGCTACTAGCACACTTTGATAGCACCCCATTATTTCGGAGGTGCCATTGATTTATTCTTTTGTGTATACATATGTTTTGGGCATGACTGGGTCCTGTCCCGTCCCTAAGTCTAGCACTTTAGTAGAGGCTCGTAGATACGTATGTATGGGTAGTATGGTCTTACGATGTCCTTATTGTATGTACATTATTTTGATAGCCGAAGGGTTTATGTATAAAAGGGTAATTATGTTTCGAAGTGAAAAGTGGGTTTTCCGATGATTTGAGTATAAGATTAATGAATGAACGCTTGATGTGTACGATGGGTAATGGTATGAGTGGTGCTCAGTGGTTAGCCCCGGGTACCCATCATGGCCCCTAGTCGGGTCGTGACAGAAATCCTCTACCCCTTTATCACTATCAAGAGGTTTGAGTTACCTGATTTAGGAGGGTTTGCTATTGATTGTTCAACATTTTCTTGTTCCTTTGCACCAACAACATCTATAGACTCGTGATAGCGAAATACGATTTTTCAGCCACCTCACCTGGATCGTTGATACCCATCACTTCCGTGACCATAATTTGGCTAGGCACTTCGATTTCCTCATCTTTCTTGTCAAGTTCCTCATTTTTTTTGAAGAAGTTTGGAGGCGGAGAGGGTTTGGCCACTTTTTTCAGAGTTATGTGTTTCAGTTTTAAGGGGTTTTATAGAAGGGGACACAAATTTCTTTGGAGTTTGACTTTTTTGAGTCTTAGAGGGACCAAGAATCATTTGATTTTTTTGGTGAAATTGAAGGGTTTTGGTCAGAAGAATTTGGGGTTTTAGTGGGTGATTCGTGCAATTTTGGGTCTGAAGGAATTGGGGTTTTGGAGGGTGAAGAAGTAAGATTCATTTATTGAATTGTGGGAGAGAAGGATTCATTAATGGACATGGTTAATATCTTTGGCAAAGACACATGAGAGAGGATGAGAGAAGGTTGAAGGGAGAGATAGAAGAGAATAGTAGTACGTGAGGAGAGAGATAAAAAGAGATAGTTTAAATATGGAAGAAAAGAAACGATTTTGATTGGTTAGGAGAGAGTTTTTTTTTCCCACAAGCCGGATCGGTTCAGAAGATGTAACATTTTGGGCTCGAATTTTGAATTTGAGCTGGGATATGTTTAATGATATGACACTTTTAATCAATTTTAAAATATATAAGTACTGAAGAGACTACCAACCTGAGTCACAGGAACCAGGTTCCTTGACTATCTTTAAAATGTAGGCAAAAACTCTGAGAAGTGCAATGTCACCAATACTTATGTTGTCCTGAAGACGCCATGAATGTACCTGTAACAATATAGAAGTGAGTTAGATGCCACCAAAAAACACTTTTAGCATTGTACCTTTCCTCTTATCATAGCCAATTATTGAGGGAATTTTAAGGAGGAGCCACTAGTTGAGCTTGATCAAGCCCAACTCCAAACAATTTCGTTCAAAATGCTCCCTGCTCAGTGCCTTGGTGAAGATGTCTGCTACCTGTTCCTCTGTCTTGCAACACTTCATACAGGTCAACCCCTTTTTAACATTATCCATTAGGAAATGGTGTCTTACATCAATGTGCTTGAACCTTTTGTGTTGCATTGGATTTTTGCCATGTTAAGTGCATTTGTATAATCAAACAACAAGGGCACACACTCAGTAAGCACACCAAAATCCTCAAGTTGTTGTATGATCCATAACAATTTAGCACAGCATGAGGCAACAGTCACATACTCAGCTTCAGCAGTAGAAAGAGCCACAAAATTTTGTTTCTTTGTACCCCATGAGATTAAGCATGAACCCAGAAAATGTGCTATTCCAGAAGTGCTCTTTCTATCTACTAGGTAACCAGCATAATCAACATCAACATATCTAATCAAGTGGAGTAATTTAGGAACCAGGTTCCTCCATATCTTCTGGAGGTTCTGCTCAACTTGACTCGTCATTTGATATTTCTAAGGACTCAGCAAATTCCCTATCTTCACCTTCATTACAGTGTATCCCATTGTTGAGAACAAAGCATTTGCATCCAAATGCTCTTAGACAGGTCAGCTTAATCTTCCTCCCATTTAGCAATGCATAGGGGGTCTTCTCAAGCGAGGACCTGATCATGTGCCTATTGATCACATGACAAGCAGTGTTACCAAACTTAGCCCAAAATTTTTTAATACACCACTTGCTATTAGCATTGTTCTGGCCATGTCTTCTAGTATCCTGTTTATTCTCTTCATACAATCATTTTGCTGAAATGTTTAAGATCATCAGATCTAATGCTTATAGCTTGATAACACATTAGATATATTTCAAGGCCACAAACACAAGGAATGTTTCATCCTTGGTTCTTAGAAACAGAGTCCAAGTGAATCCTGGAATGGTCACATTAGTCACAGGGATATACTTCTTTCTTCCTCTGCTTTGAACCCTCATTGTTTCACAAGGATCAATGAGAGAAATATCTAGTGGTCTTAAGGTTCCTACTTTCCTTTTTTTTTTTTTGGTTTGAAGGAGAATTTGACCTACTTTTCTTTAGTACAAGCATCCGGTGCCTTGTAATCTTTGTACTTGATATTTGGCAGCACACGGACCAGGTCATTCGTAATCAGTTTGTTAAACAGTGGGAGGCTTGCATGCTCTAGTCACTTGTGCCACAACTCAGCATCATCATGTACATCACTGCTGCATTTCAAGTTGCCACCATCCAATGAACCAAAATCTACAACTTCATTTCCCTTATCACATATTTGGGACCCATATAACATACTATACGTCAAGCCATTTACATAGTAGAATTTTTCAATCGTGTGGCAGAGTGTCTTGGCATTTTTGCTAGCATACACACTCCCGTGTTGGAAGGCCTTGAGTGAGAGGACAAACTTCATTCTTTTAGTCATATGCTTCGAGCAACCACTATCCATGTACCATTTTTTACTGCCTCCTCTCACTCCAGCCTGTAAACTAAATTATTTGTTAGATTTAGGAACTCAAATCAGCTTGGATCCCTTATACTGATAGAACGGGTGAATTAAACTTCTTTTTGCCTATGCAGGCAGCACATTCTTCTTCTTTCGGGGACCATGTCCTTGTACTTTGGGCTTCTTTTCAATAAAATTCTTATTTTTTTGCAAGGACTGAAATCTAGCTTTACATGTATCCTTATAGTGGCCATTTTGACCACAATGAGTGCCCAACCATTTATCAGTCACAGTGACATACTTGCTATAGGGATTGTAGGGAGATTTAGCATTTTGAAAACTAATCCCTTACCGTCCACCCTTACTTTTGTACATAGCAGCAACCACGTCAGAGGACCAGGTCTAGTGGAGTGACTTGTCAAGAATAATTTTAACCCTTTTCAAGTCCTCAAGAAGTTGTCTATTCTTCTCTAACTCAGTAGTGAGACTCAGTTTGGTTTTCTTGAGTTCATTTTCAAGCTCAAGGTGAATCTCACTGGACTCCTGTTTTCCCTTAGATGGAGTGTTTATCCATTTTTTTCATTTGACTATGTAATAGAGAGTTTTCTTTAGTCACTTCCTCAACTTGCTCATTCAGATCTACAACAGTGACTACCAAATCATCCCTTATTTGTTCTAAACCATCAAATTCTTCATTTAGAACATTTTTCTCATTAATAAGACTATGATAGGCATCAATCAACACATTGTCTAAGGATCTCAATTTTTTTTAGAGTAACTTTTTAGATTTTTCTGCACATCAATTTTTTTTTACCTCTTCCTTCTCATTATCATCATCATTGTCAGATGTGGCCACAGTGAAAAGATTGACTCATATTCTTAGGGTGGTTCATTGTTGATAGCCAGCATGATTGTATCGCCTAGATAGTCACCATCTTCGGATTCACTAGAAGAATCTCTCTAAGCAGCCAGAGCCTGCTTTACCAAGTTGTCAACAACTTCCTTCTTGTTGAACTTCTTGTCAGGGACCTGGTTCCTCTTAGCTACCTTATCAGAATTCTTGTAGTAATCCTACTATGAAGAGGACACTCTTTAATGAAGTTTCCAGACTTTCCGCATTTGTGACAACAGTCATTTCCTTTGAAGTTCCTGCTGGAGCTTCCTCTCTTTGGGATCCCACCATTTCTTCGAATCTTCTTATGAAATCTTCGAGTGAGGTACGCCATCTTGGATTCATCACAGCATGTGTCATTTTTAGCAGCTTTGAGAACCAGGTTTTTCTCCTTCTTTGACTCTCTTCTTTCAAGATCATTTTTTCTTTTCATCTCATAGGTTTTCAGGTAACCAATAAGCGCGTCAATAGTTAGTGTTTGTAAGTCCTTGGCCTCTGTGATAGCATTGACTTTGCTTTCCCAAGAACTTGGTAGGACGACAAGTATTTTCCTGACTAGCTTGTTGGTGGGAATAATTTCCCCAAGTGAATGAAGCTCATTTATTATGGAGGTGAAACGAGTGCGCATTTCATAGATGGACTCATCCTTTTTCATTTTAAACAGCTCATACTCAGTGGTAAGCAGATCTATTTTGGATTGCTTTACCTAAGTGGTTCCTTTATGAGCTATTTGAAGAGCTTCCCATACTTCCTTTGCAGATCCACAAGATGAGACACGATTGTTTTCATCTGGCCCAATACCGCAAATCAAGATCTTATTAGCTTTGTAGTTCTTCTCAATAGCTTTTCTGTCAGTTTTAGAGTATTCCTTTCTTGTTTTTGGAACTGACTTTGAGCTCTCAGCATCTATTTTCATGGGAACAAAAGGACTATCACAGATTATGTCCCACAACTTTGAGTCCTTAGCCATAATATAATCATGCATCCTTGTCTTCCACCACCCATAGTACTTTCCATTAAACCTTGGTGGTTTTGTTTGAGATTGTCCTTCCTCGAGGTTTGGTGGAGCAGCCACGGAGAAGATCCTTTCTAGGTGTTAACCTTTTAGAAGGAACCTGCTCTGATACCAATTGATAGAAACTAAGAGTCCACCAAACAGTATAGAGAACCAGGTTATCTATCTGTTCCCTCAAGTAAATTGAACAGGACGTAAATGAGACACAATATTTACGTAGAAAACTCTTTACTCAAGGGATTAAAAACCATGACCCACCGGAGTAGGATTTCAACTTCACTAACTAAGCAACTTTAGATTATAACCTTAGCAACCTAGGAATTAAACTCTTAATCCCTCACCCCTTACAATAACCTTATTGTAAGCTACAACCCTTGACTTAACTTTAGCCAAGTAACCACCCTATTGACTAACTCTAGCCAACAGACTCCTAATCTTGACTAACTCTAGCCAAGATAGTAAAGTAACACACGGTTGAAACCTTCCTACAAAGACGCTTCTCCAAAGTTGTATAGGATTACAAGTAAGAACAAAATAACAAAGACTTAACAAACCTAGGACTTAAGACATCTTTAGTTGTTGGGATTTGGTCCTTGAGTTTGATGAAGCTTTGTTCTTGAAAGTAGCATAGAGAGCTATGGCGGCTACACCCGAGAGAGAATCTGTTTTCTGATTTTGCAAGTGATATCTTTAACCTAGTAACATGTTGTATATATATTGGAGAGCATGTGAGTAGCATGTGACCATGGATAAGGACCTTTCATATTTTACAATTGGTCTTTAGCTACAAGTTTGACCTTCAGCATGCTGCAGCTGTGCTGTTGCGGTTCTGCCAGTAGCACAGTAAAAGTACCGCAACTTTATAGCTGTGACACGTTGACTGTACTGCACTCAGGGGACCTGATCGAATACCTGGTTCCTCTAGTGTTTGTCAAATCATCAAAACACAATATGACATAACTTATTAAAAGATATTACGTTATGTACAATAGGTGTTAATTGGCTGTGTGTTTTATATGCTTGCTCCCAACTAAAGCTTTTATCTTAAATTCTTTATCATACAACTTCTTGACCAAAAAAAGACCCATCTTACCTAAATTTTTGTATTGGATAATACTAAGCAAAAACATATCTAATTCTTAATCTGTAAGAACTTTGCACTTAAAAATGCATCTTCTTGTGCATTGCCTTAAGATCGATTTCATAGTGGCTCGCTAATTATATGAGGTATAAAAAGAAGTATGCGATGTAAATAATGACACTGAATTTTGTAATAATACCTAATTGAAACATTACTAATTAAATTGAAAAGTTTAAATTTTATGCATCACTATTCACTGGAATAAAAATATATTCAAATCTCTATGATAAATATTAATTGATAGCACCTCAAAATAGTAAATACCTATTATCACATGTTAAACTACATTGATAGGGTGAAACTACTGTCAGTATAATTAACTTAAATCATAAATTTTTCAGTTATATTTTTTAGTGTAAAATTTTTCCATTACTAATATATTGAACATATAATACAGTCAAACCTCCCTATAATGATAATATTTGTCTAAAAATTTCAATGGTTGCTATTGTGAGGTGTTGTTATGTATGTATTGGTATTTGATGTTTAGATTTCATTTAGTTGTTATAAATAAAAGTACACAAAAAATTATTTTTATGTACTTTTGAAGTTATAAACGAAAATAAAATACTTGTTAATTTTAAAATCTCAATTGAATTTCATATTTCGTTAATTAAAAATTAAAAAAGACTAATAAATTAGTAATAAACCCATAATTAGTTGCAGCGTACCGAAAAAGATTTAAAATCTAAGGAACATATGCATCTAAAATTAATTGAAAATTTAAATATTTCAAGTTTGACGTAAGAATTCAAAAATTATAGGTAGTTTTGTAAACTCCAGTCTCTTAGTGGTGACATAACGCATGAATTGATTTTGAAATTTTGCAAGACAAAATTAGATTACTATGAGAAATATAATTTTTCTCTTTTTTGATAGTCGTACTTGAAATTTACTATGTGCATGACATTAGTAATGACCATAATATTTTAATATTTTTTTATACATAATATATTTCTTACAAAATACTGCTCCACACAATATTTGAGTATGACTATTGTAGAGAGGTAATATTACAAAGAGTGCATGCTACAATGAATTCCACCACTATTATAGGTAGAATGCTCTTGTACAAAAGTAAAATATAATATGAAAAATCAGTTTTGGAAAAATTCGAACTGTTATAATGAAATACAGTTATAACGAATGACAATTATAGAAGGTTGACTGTAATGGGTTAGTGATATTTTTGCTAGATTTATCAGTTAGGCATTCGGTTGATTATCAATTAGGCATTCGATTTTATACTTACCATCAAGTTATTGTGCAATATATCGAATTTTATTTAAGGTTTTTGCCCCATTCTCTGTGACTAGGGTATTAATGTATTGTAATTGTTCATACGGAAATTATGCATATGTTTGATTATTAAAGATAAATTCTATTTACAAAAATTAAGACATGGACAATTCAGCGATATTTTAATATATGAACGGCGAGAAGCGCAAATAAATTTATTGGTTTCTAATAATTTTCTTATTTATAATAATTCTATAAATGATCTAATTATAAATTATAGTAATAGTATTTCAATCATTAATGTATATAACTTGCATATACAAACTAATCTGGCGCAAGCTAGCAATGTGGGCCATGGTCTGCAAAAAGCTTTAACAGAAGAAAATGATTATAAAAATGTTTGATTCAAAAAGAAGTGAAAAAAGTCCAAAAGACAACAAAGACTAAGACAAGGCAAGCACGTGACCTGTCAAAAAGCTTCTTACACTACAGTACTGCAAAAATATTAGACATGCTCTTGTTCTCATCAATCCAATGCATCCCTTCACTCCAATCACTCAACATAAATCAAATTTTGCATTACCCCATTTCTTTATTTGTACTAAATAAAATCTTTTTTTCTGCTTTTAAAAATAAAGAAAACTGTCCACATCTCTGTATGTGCGAGTTTTTGGCCTATGTTTTGGCTTTTTCTGTTGTGTTTGTATCTTTGTGGTATAATATTACTACTAAGAATGAATAATAATAGAGGGAGATAGTGATGAATGATGATGTTCTTCAATGGATATGGTAGAAGAGAGCTTCATTAAAGGAGAAAAAGCTTAATTAGCTCAAAACATAATATTACTAACAATATTATTCCCACATGGAATTTGTTGGGATCAGTTCCCAACCATAGAATTAACATTATCAGATCTCAAGATTACCATATTTTCCAGTTTACTCTCTTTTCTTTCTCAAGAAAATTCCTTTTTATTCCCATTTGGCTCAAAGACAGCATAATTGTGTAAAGATAGCAACTTTAGCATCTTGGTATTTGGCTTTTTTCAAGAATTATAGGATTTGTGGTTGCTATGGAGTGAAAAAGGAATATATCTTTCTTTTGGGACTTTAAAAGGTTCTTATTCTGAGAGTGACCCTTTTGTGAGTTTTATGTAAAGAATGTATCTTTGTTCTCTTAATGTGTTTTGTTAGGCAAATAGTAATCCCTTTTCTTAGAAGGTAAAATTGTACAAGGCAGTAGTGGTAGAGAAATGGAGAGAAAATGGTGTATGTTGTGGCATGTGGGGCTTCTTGTTTTAGCATTGATGGAGAGTTCTTTGGCTTCTCTTTCTCCTACTGGTATCAACTATGAAGGTAATATTTCTTTCCTGGATTTTCCTTCCTCTATTATGCTAAGACTTCCTTAAATCAATTTCTTTACTAGCTTTAGTGGTTCTCTCTTTAGCTTTTATCACTATAATTTGTTCCCTCTGACCAGACTCTTATTTAGGGGTGAAAATCCTCTTCATCTACTTTTAAAGCCAGTATAAATTGAAAAAATATGATATTATCCTTTGCAAATTTTGAACAAAAGAGAATAAATCATCCATTTTTCTACCACATATCCGGGTTTCACACCAAGCAATGAAGCTCTTTCTTTAAAAGAATTTTCATAAATTCTTTTCTAATAAAAGTTTGTCATTAACCAAATTTAGAATGTTTTCTTAAATATATCATGAATTTTCAATGATATTATTAAGGATCTCATCGAAAACTTACATCAGCTTGCCAAACAAAGGCTAAGAGAAAAAAGATCTTCAATTTTTTGACTTAATGACAGACTTATCAGGGAAAACAGTGGAAAACTGTGAGTGACTGTATTTTCATGTAATCATATGCAGTTGTTGCGTTGACGGAAATTAAGAAGGCATTACGTGATCCTTATAATGTTCTGGAGAATTGGGATGTGACTTCTGTTGATCCTTGCAGTTGGAGAATGGTCACTTGTTCGTCTGATGGCTATGTTTCTGCTATGTAAGTAGTTGAGCTTGAGTAGCTTAGTAGAGTTTTCACTCTAGATAATCATCAGGCCTAATCTTTTTTCCTTTATCAGTGGACTACCTAGTCAAAGTTTATCAGGTACCTTATCACCTGGAATTGGCAACCTCACTAAATTGCAATCTGTGTAAGTTCTTCACTGTATGCTTGTCTTAGGGTGTGTTAGGTATGAAGAAAAATGTTCTAGATTTTTTTATTTTTGTTTTCCTGAAAAAGAAGTGATTGTGTTACATATTTTAATGTGTAGTAAGTGAGCAAAGAAGTATTATCCCAAGAGCATTCATATGTAATCTAACAAAACACTATGGGCTGGGATAGGGTGGGGTGTGGGGAGTTCGGGGGTGGCGGGGGGTGGGATGGTCAAGGGGCAGGGGTTATGGGCGTTGGGTGGGTGGGAGGAAACAATGAACTTGGAATGTCACTTTTTTTTTTTCTGATGAAGTAAGTTGTTTGATTGAACTTGGAATGTCACTTATGAAACTTGTTTTCTATGGTTCCATTAGGGAAGTCATTTTACTCATTTTTAAGGAACTTGTTTTCCTAACAAATACTGTATGTTTTTCAAAACATTTTGACCTACCAAACATGGGAAAACTGGAAAATGTTTTCTTCCATACCAAACACACCCTTACTGTTTCCTTCTGTTATTTTATAGGCTAAATCCGATTCCCACATCATGTTCTTTTTTCGGGCATAAGAATTACCTAATGTGAAGCCGTTTTCTTATTCATATTGGATTGATTGACCTTTTCGTGTAGATTGCTGCAAAACAATGCTATTTATGGTCCTATTCCTGATGTGGTTGGTAATTTAGAAAAGCTTCAAACACTTGATCTGTCCAACAACAAATTTGATGGAGGAATACCCTATTCTTTCGGAGACCTGAAGAATTTGAATTATTTGTGAGTTCAGGAAATTTTGCTTATATTCACTGTTTCCTAACATTCTTATCAAAACTAAACTTGAAACTTATTGTGTATCTTCACTGTTGAGCAAGACAGGCGATTAAACAACAATAGCCTCACAGGATCCATTCCTCAATCTCTCTCTAACATTGGAGGCCTTGCTCTTGTGTAAGCCATCTTGCTTCGAAATTTGTTATGCATACCTTTAAAATACCCTAAATTACTCTAATGTTCTGTTTTTCCTTGTTCATTTAATTGATTTGGCTTATCTTGCTTGTAGGGATGTTTCTTTTAATAATCTTAGTGGTCCATTGCCCAAAATATCAGCAAGAGCTTTCAAGTGAGTCGCCTTTTCTATTGTTTCAACACTAATGCTGCAGTTGAAGTAGTAACTCTCAACAATATTGAAATTGACTTGTTCATGTCTCGTCTTTTTTAATTTTCATTGACAATAATGCAGTAGTTACTATATTGAATATAAGTTTCTCACCATGATTTTCAGAGTTGTTGGAAATCCTTTGATTTGTGGCCAAAATTCTGGGAACAATTGTTCAGCAGTCTATCCAGAACCACTGTCATTCCCGCCAGATAGTTTAGGAGGTCTGTATTACATCACTTCCATTCACCTCCTGTTCCTTTCATTTAAAAGTGGAAAATAATAAAACTTAAGAAATTGTGTTTTCTGTTTTCTTCAATTTCATAGATCAAAGAGCAGGAAGTAAAAGCCATCATGTGGCTGTTGCTTTTGGAGCAAGTTTTGGTGCTGCTTTCTTGGTTATAATAGTTATAGCACTCGTTCTTTGGTGGCGCTACCGGCATAATAAGCAGATCTTCTTTGATGTCAATGGTTAGCTTATTTTCTTTTGCTTTATATACATCTAAGATAATTCAACTTCTTTTCTTTTTAGTTTGTATTACTGATTCATTTGGTTATGCACGTATCTTCTTGGATGTATTAGCTCCGTAGATTTGTCATCACTTAATTACTTTTTCAAGCATGGGCGTTTTAGTTTCTTAATATACATCTTTCAGATAAACTGTAATGGAGAAGGTTTACATTGACATTTGATTGTAAATTTATTAGTCTAGTATTTTGTAAGACCCAAATTTGCAAGTAGTAGATGTTTAACAGCACTTCTACATTTACCTAGGTCGAGAATATGTTGAAGGCCAGTTAATTCTCATATTTAGCAAATTACACAGCCCTCCCTACTGTGAAAATACTGGTCAATGTTTCTTCAAATTTGGACTTAGTACAATCCTTCTCTTTATTAGTTACTACCTGTCAATACCAAAAGATTGGGACTACAATCCTTATCTTTATGGGCACATTATAGTCCAAAAGTTTGATACATCTTTTCCCCAGTACTACTATTCTATTTCATCACTTTCCTTGAGCATTCATATTTTTCGCCCCTATCTCCAGCTATCCACTATAGCTGTATCTGAGCAATGATTTCTCAACTGCAGAGCAATATGATCCAGAGGTATGCTTGGGTCACTTGAAAAGGTATGCCTTTAAGGAACTGCGGACTGCAACTGATCATTTCAACTCAAAAAATATTTTGGGGAGCGGAGGATTTGGAGTTGTGTACAAGGGCCGTTTAAATAATGGAACTATTGTGGCTGTCAAAAGATTGAAGGACTACAATGCTGTTGGTGGTGAAATCCAATTTCAGACAGAAGTCGAGTTGATTAGTTTGGCTGTCCATCGAAATCTTCTCCGTCTTTGGGGTTTTTGTTCAACTGAAAGTGAACGGCTTCTTGTTTACCCCTATATGCCAAATGGAAGTGTAGCTGCACGATTAAAAGGTCAGCTTCTTGGTCTGCATGTTTTGTTAGTGAATAATTGCTTTGCCTGCTAGCTTCAGATCATTACTCCAACATCTATGTTTTGTGAAGTTGGACATTCTTGGGAAGGTCTTTGTTTAACTAGTTTCAATTGCGGTTGCCATTCTTTTGCACTTTTAGGTGCTTGGTAACACCTCACTGATTCAGTTTGCTTGATTTCTGGAAGTTAAACTGAAACTACTCTCTTAAAGCTGCACAATTTGCTATTAAAGAAAGTGAGCTTAACAGAATAAAGTATTATCTTATAAGAATGAATCTTGTGACTTCTTCTTCTTCAGCTACCACAGTGATGTAGTTTTTTTTTTTTTTTTTTCTTTATCTTCTTATTGCGCTAAAATTCCAAGCTGTGCCCATTGTGCTTTTTCACAGAGCTATCAGCTTCTTTTTTTTAGCTTTCTAAGTGGATTTTGCATCATTTTGAAGAAATGATGGCAGACATTGCCTTATACTAACCATGTCTTTTGTGGTTCCCAATTTTGCAGATCACATCCATGGAAGCCCAGTTTTGGACTGGTCAAGGCGGAAAGGAATAGCATTAGGTACAGCAAGAGGGCTAGTATATTTGCATGAGCAGTGTGACCCCAAAATTATCCATCGTGATGTCAAAGCAGCCAACATTCTGTTGGATGAGGAATTTGAAGCAGTTGTTGGAGATTTTGGGTTGGCGAAGCTCTTGGATCACCGTGATTCTCATGTAACGACTGCTGTTAGGGGCACAGTTGGCCACATTGCTCCAGAATATTTGTCAACCGGTCAATCGTCTGAGAAGACTGATGTGTTCGGGTTTGGAATCTTGCTTCTTGAACTAATTACAGGTCAGAAGGCTGTAGACTTTGGACGAGGGGCCAATCAGAAAGGTGTTATGCTTGATTGGGTGCGTTCCCCGTCTCTCTTGTATGTGTGCCAAAAAACGTACTGTGAAATCGAGCTCAGTCGGTTTTTTATTTTCCTGGTTCTTGGCTAAAAAAAAAAACGACCAAGCTCAGTCGGTTTTATTTTTTTTAAAAAAAAATTGGGATCAAACCGACCGACTAGGTTGGTTCAAAAGTTGGTCAATCTTTTTAGGTCAGTTTTTCTCGTGTTTTTTGGTTGTCATCGTTAGATTTTAAGTCTATTCTGTTAGTTGGAGCAAAGGTGTTCACTTTAACAAACTTAAAGGCCAAAAGATGCTCAAAGGTTATATTCAAAGAACCAAAATAGACCTACTCCCATAGATAAAGGACTTTTTGGCTAAAAATTTGCAGAATGCCATAAAAAGATTTTGTTGAAAGTGTAGCTACTGTAATACGGGCTATCATTTTAATTTTGTTTACTGGTTTGAACATTGAATCTTGTTAGTGCATTGTTAAGCATGCTGTTATTGGATTCCCTTTTTAAATTTACCGCTAATTTAATGCAGGTAAAGAAGCTTCATGTAGAGAAAAAGCTGAGCCTTATGGTGGACAAAGATTTAAGGAACAACTTTGATCGGATTGAACTTGAAGAGATGGTTCAAGTTGCCCTTCTCTGTACCCAATTCAATCCAACTTATCGCCCAAAGATGTCCGAAGTATTAAGGATGTTGGAGGGCGATGGATTAGCTGAAAAATGGGAGGCTTCACAACAAAAAGTCGAGACTCCAAGGTATAGAACCTCTGAAAATACACCGAAAAGATATTCTGATTATATAGAAGAATCGTCACTAGTAGTTGAAGCAATGGAGCTTTCAGGACCTAGATGACATCTGGTCATCGTTCTTCTCTTACACGTTCTATCCTTAGCTTCCTTGAGTATCTGATGTTGAAAATGAGGAATATGTGGTCGTTGATAGGTGTTGAATGCATGTATTGATCTGTAAAAAGAGCACAAAGGTCATGTATAATTCGGTTCTTTTAATCAACAGTTGAGTCTCATAGTTCCTCTCCCTCGCAATTTTGAGAAAATGTGTCATTTCCATGTGTAACTAAGATCCCATTAGGTCTTTTTTTACTATAAAGATCTTGAAATTTCCCGAGGGTGGAGGCTTAAGTCTAGCCACCCTCATGTACAGTGGTCTGATTGAACATTTGTTAAATCTATTAGTAGTGTACATATGCTATTCATTAGTCATTCTGCTTCTTAAGCCGTTTTAACGGGGTAAACATATGTAATTACAGCGAGTCCGGAACTTAAATGACCCAAAAAGTGGGTTTAGGAACTAAAATAACCCATAAAAAAAGTGACCAAAGTACCTTTTGCGGACTAATTTAGTGTGCAATAGGACTAAACTGTAATGTTACAGTTAAGTCCTAGTGCGCACTAAAAGGTACTTATATATTTTTCCCAACACGTGTAATTTTAAAGTTTTGAAATTTTGCCTTTTTTTCATACTTTGAACAAAGATTAGTCGTGTTTCAAAATGTCGGAATATTAATATTTTATATAAAACTTGATATCTTTTTGTGCGAACAATAATATAGGCTCAATACATTAAGTATACGTAAACGTTTGGATCGTCGTTGTAGGGGTTGTAAAGTGTCTTGAAATGAGTTTTGTTTGTTTGGAAATTTGTTATCTTTAGGTTTAAGTGTTTTATTTTATAAGGTTTTGATTTAGGCGTTTTATTATTTAGTCAAGATATTACATTATTAATAATATGTCAATATTTTTTTTGAGTTTTTTTTTTATAATTTTTTTTTGCCATTTATATTTGAAGACAATTCGAATACATTAAGAAGAATTAAAATACATTGATAATTCAAGGCAATTCCAATACATCAAGAAGGATTAAAATACATTCATAATTCAAGACAATGTTCAACGACGAGAGGCTCTTCCACTACGAGAGGTTTTTCCATCACCAGAGGTACTTGCACCACTACGACCCTGTAGATGACACAAATGCTTATCATGGCCAAACTCTTTACACGTCGAGCACCTTCGAGAGTATGTTCTATTCGGAACATCCATTTGATTGGGAATCCGAGTTCGTGTGTTAAGATGAATTTTACGGATATGCTCCTTGTTAGCAATCATTGAAAATGACTCGTTTGACCAATAAGATTGGTCACGAAGTGGGCAGAAACCTCTGGCATATGCTTTAAGATAATTTTTGACGTTGTATTCGGATGCCACATAAGTGGATACCGTTTCTCCATTGCCTCGAAACACTTGATGGCATGAGAACACGACATGTGGTATGACTGCCACTTATCAAAACTACACGTTCTCGTTCTCTCGTAAACGGTATGAAGGTTTTCTCCATGACCTTGGTAATAACCTGTCTGGACTTCATACACACGTTCAACATAGTTATACTCTACCATCTGGTGTAGCTTACATTTTTCCCTATAATGGTCGAACATTTGTGCAGGTTTTAGCATCAATTTCCCACTATCCGCTAATATGGCTCTGGCATGTCTTGTTCTAGTGGCAAACTGCTCCACAACTTGCTTGAAAGTCATCTCACCATTGCAGTAACGGGTAGTCCCCAAGCACATTTTAGCAAACCATTGAATGACTCCGAGCTGTTTGTTGTTAGCATCCCCCATCTCCTGCCTCCATCTGCATGTAATGTCCATTTCTCAACGTCGATATCCTTCAACTAATTATATACTATTGGATTCACTATCTTGATCATTTCCATCCGTATAAGAAACTTTTTTTGTTGATGCTCCATTGCAGCCACCCACATCAATTTGTTTAGTCTGCCGTTTCTAAATTTTGTTTGGAAATTTGCCTTTATGTGCCTTGAACAAAAGCAATGGTAAGCGAAGGGAGGCTGCCACCCCGACAAATTAGACATACTGTATAATGTCTTGATGTCGATCAGATAGCACGCATATGCCCATACGATCCTTAATAACATATCGCCTCAAATGTGTCAAAAACATCCCCATGTGCCGTTGTGTCACGACCCAACCGGAGAGCCGCGACGGGCACCCGGAGCTGACCTACCGAGCATTTCTTAGCATCCATCTCATAATCATAACTAGGTGGGTCACATGGCTAACTCATAAATATCATAAACTTTAAGAGACACGAGTTCAATAAATATATGCACGTCAATATAATCACCATCAACTATGTCAATATGCACAAGCCGACAAGGTTGCCAAAATGATATACAAATATGACCCGATGAGGTTATAGAGCATCTAACTATATATATCTGTCTACAAGCCTCTACATAGAGTGTATAACATCATAAGGACGGGACAGGACCCCGCCATGCTCATATATATACACAAAAGAATAATACCAACTAAACCACAGCTCCAAAACAAATGGAGTGCTCCTGTGCAATCACTGAGGAAGCAGCCTGGGGGTCTGGTCTGTCTCCCTGCGGGCATGAGCGCAACGTCCCCAAACAAAAGGACGTCAGTACTAATAATGTACCGAGTATGTAAGGCATGAGTAACAAAACAATAAAGATATGAAGATAGCATAAGATAAAGAGATCAATTTGTACCTCAGAATGCCTCTTGAGGCGGATGTCATGCATGCTTAGTCTTTAAAAAAAATATTTTCATACGTACATATATAATACCGTGCCCGGCCATATAGGCTTGGTGTTATCATCATCATCCCGCATCCGGGGTAAATCATAATGTACCCAATGCAGTGGTGTGCACATCTACGTGCCATACCTGGCAGACTATAGTGCGGCTCGGTGAGAGAAAAAACCTACATACATATATAAAGCATGCATGAGAGCCCAAATAAAACATTACAACTCTATCGGAGTGACGTAAGGTTGGTAAACCTCCGATTTCCATTATGGAATCATCATCATCATCGCTATATCTCACCTTGAAGGAGCAACTACCATAAGATGAGATCAACATTAATGAATAAAATCAATAATCATATGAGAAGGATCAATAAATTATGGGACAACTATCAACAATATCATATGAACCTCAAGAACCACAAGCTTTAGCATTTCTAGAAATAGAGTCATCATAGAGGACATTGTATGTATGTTCGTATAGAAGTGATCATGCCATAAGAAGGAAAGGGTTAGCCTTAACATACCTTTTCATCTCCTTAACTACTTAACGTTCTCTTCCCAAGCTCGTAAATCTACATTCAAGAGGATTCGTTCTAGAATTATGTCTTGAAAACACTCTTAAGTTCGAACTAGAGTAATTAGTAAGCTAGCGGAATTTGGGCAGCACTTCCCCTATATTGTCTATTTCCACCAATTTCCAAAACAACTCCCAAACAACCCTAGAAATACCAACATACCATAGTCAAGGAATTATATTCAAATTAATCTTAAATAAATCCAAAATCCCCTTTCAAATTCAACTCATAGCCATCAACTTCAATTCAATACTTTGTGACTTCTCTACTATGATTCTTTCCTCTTCAAGACTTGCTAAATCTTTAAACCAACTCAATCATATAAATAAGATGAATAACATACCTTTTAGTAGAAGAACTTCGCCTCACTCAACTCCTTCCAAGACCAAGTTCATCACAACATTGAGTAGAAGCAAGGATAATCGCCTTCTATGAATTATCTTGGGATTTTGATGTTTGATCTTCTCTTTTGATGGTGTGGAAGGTTTTGGAATGTTGTAGAACATTTAAGACCTCTCTAATAATGTGGGGAGATAAGTGTGGGAGGTGGATATGAAAAATGGGATCTTTTGGACATTAAAAAGTGTTGAAAACCGCCCCACCACTCCGTTTTGCGGGGAGTATGCGGCACCACAAACTTGATATGGGGCCGCGTACTCCCTCCACAAAATGGGGGTGATGTTGGGAAGTGAGACCATCCAAAATGGCAAGTTTTTGGCTAGTTTTCTGCACAACAAACTCAGTTTGCGGCCACATAATGGTCCTCTAACTCCAATTTTGGCGAAAATGCGTTCTTTTCTATTCGTTTGACCTCCAATCCTTATGAAACCTTCTTGTCACTTGTATAAAACTTCATTAACCATATAAGGATCCCTATAAATCCCCCTCAAGGTAATTATAAGCAATGTATATCTCAAATGACACGAAGTCTTCCTAAAAATATGACACCAATCCTAACCTTCAACAAACTTACTCCCGCCGATTCATTTAACTCCGAAACCTTAAGGTACATACTTAAAATTGTTGGATATCCTCCTTAAACTTGTAAGGTCTTCATATCCACTTTAGGCTTGCATTAGTTTACTTATAATGCAAACGACGCGAAATTTTCCAAGGTGTAACATCTTTCCCCCCTTAAGAACATTCGTCCTCGAATGTTAGACTCTTAGGGATTCTACAAAAAATTCGGCAGAGTTTCCCCTGTAAATATGCCACTACCATCCTGTCACAACAACTCAAAGTACACAACGCCTCACAGGACCAGAACAACAGTAATAATAATGGTCCCACACGACCAATAAATCATAAAAAGAAAGTATTACGCACCTGAAGACAATGGTGTCTCTGTCTGAACCTCTCTTGGGAGTGGAAACAAATGTGGATACCTGGGCTTCATATATTTTTCAGCTTCCCAAGTCATTTCTTCTTTATTACTGTTTCTCCATAAAACTTTGACCGAAACTACATCCTTAGTCCTCAATCTCCGAACCTACCTATCTAGGATAACAATGGAACCTCTTCATAAGATAATTGCTCAGTAACCTGGACATCATCAATGGGTACAACTCTGGAAGGATGTCCAATACACTTGCGAAGCATTGATACATGGAAAACCGGATGGACTAACTCCAAGTGTGAAGGTAGGTCTAATTCATAAGCTACCTGGCCCACTTTTTGTACAACCTTGTAAGGCCCAATGTACCGAGGACTAAGCTTACCCTTTTTATCAAATCTCATGACGTCTCTCATCGGTGACCCCTCTAAGAATACCCAGTCATCAACTTGGAATTATAGGTCTCGTCGGTGATTGTTTGCATAAGACTTCTGACAACTTTGGGCTGTCAATAATCGATCCTAAATAAACTTGACCTTCTCCACCGCTTGTTGGATCAAATCTGGTCCTATTAATTTGGTCTCCCCTATTTCGAACCATCCAATCGGTGATCTACACTTTCGCCCATATAAAGCCTCATACGGGGCCATCTGGATACTGGAATGATAACTATTATTATAGGCAAACTCAATAAGCGGTAAGTGATCATCCCAACTACCTCCAAAGTCTAACACACATGCCCTGGAAGGGACAGTCACACATCATATGGCCTGCTGACCATATGCATAACAAGAATCTGAACCTAAACGGCACTGTCCAGTATGTAACTTACCACACTAAGTACATCGTGGTAAAGGTGGCCTCATCTGGCCTGAATCACTCTTACAATGGGAACCCGAGGCTCTGGAACTCTGACTTGATCCAGAATAAATAGGTCGATCAAATCTCCTGCCTGCAATAGCTATTGAATAGCCCAAGTTCCTAGAATACTGCTGCCTCTGACCCCTTCTGAACGCACTAACAACACCTGAGGATCTGTCCTTCTTACTATAACCCCTATCATACTCACGCTTACTCCTCCGTTGTTGCTGTTGCTCTTCCAAATTTTGGGCATGGGCCTGAATGCGAGAAATATCTATACCTTCCTGAGGTGAGGCCGTCAAAAAATCATTAATCAAATGTGGCCCTAAACCACTCACAAACCGGTGGACACGATCTCCCATATCAGCTACCATATCTGCAGCATACCTAGCCAAAGAATTAAATCGAAGGCTATACTCTCGGGCACTCATGTTCCCCTGTCTAAGGTTCAGAAACCTATCAGCTCTGGCCCGTCGAACCTGTGGCGGCAAATAGTGTTGGAGAAAAGCATCTACAAACTCCTGCCATACATGTGGAGGTGCATTTATCCCTCTAGAAAACCCCAGGTACTATACCAATGAACATCCATATCTCGCAATCTATAAGAGGCCAACTCTACTGACTCAACATCTGAAGCATGCATTACCCGCAATGTCCTCATCATCTCATCTATGATGTTTTGCGAGTCCTCGTCAGGTTTTGACTCAAAGAATTTTGGAGGGTCTAAGTTGATGAAATCACGAAGTCTGCTGCTGACAGCTCTATCACCATGACCTGTACCCTGCCGCTGGGCATGAGTGGCTACTCACTGGGTCATCTACTAAATGGCCTCCCTCATCTCGTGGCTTGAGGCATCCGATGGAGGAACTGGGGGTGCTGGAGCTGGAGCTGGAGCTGAGGCTCCTCTATGCTCCTCTGGAGCGAGTGGAGTATGAGAGGACCGAGATGGAACCTCATTCTGAGACTCGCCCTCCTCCACATCTTTGGCGGTACGCATTCAGTCCTTCTACCTATCACTGACTCGCCCTTCTGGGCCGCCGTAGCTTTTCTTTTCACAGGCATCGCTGGAATCATAACACACGGTTAGGAAAAAGGAAACCCTTATAACATGGCTCTATCGCACAATCTAAGATGAGAAAGAAAGGTCAATCATTCCTAAATGCCCCGCAGCCTCCTGTTTATAAGTGTGGCACGCTTCACACCCTTAAACAAGACTCTACTGGACATGGCTCGTAGACACACCCTAGGAAGAACTGCTCTGATACCACTTTTGTCACGACCCAACCGGAGGGCCGCGACGGGCACTGGAGCTGACCTACTGAACACCTCCTAGTATCCATCTCATAATCATAACTAGGTGGGCCACATGGCTAACTTATAAATATAATAAACTTTAAAAGACACGAGTTCAATAAATATATGCACGTTAATCTAATCACCATCAACTATGTCAATATGTACAAGCCGACAAGGCTGCCAAAATGATATACAAATATGATCCGATGAGGTTATAGAGCATCTAACTATATACATCTGTCTACGAGCCTCTACATAGAGTGCATAACATCATAAGGACGGGACATGATCCCACCATGCCCATATATGTACACAAAAGAATAATACCAACTAAACTGCAGCTCTGAAACAAATGGAGCGCTCCTGTGCAATCGCTGATAAAGTAGCCTAGGCTTCTGGTTCGTCTCCCTGTCTACCTGTGGGCATGAACGCAACGTCCCAAAAAAAAAGGATGTCAGTACAACTAATGTACCGTGTATGTAAGGCATGAGTAACAAAACAATAAAGATATGAAGATAACATAAGATAAAGAGATCAATCTGTACTTCTGAATGCCTCTTGAGGCGGATGTCATGCATGCTTAGCCTTATAAAAAAAATATTTTCATACATACATATATAATATCGTGCCTGGCCATATAGGCTCGGTGTTATCATCATCATCCCGCATTCGGGATAACATCATAACGTACCCGCTACAGTGATGTGCACATCTACATGTCGTACCCGACCTACTATAGTGCGGCTTGGTGTGAGAAAATAGCTACATACATATATAAAGCATGCATGCGAGCCCAAATAAAACGTTACAACTCTATCAGTGGCGTAAGGTCGGTAAACCTCTTTTTTCCATTATGGAATCATCATCATCATCGCTATATCTCACCTTGAAGGAACAACTACCATAAGATCAGATCAACGTCAATGAATAAAATCAATAATCATATGTGAAGGATCAATAAATTATGGGACAACTATCAACAATATCATATGAACCTCAAGAACCACAAGCTTTAGCATTTCTAGAAATAGAGTCATCATAGAGGACATTGTATGTATGTTCGTATCGAAGTGATCATGCCATAAGAAGGAAAGGGTTAGCCTTAACATACCTTTTTCTTGACTTAACTACTTAACGTTCTCCTTCTAAGCTCGCAAATCTACATTCAGGAGGATTCGTTTTAGAGTTAAGTCTTCAAAACACTCTTAAGTTCGAACTAGAGTAATTAGTAAGCTAGCGGAATTTGGGTAGCATTTCCCCTATATTGTCTACTTCCACCAATTTCCAAAACAACTCCCAAACAACCATAACAATACCAAAAATACCGTAGTCAAGGAATTATATTCAAATTAATCTTAAATCAATCCAAAATCCCCTTTCAAAGTCAACTCATAGCCATCAACTTCAATTCAATACTTTGTGACTTCTCTACTATGATTCTTTCCTCTTCAATACTTGCTAAATATTTAAACCAACTCAATCATATAAATAAGATTAAGAACATACCTTTTAGTAGAAGAAATTCGCCTCACTCAACTCCTTCCAAGACCAAGTTCATCACAACATTGAGTAGAAGCAAGGATAATCGCCTTCCATGAATTATCTTGGGGTTTTGATGTTTGATTTTCTCTTTTGATGGTGTGGAAGGTTTTAGAATGTTGTAGAACATTTAATACCTCTCTAATAATGTGGGGAGATAAGTGTGGGATGTGGATACGAAAAATGGGATCTTTTGGACATTAAAAAGGGTTGAAAACCGCTCCACCGCTTCGTGTTGCGGGGAGTATGCGGCACCACATACTTGATATGCGGCCGCATACTACGTCCACAACATGTGGGCGATGTTGGGAAGTGAGCCCAGCCAAAATGGCATGTTTGTGGCTAGTTTTCTGCACAGCAAACTCAGTTTGCAACCGCATACCGGTCCACAAACTTCAATTTTCGCGAAAATGCGTTCTTTTCGATTCGTTTGACCTCCAATCCTTATGAAACCTTCTTGGTACTTATATAAAACTTCATTAACAATATAAGGAGCCATATAAGTCTCCCTAAAGGTAATACTAAGCAATGTATACCTCAAATGACACGAAATCTTCCCAAAAACATGACACCAATCCTAATCTTCGACGAACTTACTTCCGTCGATTCATTTAAATCCGAAACCTTAAAGTACATACTTAAAATTGTTGGATATCCTCCTTAACCTTGAAAGGGCTTCATATCCACTTCAGTCTTGTGTTATTTTACTTATAATGCAAACGACGTGAACTTTTCCAAGGTGTAACACGTTGCTCTCGTTAGCGGCAATAGCGAAAGCAAGAGGGAATATCAACCCATTGGCATACATCCCTACTGAAATTAGTAGCTTGATATCGTATACCCCATACACATGTATGCCATCTATGGATATGACTGGCCAGCACTGAGCAAAACCATCAATGCATCGTTTGAATGTCCAAAAAACAAAATTGAAAATATTACCAGCAACGAGCTTCCTCTCTACAATAGTACCCGGATTTAATTTATGTAGAGCTGCCGTATACCTCGGAAACTGCTGGAAAGAGCCCTCCCATATACCATAAATCATCTCAAAAGACTGCCTCCGTCCGAGATATCCCTTTCTCTTGCTTATCGTTTTACGATACGTTTCCTAAACGTTTTTAATGCAATCTTTGATGGGATACCTGGACAAGTTTAAACAACTAAAATTTAACAATGATATGATAATTTAATTGATGCCATAATTATAATGAACTTGGTCGAATAGCTTACCTTGGGGTTTCGGCAACGTGAACAAGTAACACTTGAACAATCATATTTGTATCTAAATTAAAATGGTCTGCTTGATTCTCTCCCATATCACAAGTTTAAGGTGGGTAGAATTTTGTGATAATCCACATACTATCATGCTTAACATTACCACGAAGCATCCATTGACAACCTTGATACTATCGTCTGCAAACCAGTCTCAAGATCTTTCGGGTTGAATCATCAACCTTAAACTCCCTCATTCTCTGATAGCTATAAATTTTGACTGCCCTTTGCAATGCATTTTTGGATTTGAACATCATGCCTTTTGCAAGGTCAACTTTATCCTTAAAAATATCGACCAATTCTTTCCACAATTTATGGTGAATGGATCATCTTCTCTAGTGTAGACGAAGGCATCAGGACGACCTTGAAGATTGTCAAGATATGGAATCATGTCAGAGTGCCACTGCATTGGACTTTCGGCCATCGGTTCTTGTTGGTTAATTGGGCTTTTGGCCATCGATTCTTGCTGGTTTGGCCGACTTTGCATCATTTCTACTAATTGTAGTTCCTGCATACGACGCTTAACATCAACATCATCATCATCATCATCGTCGGACTCCTTTGCATTCGGTATATCATCGCTATCACTCGATGATGTTTCTATATAATTAGGATAATCATCACCATCTAGTAAATGGCTCTTCCTATACGAAAAATAGGTAACATATTTTAAATACCAACATCAAAATACATATGGATTATTTAATATCAAGGTGATGAACCTACCGATAGTGTTCAATATTATAAGGGTTTGAAGAAGGAACAACTGCACCGAAATCAACATTTGGTGCCACTGCCAAATCAACTGCACCGAACTGAGGGGATTGCCCAATATTACTCATATCAGGTGTATAACCCCTAAAAATACACAAAAAAACATTACTATTACCTTACGTATAATAAATAAACATGTGCTACTACACAAAATTATAATTTAAAAATGGATATTTACCAATTTTCATCGTAATTTTGTTTAAATTGCTGGCTTAGAGTTTCTAGCGGCACTTGACCACTCAAAATGTCTCCATAAGAACTCAAGTCCGTATAAGTGTTACCATGAGTAGGTTGGACTTGAGGCACTTCTTGACGAGTGTGAGGTATCCTTTCAACATACATTTCAAGAACAATGATGTTGACTAACCCCCTATATTCTTCCGGCGCCATCAAATAGTTCCTCTACGAGTCATCATCATCGATAGTCCACTCACCATAAATCACTAAACCTTGTGTTGTAATGGTTGTTGGGTATCTGCCTACTACAGATAATTCACATTCAAAATTACTTTCATTCTTCTATGCAAAGCATTGAGTAATGTTTGGTAATCCAACGTAGTTGGAAACTTAACATGGGCTTTTGGTTTATTACTATAATGAACAACATTATTATCATAAAGCATCTCTCCATTTCAAATTAAAGAAACCTTAAGAGTTGAAGGGGGAGAAGCCATTTTTTTAAGAACTTTGGAGTTTGGTTTTTTTTCAAGAATGTGAAAAAAGATGACTTAAACTTATGAAATGGATGAGTGTTTACCTCATCCAAAATTCATATTAAATAGAAAAAACTTGAGCATTTGAAAGCGTCTGAAATTGATCATCGTGTACTGATGTTTTGCGCAATATAAGTATGTCATATAAAGCGTCTGAAATCGAGCATGGTTTTGTCACTTCAAGTATCTGAAATCTTCATATTTTGCGCATACAAATGTTGCGCAATATAAGTGTGTCATATAAAGCGTCTGAAATTGAGCATGGTGTTGTCACATCAAGTATGTGAAAACTCATATTTTGCGCATATACATGTTGTGTAATATAAGTATGTCATATAAAGCATCTGAAATTGAGCATGGTGTTGCCACATCAAGTATGTGAAAACTCATATTTTGCGCATAAAAATGTTGGGAAATCTAAGTTTCACATATTTTGCGCATATAAATGTTGCGCAATATAAGTGTGTCATATAAAACGCCTAAAATTGAGCATGGTGTTGTCACATCAAAGTATGTTAAAACTCAATTGATATGGGTTGTGCGTCCACCAAATAGTACATGAGGGACCTGGTTGTGTACCAGTTCCCTTAGGCAATACAGTACGAGAATCAACACAAGATTTTACGTGCAAAACTCCTTGCTCAAGGGAATAAAAACCACGACCTACCCCTGTAGGATATCAACTCCACTAACAGAGCAACTCAGGTTACAACTCTATCGTAAGCTAGGAATTAACTATCATAATCCCTCACCCTTACAATAACGCTTATGCAACCCTCACCCTTGACTACCCCTAGCCAAGCGCACTAATACACCTAGACTCACCCCAGCCTAGTGTACCACTCAAAGGCACCCTTTTAGAATTCTCCAGAGTGACTAACTCTAGCCACACACTAATACAAGTAAGCTAACTCTAGCCTAGTGTACAACTCAAGGGCTTGTTGAAGCAACCTTGAGAATTTTGGACACCTACAAATAGCTTTTTTTATGGAAAAGTAGGTTTACAGTTTAAGCACGAAAGAATAAAGACTCATAAAAACCTAAAGAGCATAGACTAACCTTATATCAGGATCTAGTTCTTCAGCTTGAAGGTAACTTTGTTCTTGAGAGATCTTGAGAACTTGTGTCGGCAGCTTTGCACGATTTAGATTTGGTTCTCAAGCCAAGTATGTTGCTATCATGTTCTATATATAGTAGGAGCATGTGGGGTGAAAATAGATCACTCTTCAATTTTGACCTAAAGCATGGGCCAACTCACAGTTATACTTGTGTGCAGCAAGTGACTCGGCTTTACCAGCTTTGCTGACTGTGTAAGGTGCACAGAGAGCAGACCACATACCAGGTCTCTTATCTGGTTTTAAACTAGTTTGACAATCATCAAAACACGAATGCACTTAGAACTATCAATTTCACCCTTTTTGATGATAACAAACTCATAGTCTATGTTCCCCCTGAGAATCAGCTTCCCACTTGTCCCGCCTGCGAAGCAGACCATCTTTATCAAGGCACCTACAACATATTAGCAACATAATGCACCTATTTCAACTGGAAGACAAAAATTGACACAATATCATCATATATATCTTCCAGTTCTTCCCCCTTGTTGTGAATTTTCTAACATCACACCATCACAATCATTTATTCAACATATCTTCCCCCTTAATCTCACCACATGTTGCCATGTTACCCTACAATATCATATTTCCCCCTTTTTGATGATGACAAACTCATAGACTATGTTCCCCCTAAGAACCAGCTTCCCACTGTTTGCCCTACGAAGCAGACCATCATTGTCAAGGCACCTGCAACATGTTAGCAACATAATGCACCCGTTTCAACTGGAAGACAGAAATTGACACAATATCATCACATATCTTCCAGTTCTCCCCCCTTGTTGTGAATTTTACAGTATCACACCATCACAGTCATTTATTCAACATGTCTTCCCCCTTAATCTCACCGCATGTTGCCATGTTATCCTACAATATATTCCCTCTTTTGGCATCATAAAAAATATTCATAAGTATACACTCTATGAAACATAAGTATACACGATGATAGCTTATTTCATAAAGAAAAATTAATCATTGCATTCATCAGATTAGTTTGCCCACAGGATTAAGTAATAATCATTATCCAAAAGCAGTAGTCTAGACAATACACGTATGGTAGTTAAAGAGTTAAAACATCATGTCATGGACAGAGGAAAAACAAGGAGAGCTTGAGGGACTGGAATATGGAGGACAGAACAAGGAGAGGAATCAGGGAGCACGAGTAGAGGCTTTTAGAACATTATTCACTTGCTCACTAGCATCTCTTTGATTTACAATCATCTTATCACGAAGCTCATCCACCTTCTCCTTCAAGCGAGCATTCTCAGGTTGGAGCTCAACATTTGCACGTACAAGCTCACTACTAGGGTTGGGTTCATATGTTTGTTCAACCAATGTAGCTCTCAGGCGATCATTTTCAGCTTGAAGCCGACTGTTTTCAATGGTTGCTTGCTCCTGTGCGTCAGTTAGTTCAGATATAATAGAGCTGATCCCCACACCTTCCCTTTTGTGTATGCATTCGCATTCTTCCAAGGTCCCTAGAGTGATCATCTGCTTCCTTGTTCCATTAGTAGCCTTTCCAGTTTTGACACTTAAATGCTGAAACACATTGGTCAAGAATAAGCCATAAGGAAGCCCATGCTTGTCGTCTTTGATATTCACAACCTTTATCATATGTTCAATAACAACACAAGGCAGGTTGATGGGTTGAAAATTTGCAAAAGCTTCGAGAAGCACCAAGTCTAACAACGAAGTCGTGCATCTCCCCTCAGCTATAGGAAGTAGCACTTTATTAACAAACTCAAACATAAGTTGATATTGCGGCTTCAGTTGCTTCTTATTGAACCTTTCACAAGATGCAGGGCCCTTCTTGACAATTAAGTTTTTGAAATCTTGAGAAGCCTTTCCTTTCACAGTTTTCAGTCCCTAGGTTGGGACTGCTAAGATTTCTCCAAGTTTTGCCTCATCTAGCTCTAATTCCTCTGAATGAATTGTCAGAGCCAAGGTGGAGTCATCGGTATATGTCAGATTCAGGTAGAACTCAGTCTCCTCTTGTTCAAAAACACTGGGAGCTGGAGCAACAAACAAATGTTCCCATTTCTGATGTTTTACAATCTCTAGAAGTTCCCTCATTCCATGCTTGTCAGAGATATCATGATCAAATACCTTTCCTAGCAGCACTTTTGATTCATGGGAGTATTTTCCCTTTCCTCATCTGAGTCCTGTAACCTTTTCCTTTTCTCAGAGCAGCCTGGTTCTTTTCTTAGTTTGCTCCCTTTTCTTTTGGGTTGTCGAGGTGTACTCTTCTTTTTGATCGCTTGCTAATTTTTATCAGTAGGTGTATCCTCCTTGAGAACCCTTTTTCGTTTTTCTTCTTCTTTTCTTTTAGATAACCTTTTCTCAAGGGATAGTTGTTCAGGTTACTCTTCTTCATCAGGAATTGTCACCACATCCGAAGATGATGGCACCTCCTCATCTCTTAAACCGTTCTTCCCAAGTCTTCCTTTCTTATTGTCCACCAATTTCTCTTTGTTTTCCTTTAAGGCGGACTCAAGACTAGCTTTTCTCCTTTGCATAATGTTTGGAGCTTTATAAGCAATATGTTTCCTGACTTTCCCACTTCTTGGAGTTACAAGTCCATAGGATCTCTTGATTACGGTACTTAGAATGATATCACCATCGGAGTCTATTTCCTTAGAGGAGTTGTCAGACCTTTCCTTCTCTAGAGACGGTTCTCTTAAGTGCACAACAACAGGCATAACATCTCTAATTACTTTAGAGGGGTCCGGAATCTCAACTACGGTGGGGGTAGTATGAAGTAAAAAGGATTTGAACACTCCTTGTGCTGAGAGACCAGGTCCCTCTTGCACATCCCTTGTACTTTCTTCTTTCCCTCGAACCTTTTCATTGTCCATCTCAGCCTGCATGGCATCATCAGACCCAAACACTACTTCTTTTTCACTCTCCAGTATATTAGACAATCCCACGATAGGTTATTATCTATAACTGAGATGGAGTCCTATGCTCCTTTTTTCACAACTAAAGGAATTGGGATTACCAGAGATTTCTGCACCAACTTCATTTTCCATAGTGGCACCTCCATTCTCTGAGTCTTGCATATCTTCACATATTGCCTTTTTAGCAACAGACCTTTGGATATCAATATTTTAACACTTAGAGCTCATGATATTGCTTGAAACTTCCACTCCATCATCCCTTGCGTTAATTTCCTTAGTGGTTTGAAGGAATTTGGGGACTGAAAATATTTGACCACTTCCATCCGAAGCTGGTTTTCCAGATGGATTGGGATTTGAGGATGTGTCTTTATAAGGTAAGGTGAAGAGTTTTATGACTGAGGACTCATTATTAAACATGATTGATCTCGGCCAGGGTTTTGAGAGGAAGAAAAGGGATTTGAGTTTGTGAATGTTACACTAACGAAGGGAACAGAGAAAAAGGGGTTTAGTAAGAGAGAGGCACAAACAGTAGCCTTAAATGTTTAAGACAAGGAACCGATTCTGATTGGTTAAGACCTGAAGTCTCTTACCGACCGGGTCGGTCCAGGAAAGATGTAACGTTTGGGCTTAAAATTTTGGGTGGGAATATTTTTAATGACATGACATGTTAGAAGTTTAACACACATATATAAGCATTGTAGAGACTACTAACCTGAGTCACAAGAACTAGGTTCCTTGACAGTTTTCTTTGAACCAGCAGGGAAATCGGAAGTACGCAATGTCTCCAATACTTATGCTATCCTGAGAGTAGTATGAGAGTATGCTTCTTGTTGGTCACTATCAATTGGAATGTGAAGAACTTCTTGTGATCATGCTGTCTCTTCTTCAGTGGCAGATTTTAACTGTCTTTTCCTCATGCAAGTCTTCTAGAAAAATCACTAACTCCGTTTAGGAACCCACATCCGATCGATTCCCTTAGAGTGAGAGGCAATGTGAATTGAGTTTTCTTCTTTTAATCTAGGAAACTCTTCCTTTTCCTTCCACAGACCAGATTCCTCCTCTCTTGACTTCTGTTTGGTTGTATCTTCACTTTTGAAGAAGGTCGAAGATGCTGGTCTTTCGTGATCCACACTCTTGTCAGCCTCATACTCATTCTGAGCTTTGTTTGTCATATCCTTCCCTCTACATGATGTATTCAACAGTTCTTTGATGTGGCTGCTTAGACGAGGATTTTCTTTAGTAACTTCCTCAACTTGCTCTTGTAAATCTACGATACCAACTACCATATCATCCCTTTCTTGATCTTGAGTGGTATCACTACCCTTCATTTTGAGAAGATCAAGATTTGTACTGATTTTGTCAACTCCATCATGTGCGCCTTTGAGAGCGTCCCACAGGGGCGGATCTACGTGTAAGTGAGGGTGTTCACCCGAACACCCTCGGCAAAAAATTACAGTGTATATATAGGGTAAATTTTCTGTATTTGTGTGCATATATTAACTTTTGAACACCCTCGATAAAAAATTACAGTGTATATTTAGCTTCTTCTTTTTTTCGAACACCTTGGATGAAAATCTTGGATCCGCCACTGGCGTCCCGGATATCCTTTGCTATTTCATAAGAGGAAGCTAGATTGTACTTCCCTGATCCACTGATTTGAAGAAGAATCTTTTTAGCTGCTTGATCTTTTTGCAGAGTAAAGCCATTCAGCTCGGCGAGATGAGTGACTATAACAGATCATGTCCCACAGATTTGTATCCTTATCAGTGATGAAGTCTTGCATTCTAACCTTCCACCATTCATAATGTTCAGCACTGAAGCTTGGTGGTCTTGAGATAGATTCTCCCTTCCTTTTGTTTAGTGAGCAAGCCATGTAGAGATCCTTTTCTAGGTGTTAACCTTTTAGAAAGCACCTGCTCTGATACCAATTGATGTAGGCTGTGCGTCCACCAAACAGTATATGAGGGACCTGATCGTGTACCATTGACCTTATGCAAAGCAGTACGAGAATCAACACAAGATTTTTACGTGGAAAACTCCTTGGTCAAGGGATTAAAATCCACGATCTACCCCTGTAGGATTTCAACTGCACTAACCGAGCAACTCAGGTTACAACTCTATCGTAAGCTAGGAATTAACTCCCATAATCCTTCACCTTTATAATAATGCTTATGCAACTCTCACCTTTGACTACCCCTAGCCAAGCACACTAATACAACCCAGCCTAGTGTACCACTCAAAGGCACCCTTTGAGAATTCACCACAGTGACTAACTCTAGCCACACACTAATACAACTAAGTTAAGTCTAGCCTAGTGTACCACTCAAGGGCTTGTGGAAGCAACCTTGAGAATTTTGGACACCTACAAACAACTTCTTTTTATGGAAGAGTAGGTTTATAGTTTAAGCACAAAAGAATAAAGACTCACAACAAGCTAAAGAATATAGACTAAACTCATATCAGGATCTGGTTCTTCAACTTAAAGGTAACTTTGTTCTTGAGATATCTTGAGAACTTGTGTTGGCAGCTTTGTACAACTTATATTTGGTTCTCAAGTCTGCCAAGTATGTTTCCATTATGTTGTATATATAGTGGGAGCATGTGGGGTGAAAAGAGATCACTCTTCAATTTTGACCTAAAGCATGGGCCACATCATAGCTATACTTGTGTGCAACAAGTGGCTCGGCTTTACAGCTGTCTCTGCCGACAGTGCAAGGCGCACAGAGAGCAAATTACAGACCAGGTCTCTTATCTAGTTCTGAACCAGTTTAACAATCATCAAAACACGAACGCACTTGGAACTGTCATCAATATTTTGCGCATATAAATGTTGCGCAATATAAGTGTGTCATATAAAACTTTTGAAATTGAGCATGGTGTTGTCACATCAAGTATGTGAAAACTTATATTTTGCGCATATAAATGTTGCGCAAAGTAAGTGTGTCATATAAAACGTCTGAAATTGAGCATGGTGTTGTCATATCAAGGAGTAGTATATAACATGAACGACGAACAACTAGCATTCACAGTAAAACAAGTTATTATGGATTAGTTCTATTACATGTTTTAACCCAGCAAACATATTCGAAGCAATGGGTAGGACATGAGAACTAGATGAGGATGATTTTAAATACTCAAATAAGCCGAACCACAGATACAATCAAGAATACAATAATACAATGAGAGCTGAGCAGAATTGGCGTGTTAGGGAGGTTGAAATGCTAGAACAAAGATTGAGGGCACTCAGACTCAAATGTCCAAAAAGTCCTGCTATGTCAATGCCTCGTGGTACACCCCAAGAGTTCAATTTTGCTCTTAACCGTTTTCGCGAAGAGAATAATCGGATGAAAATATATTGCCTCAGGGTAGAATATGATCAACAAGGTTACGTCAGATTCAGATCCAAGTGGGATTCAGACTGTGAGATGTCCGATGAAGATGAATCCCCGAGATCCTATTAATATTAGTAGCTAGGGTCATAAGGAGGACCCCAAGGGTACTTGGGGATTTGCAACTATATAAGTAGCTGATAGAACTTATGAGTTCACCCTTTTAAGGTTCATCACCTTAAAGTTCAACAGAACAGTCTAAGGGACCAGGTCCTTAACCTGTTTTCACAGATAGAAATAGAAAGCAAATAAGACAAGAATATTTAAGTGAAAAAAATCCTTGCTCAAGGGATTAAAAACCACGACGTACCCTAGTAGGATTTCCAACTTCACTAAACTGAGCAAATTCAGATTACAACCTATTGCAACCTAGGAATCAAACTCTGAATCCCCAACCTTTACAATACACCTATTGTAAGCACCTTTACAATAACTCTATTGCAAAGCTCCAAGTGTTGACTACCTCTAGCCAACGACCCCACTGATACTCAGCTAACTCTAGCCAAGAAAATAAAGTTACAAAGATTGAAATCTGTCCTACTATGGTGCTTCTAGACAAGCAGTGTAGGAATACAAATTAAGATCACAAAACAAGAATCAACTATCCCAGGACTTCAGATGTCTTCAGTGGCAGGAACTGGTCCCTTGGATCTTGTTCTTGTGGGCAACTTGTGGAAGGTAGCCGCCACACTTGAGAGAAAAATGTCTTTTTAAATTTTGCAAGCGTTAGGTCAAACTGATCCTAACATGTTGTATATATATAAGACCAAAGTAGAGAGCATGTGAGAAACATGTGACCATCAATAGTGACTTCTCAAGGGCTTTTAGTTTCCATCATACATACAGCTGTGCTGCTGCAGGTCTGCCTGAACAGTACAGCAACTTTATAGCTGTTAAGTACCGCGCAGTACTCTCACGGGACCTGATGGAGGACCTGGTCCTTGGATCATTTATCAATCATCAAAACTTATGAAATGCTATAACTCATCAATTTTCCCCTTTTTGATGATGACAAACTTATGCAAGACATTCCCCCCTGAGGACCAGGTTGCTTCTTCAACGCGAGCTCAAGTAGGTTGGTTTGTTCCTGTGAAACTAACAATTGACAGCAAGTCCCTTTAGCATCATTGAATCTTTCGGCGGAGTTTAGAAAGACCGAGCTCTTTGTCAATTGTCATATTTACTTCTATTCATCAACTTCTATTCATTATTTAGAGCTTCCCCCTGAGTTCGTTGATCCCATATCAATGACTTCAAAGGTTAAGCAACATTCATCATTTAGAACTTCCCCCTGAGTTCGTGATCCCATATCAGCAAGCACAATCGATACGCCATAAACATCACATACTTTTCCCCCTTTTGGCATCATCGAAAAGGACAGAATAGTACAGGTTTAAGGAAGTTCAGTGACAACAGCCCATGGCCTCTCGGGCGACACATCAGTAGCATAACCAGGAACAAAAATAGCATAAACAGAGTAAGCATTGCTCAACCAAAGTAATTGCCCATATTACGAGGGCAGAATCATCCAAAACCAAATAATTAGCAGTCAATACAACCTAAGTATGGTAATTAAAATAATAAAAGAGCCAATGTCATTAATAAAAATAGGGTTGATGGGACTTGAAAAGGAGGATTGGGTTGAAAGCACGAAGAGATTCAGCGAGAGAAGTCCTTGATAGTTGCTCTCTAATCTTGGATCATCTGATCACGCAGCTCATCTAGCTTGATTCTTAGTTCCTTATTCTTTGCTCTCAAGTTTGCGTTAGCATTTGTCATATCAGCACTGGGACCTCGTACTTGAGCCTTTGCCGCCAATTGAGTCTTCAAATCCACAATCTCTGCTTGGGGCTTTTCAATTTCTGCAAGTGCACTCTCCTGTGCCTCAATCAAGCAAGAAATGGTTGAGTTGCTGCCAATACCTCTTTTCTTTTCGACACACTCACAATCTTCCAAGGTTGCCAAGGTGATCATCCATTTTCTTGAACCCATAGAGGCTTTTTTTCCAGTTCTGATGTTAAAGAATTCAAAAAGTTACGTCAAAATAAATCCATATGGAAGCCCATGCTTGCCTTCTTTGGCATTCACCACTTTGACCATGTGTTCAATCATTATAGGAGGTAGACTGATGTCTTGAAAACTTGATAGAGCTTCCAGAAGGACCAGGTCCGTGACAGAGGCCATGCATCATCGTTCTGCCCTAGGAAGTAATGATTTGTTGACAATCTCGAACAGAAGTTGATACTCATGTTTCAGTTGTTTCTTAAACAACCTTTTTCCAGTCACAGACACCCCCTTTTTGACAATCAACTCCATAAAGGTATGAGAGGCCTCGCCTTCCACTGATTTCAGCCTATCAGTTGGGACATCGAGGATCTCTCCCAGCTTGGCTTCATCTAATTCAAAATCAATTCCATTCACAGTCACAAATAACGCATAGTTATCTGTATACACCAGAGAAGTATAGAACTCTCTTAATTCATCCTTGAACACGCCTGGAGTAGGAGAAGCAAACAAGTGCTCCCATTTTTGAAATTCAATCATTTCCATCACTTCTCGCATTCCATTGTTTTCAAAAATATTAGGCTCAAAGACTCTACCAAACAACACTTTTTTCTTTCTCAAGTTTTCCTCTTTTGAATGTTTAACTCTTTGATCATTTGTCTTTTCTTGATGAGACCAGGTTCTTCTCCTGAAACACTTTTCCTTTTCTTAGCAAGACCAAATGCATTTTTCTCTAGATTTATATCCTCACGAGTGTCTGCTACAATCTCATCTTCCTTAGGCTTCTTTCATTTGTTTATTGAGTGTTTCTTGGAGTATTTCTTTCCCGATCGAGGCGATTCTTCTTCATATTCATTCTCAGAGACTACAACCACGGTTTCCTCATCTCTTAAGGCATGTTTTATCAGCCTCTTCCTTTTTTTCATTTATTCTTTTCTTTGGCATCTTTTAAAGTCGCCTCACGTTGAGCCCTACTTCTTTGTCTAGTATTGGGAGGCTTATCGGAGATGTGCTTTCTTGCACTTTCACCACGATGTTTAGCATGACTCGAAGACCTCTTAAAAACAGTTATCAGGTTGTCATCAGAATTGGCTTCTTGAGAGGGGTTTAGGTTACCAGAGTCCTTTTCAGGGGAAGGGTCACCTAAGGGTACAACAATAGTTGATACGACATTTTCAGTGTCTGCACTATTCAGATTTTCTACCTCAGTACCAGGTCCCTTATTGGTATCTCCTATTTTTAAATCAAGACTGTTTTCTTCCTGACTTCCTACAACAATCTCTGAAGCATGTACTTCGTCATCATTTTCAGAAAAGTTTTTCTCCTCATTTTCTAAAATTTTAGATATATTCAAACCTTTTTCAGAAAAGTTCTCATTAAGACCTATTGCAGAGTCAGCAAAAGAGATAAGATTACCTGATTTTTGGATTTCCTCAGAATATCCATTTCCAACATCGATTTCTTGTTCCTTACCACCATCAACATTTTCAGACTCATGCATGACCAGTGGACTAGATTTATCAGCATTCTTGCTTTGACTCTTAATACCCATATCCTTGGTGACGTCAGTTTGACTAGAAACCCCAATTTCCTCGTCCTTCTCTTCGAATTCCTCAGGAAATTGAAGGAACTTTGAGACAGATAGAGTCTGATCACTATCTCCGGAGTTGGTCTTTTCATTTTCAGGGCATGTTGTAGAAGAAGGAACAAATATTCTTGGGGTTTGACTCTTGCGAGTCCTGGAGGGACTAGAAACCATAGACTTGGATGGTGAAATGGGTGAGTTTTGATCGGTGGAGATTGATACTACTGACGATGATTCAGGCAGGTTTGAGTTTGCGGGGAATTGAATTTTAGACGGTGAGGGGATGAGATTCATTCTAGGTACTGTAAGGGAGATAGAATCGTCTTGAGACATGGTTAGGAAGATAAAGCCAAAAAAAGAGGGTTCAAGATTGTTCAGAGAGAGGCAATAAGAATAAGAGTTAAGGAGGAGAGAGAAACAACATTTTGCCTCTACCGAGATGGAATACGAATAGTTCTGATAGATCACCAAAAAAAAAACTTTTCTTTCACACCGGTTTTACTTAGGGAAGATGTATAGTTTTAGGCTCCAATTTTGAAATTCAGGAGGGAGGAATTTTAATGACATTGTACCTTTTGACAGTTTTAAAACTATACAGGTACTGAGACCACTAACCTGAGTCACATGAACCAGATTCCTTGACATTTCCTTTTTTTTTTTAAAAGAATTGGGCAAAGACTCTGAGAGGTGCAATGTCTCCAACGCTTATGTTGCCTTGAGGATGGAATGTGTGTATACCTATAACAGTATAAAAGGAGTTAGATGCCCAAAAAAAAAATAGCACTGTACTTTTCCTCTTAACATAGCCAATAACAGAGAGAATTTTAAGGAAAGAGCAACTAGTTAAGCTTGATCAAGCCCAACTCCAACGATTTCTTTTAAAATGCTCCCTACTCAGTGTTTTGGTGAAGATATCTGCTACTTGGTTCTCTGTCTTGCAGAACTTCATACAGTTCGACCCATTTTCAGCATTGTCCCATAGGAAATGGTGCCTTATGTCGATATGCTTGATCTTTTTGTGTTGCAATTAATTTTTGTCATGTTAAGTGCAATTGTGTTGATACACAACAAGAAAAAACACCCAGTAAGAATTCCAAGAACCTCAAGCCATTGTTTGATCCATAGCAATTGAGAGTCGCGAGAAATAGCAACCATATTCTCAGTTTCAGTAGTAGAAAGAGCCACTGAATTTGTACCCTAAAGGACCAAACATGATCCCAGAATATATGTCATTCCAGATGTGCTATTTCTATCTACCAAGTATCCAGCATAATCAACATCAGTATATCCAACCAAGTCAAAATTATCCTCAGAGGGATAGGAGAGTACCAGGTCCAGCCACACTTTAAGATACCCCAATATCCTTTCAGCAGCTTTCAGATGCGACTCCTTATGACTTGATTAGAACCCTTGTTTCTTGTGGAGTTTTCAAAATCATCAAGCTTGTTGTGAGACACTCACTTAGTCCCAATCACTAATCTAGGGACCCGGTGCTTCCACATTTGATCCATCATTTGCATTTACAGACCTATGATCTCCACTTCTTTGTTTTGCCCCATGAGTGCTTGACATATCATCAACTACTCCATCTTCAGCTCCACCACTTTTAGTGTCTGACTTCCCAAATCCTTCTTAACATTGTTGATAATAAAAAATTTGTGTCTGAATGCCTTTAGGAAGGTTAGCTGGGGTTTCTTTCCATTCAGCAATTTCTCGAAAATCTTCTCAAGGAGGAAAACGATCATGCACCTGCTCCTCTCTTATGCAAGCATCAAATGCCTTGTGATCTTTGAATTATATTTAGTAGCACACGGACCAGGTTCTCGCAACATGCCTGTTCAAACAGAAAGAAGCTTGCATTGTCCTAGTCATGTTTTTGCTTACAGGTTCTTTGAGATATGTGACAATGCAAGAACAGGAGAAGAAATTCACTCCACTCCCTGTATCATGGATTGGGTATGGACTAGGTAACTTATTTCAAGCCATTCACATAATACACACATTGACAATTGTACGGGAGAGTGTTTTGCCAATTCTAAGAATAACATCTTGTCATTAGAAGATATACTCCCACCTGAGAGGACCTTGAGTGAGAGGAAATCATCCATTCTTCCAGTCATATACTTAGAACAGCCACTATTTGTATACTTATTTTAGCTGCCTCCTCTCTCTAGCTTGCCATCTAAGCCATTTATTAGATTTAGGAACTCAACCCGGCTTGGGTCCCTCAAAATGATAGAACAAGTGAATTAGGCTTCTTTCAGTCCATGTAAGTAGAATAGATTTTCTCTTTTGAGGACCAGGTTCCTTTGTTCTAAATTCCTTACTTTTCTGAACAACTTGAATCTTGGCTTTGCATCCATCTTTATAAAGATAAGTTTGACTGCAGTAAGTGCATCGCCAAATTTTAGAGTTGGTACCATGCTTGCTATGTGAGTTGTAGGGGATTTCTGCCTTATGAAAGCTAATCACCTCCATGTCACCGACATCCTTGTACATAGAAGCAATGTCATCAGTGGACCAGGTACAACAAGGTGACTTATCAGGATTTGCTTTAACCTTCATACTATTCTCCAGTAGCTGTCTACTCTTATCTAGCTCAGAGGTGGGACTCACTTTTATCTTCTTAAGCTCTTTTTCATGCTTAAGTTGAGTTTCACAAATCTCATTTTCTTTCTTCGGAGTAATCACCTTTTTCTTCATTTGAATCTTTAACAGAGATATGTCTCTTGTTACTTCAACAACTTGTTCCTTTAGATCTACAATGAAGACTGCCAAGTTGTCCTTTTCATGTTCAGAAACACAAAATTCTTCAATTAAACCAATCTCAACATCCTCATTATCGTTGATAGCAACAGATCTGACTATGAGTGCAAAGGTTGACTCATATTCTGAAGGTTTATTGAAAATACAATCATAAATGTGTCTCCTTGGTCATCTACACCTTGAGATTTACGGGAGAAGTCTTCCCAGCCAGCCACAGCTTGTTTATCCAAGTTGTCAACACCATTTCTTCTGATGAGTTTATCATTAGGGACCTGGTTCCTCTTAATCGCTTTTTCAAAAATGTTTTTATAATAGTCAAGCGTAGAAGAAGGGCATTTTTAATGAAGTGTCCATGATTCTCACACTTGTGACAATAATAATTTCCTTTTAAGCTCCTGCTAGGACTTCCTTTCTTTAGGACCTCACCATTCCTTCGAACCATCTTTTGAAATCTTCGAGTGAGATACGCCATATCGTAGTCATCACTGCTTGAGTTACTTTCAGCAGTTTTGAGGACCAGGTGCTCCTCCTTCTTTGGCTTCCTTCTTTCTAAAACACCTTGCACTCTTGCTTATGATATTCTCTATTGAATCTTGGTGGTCTTGCGCTAGATTCGTTCTTTTCTAGGTTTGGTGAACCAGTCATAACCATGATCTTTTCTAGGTGTTAACCTTTTAGAAAGCACCCGCTCTGATACCAATTGATAGAACTTATGAGTTCACCCTTTTAGGGTTCATCACCTTAAAGTTCACCAGAACAGTCTAAGGGACCGGGTCCTTAAGCTGTTTTCACAGATATAAATAGAAAGCAAATAAGATAAGATATTTCCGTGAAAAATCCTTTCTCAAGGGATTAAAAATCACAACCTACCCCAGTAGGATTTCCAATTTCACTAAACTGAGCAACTTCAGATTACAACCTATTGCAACCTAGGAATTAAACTCTTAATCTACAACCCTTACAATACACCTATTGTAAGCACCTTTACAATAACTCTATTGCAAAACTCCAAGTCTTGATTACCTCTAGCCAATGACCCCACTGATACTCAGCTAACTCTAGCCAAGAAAACAAAGTTACAAAGATTCAAATCTGTCCTACTATGGTGCTTCTAGACAAGTAGTGTAGGAATACAAATTAAGAGCATAAAACAAGACTCAACTATCCTAGGACTTCAGATGTCTTCAGTGGCAGGAACTGGTCCCTTGGATCTTGTTCTTGTGGGCACCTTGTGGAAGGTAGCCGCCACACTTGACAGAAAAATGTCTTTTTAGATTTTGCAAGTGTTAGGTCAAACTGATCCCAACATGTTGTATATATATATATATATATATATATATATATATATATATATATATATATATATATATATATATATATATATATATATATATATATATATATATGAGACCAAAGTAGAGAGCATGTGAGAAACATGTGACCATGAATAGTGACTTCTCAAGGGCTTTTAGTTTCCAACAGACATACAGCTGTGCTGCTGCAGTTCTGCTTGAACAGTGCAGCAGCTTTACAGTTGTTAAGTACCGCGCAGTACTCTTATGGGACCTGATGGAGGACCTGGTCCCTGGATTATTTGTCAATCATCAAAACTTATGAAATGCTATAACTCATCAATAGCCTTTCATTTGTTATTAAACTACAACATATTCAATGTTGAGTAGTAAACATATAGATTGGTTTGTATTCTTTCCAAATGATTCGAATAACAGTGGTGATGATAGCTCCAATCATAGCAGCTATTCCGATGAACCGAGTTTTCTTGATAACAATGAATTCGTGCTAGACGATTTGAAGCCCCACCTTTTAATAGAGCGTAATGACGATTTTCGCGAGCTGAAATATTCAGATCCACGAGAATATTATTGTGGGTTACGCCGAGAATAGGCATATCGGCATGCCAAATTAGAACGTCTTGTTCGTGACTTGGAAAATCTCAAAGCTCAAATCCCAACAAGGTTCTCAATGACCATGCCTCCAGTAGGTGCACACACTTGCGAGCTTGCCGTACAAAGGATTAGAAAAGAAAACAACAGAATGCTAGCAAGACGTTATAGATTTTACATGGTAAAGTTGGCCGAAAAACAAGCATCATCAACAGGTAGAGAACTAACATCTAGAGAAAGAAGATATGTCTTAAGAAATCCAAAATATTGTTCTAAGGATGATATTGAGAACTTCTATTCTGATGATGATTAGGGGTTATTTTGGTTTAGTATCTTAGTTTATGGGTCATTTAAGTTTCGGAGTCATGCGGTTAACTTGTATTTTTAATATATTATGAAGTTATCAATTTGAAAAAATTTAGTATGTTTTTAATTTGCTTTGATTGTTATAGTATATTATTAATTTATATAAGCTTCTTGGAGTTAATAATACATAAAAAGTTCAACAATTCACAATTTTAAAGAAAATACAAATAAATTAGTAAATAAAAGGTGTCGATTACGTAATACGTGAAAACGTACAACTAGTAAAAACAAAATACATAAAAATAACAAAAAAATACATAGAAGTAATAAACTTAAAAAATAAAATACATAGAAATAATAAACAACAAGAAGATAGCACGAATAATCTTCCAAAATTTCAATTTTCTTTCAAAGCATTTTTCTCGTGTTGAGTGTCTCTAAGGTTAGCCTTGAAAAAAAATTATTTTTCTTTGGATTCTTTAAGCAACACCTCCAAAAGGTCAATTTTTTTTTAAGCTTCCATAAGCTTAAACTGCAAGTCAAACTTCACGGTATCTCTAGTGATACGTGAGGTCGCGGTATCTCTATCAACAAGAAACTTTTTAAACTTCGCCGCCACCGTTTTATTCACGGGAATGCTATCTTCCCATCGAAAATGTTTGCAACCATTTATATCCTATAAACATTACAAGAAAATCAGTTTTTGAAAGTAAAATATGTAGATAATGTGAAAATAAAATTAAACTCTAAAAACACTTACTTCGGGCACTTTACAACGCCAAAAATGACGACTCGGATTATCTTGGGTCTGATGTTTTTAGCTTACAATAATAACCGTATTCACAAATATCGGGTTCTATAGCAAAGTTTGATGTTTCGGAACTTTGAGACATGATTTTGGAGGGGGGGGTGGATGAAGTATGTTGAAAGAGTGAAAATGGAGGAGGTGAAGAGTGACTTGATCATGACTAGCTAGGGATTTATATAAGTACCTTTTGCGCACTAAATTAGTGCGCAAAAGGTACTTTGGTCACTTTTTTTATGGGTTATTTTGATCCCCAAACCCACTTTTTGGGTCAATTAAGTTGCGGACTCTAATTACAGCTCGATTAAAGGGGTATTTGGCAGTATACTGTTTTCGGAAATGAACATTTCATGTGTCCTTGGCATCATTTTGGCGGGTTTACAGTTATATTTCACAATAAAGATGAGTTGAGAGTTCTATAAAAATTATATTGTCATTGTCATTGAATCATGATAGGGTTATCAGCATGGATATTGTGGCAGAACTGCTAGGTAGTCTCTTAATACCAGTAGATTATAAGACCTGGAAAAGAATTCTGAAACCGACCAGTCTGTTTAAAAAGAAAAATATTTGGCCGTACTCAGTATATGCACCAGGCCAATAATTGTATGACAATTAATTAACTAGTGGCTTTTGCACAAAGTTTTTCACTTTACTAGAGTTAATTATTACATATATCTATTTATTGTTAATTTAATAATTTATCGCTTAACCATGATAAATTAACAGAATTTGGGGCATGTACCAGGTTCAATAAGTTATTTCTGTTCAAAAGAACTTGCAAAAAACCTGTGTGTACTAACAAGTATGTATTGGTGCTTTCTACCACTCCAAGTTCCTTTTTTCTATACCTCTCGTGATAGTTGTACTGAATGCTTACTTGTTTAGTCTTGCAAATAGTGATGTAAACTAATGTCAGTAGAAAAATGAAAAGAAAAAGAAGTTAGTAGGCAGAGTATGAAAATTGTGATAGTTTTGTCATGGACCAGCCTAGATCTTTGATAATACCAGACCTGTGTAAGATAGCACTAGTTCCACTAAATTCTAAGGTATGTATGATGGTCTCTGTTCATTTACTGGAAGGCTCCCACCAACTGATGGGTCTTAGTCGTTGGATAGCAGGTCTCGTCAATTGCTAAAATGGACCCCCAATGAGATCATCAAAAGAAAAACCTTGTGGTTGTGGTTCACCCTCCAAAAGCTCCAAAATCTTTATAATTTCTACTATTTGCATTCACTGAAATTTCTTAAAATCAATTCTAGAAAAGAGACAAAATTCCGAATTTGGTCGTGAGTTAATTTTATAGATGATCACTTAACTTATATTTTATTGCACTAAAGTTAGTACACTAAATTTTTGTAATGGAAAAATCACTCAACTTCGTTTAGATATATCATGAAAGCCGCTAAACTCTTTTTGTAGCCAAAAAGTCACTCAACTTGATCTAAATATCACATAGAGTTATTATGAAGAAACAAAAGATATGCCTTTTTAGTTAGTAAAAGAAATTGTTTGATGACTTTTTTAGAGGGTAAATTTCTGTACAATGGATTTTACGGAGTGAGGGCTACAACAATGCACAATATTCAAAGATAATCTATCTATACTGTATTAAAAGCACGAAAGACCTTAGAAATATTGATTGAATTTTTTGCCCTTCATTAAAAGACTCTACAATAGATAAAGTCATCATTTACTATTTTTTTCTCAAATTATTATAATTTTTTCTAGTCAACACAAAATTCGCATGACAGAAAAGGAAAAAGAAGAACAAGTAGTTTAATAGGAACCAAATTTTCGTATGTTAACAAAAAAGGAAAAAAATGAATTAATAGGAGAACAAACTTATTACTATTTAATATCCTTATTAAAGAAGAAGTCATAATTGGCTTTTTTTACAAAAGGAAGTAGAACAATAGCATAAGTAGGAAACTTATAGTACTATTTAGTGTCCCTATTAAAAAAGGTTTCAAACGTCCATTAATATCCCAGTATTTTATACTCCGTGGATACTAGGGTTTAGTTTCCTGGTTGATTAATTCATTTATCAACCTATTCTCCAAGGGTTTAGACATAAAGATGAAGAGACCAATGTTAAAGTTAGCTGTTTCGCATCCACGCAGACATATTTGACAGCATTGAAGAATATTGTTCTCTCTTTCCTTTAATTTTACATTTGTTTCATAACATAATATGATGTAATAAAACACTGCAGCACAGGTAATCCGTTGTTTTTAATATCTATCTTTGTTATTAGATTTCACAAACCAGTTCTTATCTTATAATTAGCCTTTGTTCTTTTGCCAACTTCTTTCATGCATCTTACATTCCGTTAGTAATATATATTGTTTGAGTTATTAAAGTTTTGATATAACACTTATCCTAAAAATTAATTGAGCAGGCAAACCCGAGATTAGAGTATACAAAAGTGTTTCTGCTAATTGTTAATATTCTAATAAAACATCGTTAGAAAAGAAATAGATATAAGACTTCTAATGAACTTTAAGACAAAGAATTGCATATACTTTTTAAGAGTGGTAGGAGGGACAAAAACACCGCAGTAATGCACCTTTTCTGGATTCAACTTTAAGGAATTCTTAGAGACAATGGTTGAAAGGTCTGAGGAGTCAACAGTCATAAGTTTGGTTTGTGATAAACAAAAAGATGTTAGAATGATTATGTAAAATGCAAGACATGTTGAGGTCTTTTTAAATTTTAGATGACTTCAAATCATTAAGAAAGAACATGAACAAAGCAATTCAGTTACTGAAGGAAGTATTAGTTCTCTTATGCTTGCTTAATTACTTTAGTTTGGACCATCTATTTCTGATAAGAGAATTCTCCTCAAAGTTTGCAAAAAGCCCCAGATTGATATATTCATCCCCAGATTGATATATTCATCTAAAAGTAGTTACATTAATAGTACTCTAGATGATATTTGAACTTGAGATGATTAATTTTAAAATAATAATTTTAAATAAGTGTACTCTTTGAGACAAGGTAACGAAAATCCTTAGCAAAATGTCGTTCGCCTTTTTTACCCAATAAAAATAGATTTTACATTGGATAAAACTGTTATTCTAACACATAAGAATATAAACTAAAATTACCTTATAATTTTTATGAACTTTGAATGGGAAAAAAAAAAGAATTCTATAAACTTAAATTACAAAGAACAAATTCCATCACTATATTACAAACTAACATATAACATTCACGGAAGAAGAAAATAATAAGAATCAACCCAAGAAAAAGGGGGGGAAGAAAAAAAAGGGAGAAAAACAGAGCACGTTTTCAAGAAAAATATCTTTCTTTAGTTGATTTTTTTATTCTATTATTTGAACGTAATGATATAATACTTTCTCGAAAAGACTAAAATTTAATCATTTTTATTAATCAATTATTGTCATTAATTGATGCATTTTTCATCTAAACACAAATGCACGTTAATCTATTATTATTTTTATTAAAATTCTAACCGTTAAGATATCTAAATTGAAGGATTTAATAGATAGACACTGCTTTGATAAAACAAAATAAAATTGATAATATGAAATGCAACAATCATTGTGGAGACCAAGTTACAATCAAACATTAAATTGTATGTATAAAAATTTAGCTACGAGCAATTTTGCAATTGATTAATGATGAAGTTCATAGCAAATACTATTTTTTTTTTGTAATGTTTGTTGTCAAAAGAGGTACGCGTTTTGGTTACGCTATACTAGAACTATTAAAATGACGGACGTAAAATAAAGAGAGAAGAGAGTGTATTCTGTCGTATTGAGGATCAAACTCCATGTAGTATAGAGCTATCTCCGTGAGATAGAAGGTTAATTAGGCTAAGTTAACAAGTATAAGAACGGACGGAAATAAAATGCAAGCTTTGAAAGAAGCTATCAATTGGGGTTTCAGTGTTCTTTATGGGGAGGATACAAGTAAAAAGGAAGCTACCTATTACGCTCATCACGGTGTCGAGCTACTCGAGCCTAATCAGCCTACTCACAACACTAAACTTTTCTTAACAATAACCCACTCCTTAACATAATAAAGGCCAAACTCCGGTCCTACGCTATAGACATTCGATGTGTCAACCTTCCTCTAGGTCCGCCTTTCCCTTCCTAGGCCGGACGTGGTCTAATAAGGAATACGGAACGACAATCCATCACCCAACAAGCATTCTTGATTCCCCATACTGTAATCTAGTTCCATGAACACTAGAGTCCAAATGATTCAGTGAAGCAGTCACAATATCAAATGATCTGCCCAAAGAAACTGATCCTTATCACGCAACACTGGAGACTGTCAAAAGTTATTTCATGCCAACTGGGAGAAGACGGAATATTGACTCGTTCCTTATCGACGAAAGGTTGGATTTCAAGTTATGAAAATATTATCATAAGTTGATCATGGAATTGCACTGAAGTAGGAAAGGGAAGCCGACGTACCATTCAATTCTTGCGATGCATCCCAAGGAAAGCTTGGCATAGAGTAAGACCAAGTTGACCCACAATATTCCCGTGCTTCGCCCTGCCTTCACGAAAAATGTCAAAATTATACATGACCTGGTCCTTAGTGGCAACACACACCTAGTGAGTCGTACATAACTTGACATAACACGACTTAATGAATCTACTTACAAGCTCTAACAAGTCCGACTCTACGTAGGTCTGCGGTGCTTGGAGCCCTATAGCAACACACAACTCCTACCTTTGGGGGCTTCCACTTTTCAAGGTGAAAACTAATTATCCTTAGCAAGCGGGGGAGCTCATGGTAGTGGTAAAAAGTTATACATGCCCGGAGCATGTCTCAGACACACGATTCCCAAACCTAATCTAAAGAATGGGCGAGCGCCTAACTAGATGCTATTCATTGCATAACTGCTTAAACAATAGAATGAAAAAAAAAAAAAAAAAAAACAGCACCACCGTCGCGCCAGTCACAGCAAGAGAGGAATGTGTGTGTGTGGTTGGGGGGTAATTCATTGCATAACTGTTTTATCAGTAGAATGAATTTAAAGCTCTTCATTAAATTATGTGATATGGAATTTGAAGTTCAATACACATTTGAGCTGATTATGTTATAGAATGGTGGTTACATGAACACAATGGTACATGATACTGATTTTAGCAGGAAGAACCTCTGTAACGTTACTTCTTTAGGCTTACAGCTTACTAGATGCTATGTCCCGATAAGTGACAGCAGACTCATGATCGACACAAATCAAAATACAATGAATGAATGACTAGAAAAGAATAAAAACGACTGGACACTAATCCTTTCCAATCAGTTCCTCCATGAGCCTCGTCTGCTCTTCAGCAGAGATGCATATAGCAACTCGTTCCAACTATCGGGCACTCCAGGTAGGCACCAATGACTGCAATCTTGAACATGTACTCTGGCACTCTGTTCCACTGGCTCGTATCCCTGTCTGATAATTGAGGGGTGGCCATCTTTTCTATAGTCTGTAAGCCTACTAATGTTCATATAAATTACTGGAGTCGTCATATTAATAATCACACGTTGGAGGACTTTCATCTTTGAAGGGTACTTTGCTAAATGAGCCTTGTTATTTTTTGGTTCGGTTTCTTTATCGCACTGCCCGCCTAAGTTCCAATGACCACCCCTGCATACAAAAACATTAGAAGCTAATTACTTAATTGCAGACTTTCCAAAGAGTGACCTAAGCAGCACAAGATTCGTGGTTTTAGATTTTGGACGTCATATTAATTGAGTGTTGCGTATATAAAGAACAGTTCGTCCTTCTTCAAAGAGATAAAGTCGTGTGGCCCTTCAAGACAAAGACTTTAGTATGGAAATTGCATTATTAGGATTATAAGCCAAAACATCTCCGAATTGAATTTCTAGCATGAAACATAAGCAGATGATATAATTTACATGCAACAAGCAAATTTGATGTGAAAGAACAGTATCAAATAGTATTAATGACTCATTTTAGGAGAAAATAATACCAGCAATTTTCCAGGTTTCTTAACTTTGAAATAACTGAAGTACCTTGGTTCGAGCTGATAATATTCTTCTATAAGATGAGGCACAAATAGTGCTGGTTTACAAATATTCCAATCATTACTTCACACGAAGTGTTACAGCTGAAAGTTGGCAGTCACAAACACTTTGAACACTAAGATTTCTGGGAAAGTTGGAAGAACAATCATGGGATCACTGATGTAGCGAGAAGCAAACCCGAAAAAATAAAATAGGGCAGTCCCGAGCTACTAGAAGCCTATAGTTTTCTCAACCATCTCCCAAGCCCACCATGCCTTCCCAAGGACTACTCCTAACAGAACACTCCCTCCGTTTTTGTTTATCTTGTTTTGACTTGACACGGAGTTTAAGAAAGTAAAATAGACTTTTTCATCTTGTGGTCTAAAATTAAAAGATATGTCGATTATACCAAAATGCCCTTTAATCTTGTGGTCTTAAACAAGCATGTGGAAAGTTGGAATTAAAAGAGTTGCCAAAAAAGAAAAGAAACATTCTTTTTAAAACGGACTAAAAAGGAAAGTAAGATGAACAAATTGAAACACAGGGAGTTTTATTTTTCCAGCATGCTAAGCAGCTTGGCAGTTAAAGAAAACTTCTACGTCTTTTATTCCAATTCTCCACACTTTTAGCATGTAGTGATCAGATTTAGATTTAGTATAATGATTGTCCAATTGTCGTTCATTACTAGATTTTCCTATTTATATTGTACAACTAGTCTATGGGAACGTGCGTTGCATGTTATCCCCTTATCATTATATATTTAAAAAGTTATATTATAAAATGGAAAATGTTGAAATCAAGACTATTCATTTTAACATTTACATTTTATTCATTAAACAAAATTCATATCAGCAAAACAGTGCCTCTGCAGTCGAGCAAGAAATATGTGAAGCTAATTAAGATAATATAGCTTCTAGTGGTTTGAATATGTTGATGAATTCGTGCTCCAAAGTTAATAAATGCATATAAATCCTTTAACGAAATTAGCAAGGACGTGATTTTTTTATTTATGTAAAGTTTAATTGTCTCTTTATACATGCTTACCCACCATTAATCTGACTCTATATGTTTCATTAGCTACAGAAAGAAAAAAAAAAAAAAAAAAAAACTTTGATCAAATATAATATTAAAGATGAAATGACAAATACAAAGACCAAAAAATATAACACAATATTCCCGAGGAGCGAACTTCAACGGCATAAGGCTAGCATCAAATATAGAAAAATTCTAAGACATTTTTTTTCTTTTGGCTTTACAACAACAACAACATACCCAGTTGGATCCCACAACGTGAGGTCTGGGGAGGGTAAAGTGTACGCAGACCTTACCCCCACCTTGGAAAGTAGGGAGGCTGTTTCCGAAAGACCCTCGGCTCAGAGGAAAACAAGGAAAACAAGGGAAACAAGGGAAAAGAGTCAGATACGGACAAGCAAATCAAAACCATGTGAAAATGAGAAATAGCAAGAGCAACGAAGTCATGATAAAATAACAAAGATAGATAAGACCAACACATAGAAGCAGGATAAAAATACTCCTAATACGAGAAAGGAAACCTCACGGCCCCCCACTAGCCCTCTACCCTGATACTCGACCTCCACCCCCTCCTATCACCGGTCATGTCTTCGGTAAGCTGGAGTAACGCCATATCTTGCCGAATCACCTCTCCCTAGGCCTTCTTTGGCCTACCCCTCTCTCTCTTCAGGCCACCACAGCCATCCTCTCACACCTCCTCACTGGCGCATCAGCGCATCTCCGCTGCACGTGGCCGAACCACCTCAACTTCCCTTCCCGCATCTTATCCACCACAGGGGCCACACCCACCTTATCCCGAATCACTTCATTCCTAATCCTATCTCTCCTGGTATGCCTGCACATCCATCTCAGCATCCGCATCTCAGCTACCTTCATCCTCTGGACATGCGCTTTCTTAACTGGCCAGCATTCCGTCTCATACAACATAGCCGGTCTAATTACCGCTTTGTAGAACTTTCCCTTTAGAATAAGCGGCACCTTCTTATCACACAACACCCCCGATGCGAGCTTCCATCTCATCCATCCCGCTCCAATACGATGTGTGACATCATCGTCAATCTCGCCAGTCCCTTGGATGATCGACCCCAGGTACTTGAAACTTTCTTTCTTCGGGATGACCTGTGTATCCAGCTGCACGTCCTCGTCCTCTACTTGACTCCCATTACTGAACTTGCACTCTACGTATTCTGTCTTAGTCCTACTCAACTTGAAACCCTTCGACTCCAGAGTCTGTCGCCAAACCCCCAGTCTCGCGTTCACACCGCTCCGCGACTCGTCAATAAGCACAATGTCATCTGCAAACAACATGCACCACGGTACCTCTCCTTGAATGTGGCTTGTCAGAGCGTCCATAGCCACAACAAACAGAAACGGGCTAAGCGCGGACCCCTGGTGCAGGCCCATCGTGACTGGAAAGTGTTCCGAGTCACCTCCAACCGTCCTTACCCGGGTTTTGGCTCCATCATACATGTTCTTAATCGCTCTAATGTATGTTACAGGAACACCTCTAGCTTCCAGACATCTCCACAGCACCTCTCTTGGGACTTTGTCGTAAGCCTTCTCAAGGTCGACAAACACCATGTGCAAGTCAGTCTTCTTATCCCTATACTGCTCCACCAACCTCCTCACCAAGTGAATGGCTTCTGTAGTCGAACGCCCCGGCATGAATCCGAACTGATTCTCCGAAATAGAAACTAACTTCCTCATCCTCGCTTCCATCACTCTCTCCCAAACTTTTATCGTATGGCTCAACAGCTTGATACCCCTATAGTTGTTGCAGTTCTGAATATCCCCTTTGTTTTTATACAACGGGATCATGGTGCTCCATCTCCACTCTTCAGGCATCTCCGCCGTCCTAAAAATAACATTCAACAACCGCGTAAGCAACTCCAAGCCTCCCCTACCTGCATTCTTTTGGCTTTGTCTTTTTTTTTTTTTTCAAATCCCTCCCCCAGGAGTTCCCCTTTCGCTCCCTTGGTGACTCGAACTCGCAACCTTCGGATTGAAAATGGAGGATGCTTACCATCTGAGCAACCCTCTCTTGTGCTTTTGGCTTTGTCTTGATAATGATAATTGAAACAAACATAATTTAATAAACACTCAATACTTGAGCATACAAAAATTTAAAAAAGCCTGGAAAGCAAGTAAAAGAAAGTGACTTTTCAACTATATAAGTAGAGAGGCCTTATCATAATTTTAATCTCTGCAAATAAGTATAAAACTAAGACTTCAAGCTCCGATATTCCAGTAATTGAACCCCTGTCTATTCGGATAACCACATTAGTAGACTTCACAATTTTGGCCACAAATCGTCTTGATATTATTTCACTGGTTTAGAACTCCACTAATCTTCTACACACAAGAATTGTAGCACAAAAAACCTTTCTTTGAAAATAGTATTTCTAGGGCAAGACTTGCAGTTTCGGAATATGAAAAAGTTACTTACAAGTCTTAAATCAAATTAAAGACAGCAAAAGCTGACACTAACTTTGGAAGAGGAAACACACACCACGGACATGCATCTATTCAAAGGGGTAATTATTAGTTTGGACCCGTTTGACTTAGCTTAGAAAAAGCAGCTTATAAGCCAAAAACAAATAAGTTGAGCTACCCCAACTTATGTTTTTGGGCTTATGTTAAGCACAAAATGGCTTATAAACTGGTCAGTCAACTCAAAAAAGATAAGCTGTTTTCAGCAACTTATAAGCTAAGACAAACATGCTCTTTGTATTCATCACATGCATACCAATCTTTTAGAAATTAAATTGAGTTTAAAGGGTAGAAAAGTCATTCAATTTTTGATGGACATTTTAGTAATTCAACTTTGATTTAAAAGCACGGGTGAAAAGGAATTACAGAACAGAACGATATCCTTTCAGATGCCACATGAAACAATTTTGAACATTTTCTTTGATTTATCAAATGGATTTAATGATTGGTTTTCATTTTTTGGTTACTGCTCCAAAGCATTCGTACTTTCCTCCCATTTAAATGCTCCTGAATGTGATTGGTTTATTGTAAAGAACTTAATTATCAGTTTTATTATTTATTACTGCTCAAACATTTGGTATTTCCTTCTATTTTAATGCTCCAAAAGTGATTAGCCTTCATGTAATTATCATATTAACATTTCATTCAATGTAGCCAATAAATTCAATGCTCTTTTTTAGCCTCAATGTAATTATTGGTATTTAGTATTTATTGAATTACCATATTAAACATTTCACTCAATGTAGAAAACAAATTTGATGCTCCTGAACGTGTGTTTAGCCTCAATGTAATTATAATATTACTATTTAGTATTTACTATATTAGATGTTTTAGGTTTTATTACATTTTAATTAATTTACAGCAGGGGCAAAATAGTAATTCAACTTTGAAGTTGGAGCTTCCCACTTTTAATAATATATGATAATTTGACATCCTCTAACTGGTATCCCACTCGTTGTTTGACATATTTGTTTCATAGTTTCATCCTTAATCTTTCGACACACGCTTCTCTTGAACAATATCCAACAATACTGTAGACCTTACTTGTTATACTAAGAAGGGAAGTTTTGCAGGGAAGGTTTATTCAATGCCAAAGCAATCGTGAACTATCACTCCTCACTGTAAACTTCTGAAGATATGAAAATTACAGGAAGACTCAAGTATTTCCGTCAAATGTTTAATTTAAACATTTACTCTTTTTCTCCCACCTAATTGTGTTCAAAACACTAGACAGTCAGATATTCCTCCTGAGGTTAAACCATCATCAAAGTTAGAAAAATCACTGGTATAACCTCCTTTTGTTTGTCATCCTAACTCCACCAAACCATCATATCCCTTTCTAGCAACTGACATATGATTCTCTCTTTTCCTTTCGCAGTCTAAGGTTAATGGCAAACCAGAAATTTCAAATTGTTGATATCCAGTAAAAGTGCACTATAAAATCTCTTTCAACTTATTTGTTTCTAGAAGGGAAACACGTGTTCCAGAACAATGGCTCCCCATATTGTGGTAGAAATGAAATTAACAGAGAAGAAAGAAGTATACCTGAAATGTGAGACTGAATACAACAACAACAACAACAACCCAGTGAAATCCCACAACGTGGGGTCTGGGGAGGGTATAGTGTACGCAGACCTTACTCCTACCAAGGTAGGACGGCTGTTTCCGAAAGACCCTCGGCAAATGTGAGACTGAATATCCTCTAAAAATAACTTGAGTTCTGCTTCCATTAATGTTCTTATCCACCCAACTTGCCCATGTAGAAAGTGCCCTCTTATATGCTTCTAGAACCTTGAGTCGTCGATGCACATGATTACCTTCCTGGTAGTAGTCTACCCTGTAAGATCCCAAGTTAGTACACACACAATACACACTAGAGGTTAACTTGTGGGGGAAAAAAAATATAGCACTAACCCTCTAGAGGTTTTCTCATGAGTCCACCAATGGCCTGTGTTGAAAATTATAATATCTGCATCATAATACATAGAGGTTGTGTGGTCCATTAAATCCAACCTTAGTGTCTCAAACGATCCATTTTTGCCAGTCAGAGATGATTCTCTAACAAGAAATGGAGAGCCAACAAAGTCCACAGTACAATTATAATCCTGCAAGCAAGGCATGACGTGACGTTCAAGATGTCAAAATGAAATATAATTGGTGATTATCAGAATCTGCGGAAGAGTTTTGGTGGCTTGCCTCAAATCTGAATGCATAAAAGCCCTTCTTTTTGAATTTGTGCTTCCCTGATATCTCATAAACTCGCTTTTTTGTTTTTTACACTGTGGCGAAGAATGCAAACAAGGGACTCCCACATGTTTCTGTTCAATGAATCTCCCACGAACACAAGCTTTTGCTCTCTCAGTCTCTCCAGAAAATCAGTTGCATTTAGGCTGCTAGGCACAGAATTAAGACATCATCTCAGGTAGCCGAGTACTACAACAACAACATACCCAGTGAAATCTCACAATGTGGGGTCTGGGGAGGGTAAACTGTACGCAGACCTTACCCCTACCTCAGAAGATAGGGAGGCTGTTTCCGAAAGACCCTCGGCTCCAAAGAAAACATGACAAAAAAAGGTCAAATAAGCACCAACAGTTCAAAGCAATATGAAAACGAAACTAACGAAAGCGAAAAAACCATGACAAAGCAGAAAAAAAAGGAGCAGTAGCTACCAAATATAAATAAGATAATTTAAGTACAAGAAGCAACATATAGTAGTAGGAATCAAAGGAAAATAAACTATAGATCAAAACTGTGACTACTAGTACAAAGGGATACGCGGGACTACCTACTAGCCCTTTACCCTAATCTGAGTCCTCCATAACCTCCTATCTAAGGCCATCTCAGGTAGCCGAGTATGAAGCAAACTTTATGCACATGCTATGGTTTCCAAAAACACACCAATAGGCAATAGTAAGGGTGTGTTGGTATGTAGGAAAATGTTTTCCAATATTCCCATGTTTGGTTGGTCAAAATATCTTATAAAACATTTTCTCTAGCAAAACAAGGTCCTTAAAAATGAGAAAAATGACTTCACAAGTTCCATATGTGCAATTCTAGGTTCATTGTCTCCTCCCCAACACTAGAAAATAAGTTAAAAAAAACCAACTTATTTTCCAAGAAAATATTTTCTAGGAAAACCTTTTCCATGAAAAATATTTTCCTCCAAACCAAACACACCCTAGGAGAACTGATTAAATCTTGAAAGATATTAAAGTTGACATCAGGTTTGCCAATAGCACAAACCAAACCAGTCTACTTAGATTTAACAAATGCAATATGCCACTCATAGCAAACAAAATCTGAACTTTAGCTTATAGTAATTCATATTTAAAGAGATTTACCTAGGAATGTTATATGCATCGAAACAATACAGTACCATATAAACAATACAACACATTATGAAAATATGTAACAACCATCCAAACAAGCTAAGGTTAAATCCAGAAATAGAGAGAACTAATTGAATCTTGAAAGGTATTAAAGTTGATATAAGGCTTGCCAATAGCACAAATCAAACCAATCTACTTAAATATAACAAATGCAATACTAATATGCTACATATAGCAAACAAAATCTGAACTTTAGCTTGTAATAATTCATATTTAAACAGATTTACCTTGGAATGTTACAAGCATATGGTTGCCATCTCCACTTAACATAAGCATCATCTGGCCTCTTATTAAAATGACAATCAAAATCCCTGTCAATATAAGGGCAGGACCCTGCTGGATAATATGGTTTCGAATCATCTCTAACCCATTCACCATCAAATATGTCACAATCCCCATAAAAATTTCCATCAAAATGAGAACTTTCACTGGAATTTTTTACATTTTTATCAACTTGAGACACATTTAATACATGGGTATTGTTTGTAATTCTTGCTTCTTGAATATTCACCTTTTTAGAGGAATTTCCCACATTGGTATTTCCTAAAAAAAAAAAAATCAGTTTTTCTTTCATAAGTTCCATTCAAAATGCTCAAATGATCTGAATCTTTAGTACTAGAACTATTATTATCAGGAAATGCAGAGAAGGGCCAAGAAAGAATGGAAGTATTATTAGTATCATGTAACTAAAAGTGTTAGATACTGATCCTAAAAATGGAGTCTTTACTGAGAGAGTCCTTAGTAAAACACTCAAAATAATGAATGAAGATACTAGGCAAAAACCAGAGCCAGAAACTACTTTCCTTTTAATGGAAGAAGTGAAGTGTTGAAGTTGATCTGGAAGTTGAAGTTTCTTCAAGTTCATTTCGTTTGACTAAAATAATACTTCCGGCTCAAAGGGGCATCATTTCTTGTTAAGTACTCGTAACACACAATATTAAGAAATCATGTACGACAAATTTACCGCTATTAATATTGAGGTTTTAAATTTGGATATTGATTAAGAAATTCACTTATCTCTAAAAATTAGAGGTGTATTGATTATCAATACTCTTAATTAAAAGAGGGGCTTTGAAATTATAGCAAATATTATTAGATTTGTTCTTTAAATTAAAAATGTGTCAAGAGTAAATTTGAAATAAGAATAAAATACTTTTTTGATAGATTAAAACCTCAATTATTTTGGACAAACTTTTAGAGACTAAATCCTCAATTTAGACCGGAGGAAGAAATAAATCATCTAATGAAATTAATAAAGTTGTGCAGCCATTAAGAATTCTTGAACTTTCAACTCAATAATTAATGATAAGGATAAATTAGGTATAGAATGGTAAATTATATCTTAATTTTCTAACAGGATAAGTAAAAATAGATAATTATTTTCAATATACAAGATAAGTAAAAATAGACGGAGGGAGTATTATAAGTTATAAGAATAAATTTCTATACTTTTTTTAGGGATGGATCTGGGAGTGGGCTGGAATTACATTCCTTGGTGTTTTCGTAAAAGGCAGAAATCTCGAAGAAAACAAATGCGACCCACTGTTAAAAAAGGCTTTCTCCCGCTATTTTAATGGAAGCAATATATGCCAGTGCGCTAATGACCGAACGACCCATCTCTTTGAAATGTGGGTTTGCATTATTTTGAGATTCATGGCTTATCTAACCCGTTTGGACATGATTTTTGTTTTAAAATGTTTTTAAAATTATGTTTGTTTATATATTATAATGATTTTTGGTTTATTTTTTAAGATAATTTTTCAAATTTGAAAAATTGATTTCAACTAAAAGATTCTCATTCACACACTTCATTTTCAAATACTACTGCTTTTCCGGATATCATTCTATTAAAATTTACTTTTCTTCCGATTCATGATTTAATTAGTGGTAGAAAATTTTTACTTTCTTTTTACTAGAAATATTCTAGAATATTTAGTTTCCTTCTAAGTCTAGTTACTACATTAATTATAGAATATTTAGTTTTCTTTTAGTTTAGTATCTATAAGGAAAATAATATATTTCCTTTTATTTTATTCTTTATTTCTCTATAAAATAGAGATGTAGACTTTTATTTTTCGATGCAAGAAACAATTCAAGAATCAATACAAAGAGTTTTAGTCGTTAAAGAAGAATGACTTTCAACCACTCTTAACCAATTATCAACTCAATTTTAACCCTTGCATTTATTTTTAACGCATGGCAACTTTAAACCAATTTTTACCCTTGCTTTATTTTTAACGCAGAGCTCATTTTTAACCCGTGCTTACTTTCAACGCACCGGGCTCCAATGTTTAATCAATGTCAATTGTTAACCAATACTTGTTTTAATCCATACAAATTTTATCCATACCTATTTTGAACTATGTCAAGCATCAATATATCTTTAAATGCGCTCCACAAATCTCCATTGATGAAAAGTGAAAACCATCACAATTGTCCAGTGAAGATGAATTTAAAAGATAATTTTACACGGCTTTCAAGAAGAAGGAGAAGAATCAGGTCTTCAAACTCAAATTAGATACACCAACTTGAGTTTGAGAGGGAATGTTAAAATTTACTTTCCTTCCGCTTCATGATTTAATTAGTGATAGAAATATTTACTTCCTTTTTTGCTAGGAATATTCTAGAATATTTAGTTTCCTTCTAAGTCTAGTTACTACATTAATTATAAAATATTTAGTTTTCTTTTAGTTTAGTATCTATAAGGAAAATAATATATTTTCTTTTATTTTATTCTCTTTATTTCTCTATAAATAGAGATGTAGACTTTTATTTTTCAATGCAAGAAACAATTCAAGAATCAATACAAAGAGTTTTATTTTATTCTCTCTTCAATTTTCTCTTTAGTTTCTTGTATTCCATAACACATTCAATTCATGTCTAAGCGTCTTCCATAAGTCAACAACGAAAATCCATTACGTCTTCGAATTTTTATTCTTTTAAGAAAAAAAAAGTTTTTTTTTTTTTTTTGGAGAGAATGAAGCAGTATTAGCATGTTACATTTTAATTCTAGTAACAACAACAACAACATACCCTATAAACTTCCATCAAGTGGGGTTTGGTGAGGGTAGAGTGTACGCAGATCTTAACCCTACCTTGACAAGGTAGATAGGCTGTTTTCGATAAACTCTCGGCTCAAGGAAAGATGAAAAAGCAACAGTAATAAGATATAGTAACAACGACGCGATAATAAGATAAACGAAATGAAAAAAAAAAAAAAACAAGCAGGTAATCCTAGAGAACTAAGAATTAGCAGACGAAAAAAAAAACTACTAATACACCTGGTACTAATTCTATTAATGTCTTGTTGTATTTTTATATTTGTTTTTAAATAGTCAATTACTTTTGGATGAACTTGATATGCGTCAATTTTTGTCTGACTTACTTAAATAAACAATATTCATTCAGCGAAGACCGAAATTTTATACCATGACACATAAGTTTAGTAAGCCTTGATTGATGCCAAGGCAGCTATAAGTCATTAATTACTCCCTCCGTCCCCAATTTACGTGATACTTTCGTTTTTCGAGAGTCAATTTGACTAAACATTGAAGTTAAATTGAATTAGCTTAACTCAATATTTTAAGATTATAATTTATATATTTGAAAATTACGTAATAAACTACTATAAGATGCAACTCTTCTCGTTTCAATTTTGCAAAAAAAAAAAAAAAAAAAACCTTAAAATGTCCGACATAAATTCATGCAGTTTGAATCTCATAAAGCGGAAAATGTCAAACAAATTGAGACAGAGGGAATAACATTTTTGCAACGAAAAAGAAAGTACGAAAATGCTTAATGTGAGTTTATTTGTTACACTTTAAGTTGAGTTGAAGTTTAAGAGATAGAAACTAACTCTAAGATTGAAAAGGCCTACTTGAATAGCCAAGGCAAGAACGTGTATTATTCGTGTATTATTTATCGGTCAAATACAAGTATGAAGCTGAAAATAGAAAACTAATTGTAATATGACTCTCTAAATTATATTTACAATAATATCCTTGTCACCCTCCCTCAATCTGAAGTGGAGGAACAAACATGAAGATTGACAAGAAACTCCTTGAATTTTGTAACAGAGACAACTTTAATAAAAACATCCGCAAGTTGTTGCGAGGTGGGAACATGAGAAACAGTAAGGTCTCCCTGTCTAATCTTCTCACGAATAAAATGATAGTCCAAAGCGACATGTTTGGATCTGGAGTGAAAGACTGGATTATGTGCAAGATGGATGGTGTTGACACGCAATTTTGTCCCCCCTTTTTGCTTTCAATTAATTTATCTGCGTTTCTTGATCAATAATAATTTGGACGAGTTATTTCAAATTTACTTAACAAAGCATTATATTAATACTTTCAAATATTTATTGCTCGATTATTTATTTTAACAAGAAGTTGTATTATATATTTGAAAGCGGTTAATCCTAGTCCAAATTATTAAGATGAAGATATCCACATAAATCAATTAAAAGAGGAAAAGGGCCAAAATTCGATACCAGCCCAAATCACCCTTTAAGAACTTACCCAACAGACCAGCCCAACAACTCAAATAATCCAGCCCACTACCCGTTTCTACCCGACCCGGCCCAACAAGGTATACATTTCAGCCTAAACAAAACCTAATCTCTTCTCCCCTAAAGCGCCGCATCTCTTCTCTCTTCTTCATCTCTCTCTCCATTCCCATTTTAGCAAACCCTACGCTTCCCTTTAACAATGGCAGATTTATGCCACTCCGTTTCCGCACAAAATTTGTCCCTTCCTTCTGCTTCATCTGAGCCTCTGTCGTTGACAGAGAAAGGGTTTCCATTTCTCGCTTCAAAACGTAATCGATCCACAAAGACCAAAAAGAATCGGTCCACTTCGGGCATAAATCCGAAGCAAATCACGTGTTTGAAGCCCCCAACGTTCGGATTAGCAAAAAAACTTTGACTCAATTTCGAATTTTGATTTCAAAATCCCGCCCAATCCAGAACTGAAAAACCCTAGAAATCACTCTATAAATACTCACGTTTTGATCCAGCAAAGAGAGTTTTTCAGCCACCTTAACTATTCCTAAACATTTACATTTTTTTTCAATCACTATATTTGGGAATACCCACTTGAAATATTAAGTCGTTTTACTTTTTCAGCTTGTTACTTTAAACAAAAAAAAATCGAGGGAAGATCCGCGACCCCGCACCCTGTTCACTGTACCTAAGAAAGGTAATCTTTCTTTCTTTCAGCTTTTTCAACATCTGTTTTGCTTAGTAGTTTATTTGTTAGAAGCATTTTGATGTGTTTATGGCTTAAACGATTCTAGTTGATTATTTGTTTAGCATAAGTAGTAATTATTTGCTAATAGTGTTTAATACAATATATGTTATATTTGTTGGTTAAAACCGTGTGTTAGTCACAATATGGTCAGTTTAAGTTAGGTTAGTATGTGCCAATCGTCAATCTTGCTTAACTTGTTCTTAGGTATTAAGTCTAATTATGCCTGTTAATACTTAATTTCTGCTTGTATAAGGTGCAGTTCCTTGTTTGAGTTAGGGTCATTGTTGGAATGAAAGGTCAGCATTGTGCTTTGCTTAATGCCTATTTAGTCTGTTGCTAATTTTAGATCCTGTTCAGATACCTTTCTGCTGTGTTTCTAACGAATCAAGCCCCTATATTATGTTGTTAGGTAGGATTAAAACATCAGTCCATATCTAGACCGTATTAGATCTTACTTGTCTTGCTTGAACTCTACTTATATTCTTAATCAATGTGTTGGTCTCTGTTGCATGCCTGTGTTCAAATCGATTAGTGCATTCTGTGCTGATACGTTCATATGGATAGGATTAGCAGCTTAGTATTGAGTCCTGCGGTCTGTTTGTGATAGCCTTGCTTCTCTTTGGTTCTGTTGGTGTCTATTTGAGCATCCAAACTTAATATGAATCAAGTTAAGGATCCGTCTAGCATAATACTTGACAGTAAGATGATGTTGGGATTTACATGAGATGTCGTCAGTTGTTAGAATCGTATATATACTCTCCCACATGAATCCTATATCCTTCTTCCCTTTAAGATAGATAGGTATCCCTTTTTAGCATAGAATTGAGTCTGATTCTAAATGGCATACGTAGAGACTGCTCAAGTATTCCTCTCTTGTATTTCTTTCTAAAAAGTGACCTCTGTATGGATGTTAGTGTATATTTTATTTGAAAGTCCAGTGAACTGCTGAGTTTCTGTGCTACGGTGTGTCCGTGGGTGTTTTCTGGATGCATTCGCATTAAGCGTTGAGTCCCTAGTTGGTCTTCTCATGTCATGCTTGCTGAATTCGAGTTTCTTTATTCCTCTGTTAACCTAGCTCGAACAGGTTCTTACATTATATTGTTAAGATATGTTGCGGTACTGCACTTGTTAAGGATTTATATGCTCTTACATTGCAAGTATACTCAAATGTACCTAGTGTATACAAACTGCCGATCTGTTTTCTTTGAGTTTACATTATGTCCAACCTTATTTATTGATTTCACACTAATTCTTTTCTTTCATTTCTTTTGCATTATTATCCCGCATACGAGTCCAAGGGATTCGTCACCTCCCGCATTCGGTGTTGGGCTAAAAGCTCAACACAATTTCTCCTCTTGTGTCAGCCAACCCGCAACAACATATTAACTCTGTTGGGCCGAAGCCCAACAGTAGCGGACAACAGCAATTCTGAAATGGACTGAGCCCATTTGAATCAAATTTATTCTTCTATTTTATTTTTATGCCTTTAATTTGTATAGTGCAACTAGTGCTTTATTTAGTTTGTTTGCCTCTATTTGCTTATGTGATATTTGTTGAACATTAAGACTAATAATCAATTTTACTTAGTCATACTAATTTCATCTATAACTAGTAATTGCGGGAGTAATTTTAGCACATATAGTAAGTAGTACACGTCCCCAACAACAGTAGTTAGAACATTTAACATCATGTTAAACAATTGGAATTGGAGTCATTAAAAGTCAAGGATAAAACTTGCATGATTTAAAACACATTTTCAACCAGTTAAGTTTTCAAAAAAAGATTTCAGACGAGCTTACACTCGGATTTCATTAGGATCTAAAGTTGTTAAAATTTAATGAAATATTACCAAACTTTCCCTAAGTCTTTAAACCAAAGTCAATTACTTCCCTTTGAGAGATATAACTATTTTCCAGCAAGTTTAACTTTTCTCAACTATTGTACTTTTGACTTTAGAACTTTTATCATCTATGTATAAGTCTTATAACTTCTACTCGTATTTAGCATCAATTAACTATTTTTTCTCAATACTTAGACTTAAAAAAAAACGATTATGTTTTATCTTATATTTAGCCTAATTAACACAAGTCCGGTCGGTTAACCATTATTAATGTAATTTAGAGGATGCCTAATACCTTCCATCTAGATTAGTTGAACCCGTACCTAGAATCATTTGGTTTCGTAGACTTTAAAATAAAATCAACTTTAGATAAATACTTTATATAACCTTAGGTGCCCTAATTCACCATAAATAATTAGGTGGCGACTCCTAACTTTAAATAACTCCGGAATTACCGGGATGTTGTAAACTATTTTGACTCCGGTTAAAATAGGGTATAACAGCTTGGCGACTCCACTAGGGAGTATTTAGGTTCTAACCATAACAGACTTAGTTAAATAGGCTTTGTGTGCTTGTTTTAATTACTTTATTTGTTGATTAATTGTTTTTACATGCTATTACTTGTTTGTTTGATGTAAATTGTTTAAGTGTTACTGCTTTGATATAAACTGTCATCCCGTATCACTTTTCTCCACATCTGGAAATTCACACTATCACACGTACACGCGAGGTGTGTTTTGCGCACCCGCAAATTTCTTTCAAAATCCCAAATTTTAGGAGAGTTGGCATATGCGCGGGGTGTTCGGATTTTCCGTGTGACCGCGTAGCCTTCTCACTCGAGTTGTCTGCTCGGGAACCTTGCGTCTAGTTAACCCACTCTTATTCAACCCAGGATAGAGCTAAACCAACACCCTTTATTAGGAGCATACATTTCATGACCTAGGAGGTTTAATACCCTTGGTGTATTAAACCCATTAGATGACTTTACCCAAACGTCCAAGTGGGTTCACGATCCCAAGTGACACTAATCATACTTTATGTGCATGTTCGAAGGATAATTGTGCCTAAATATTGACTATTTGCTCTAATTAATTAAACTTTAAGAGGGAGGGAATGACTAACGTTTCTATGACAGGTATGGATTTACATTGGAGTACGTCTGTGATCAACAAATGACGAAGAAAAGAACATCACAAAATTGAGCTAGACGTTGTGTTTACTTTACTTAGATTAGGGAACATTTTATGTTGTACTCATTTGATATGTAATAATGTTACATTACTTTTGTACTCTATTTTGGGAAATATAATTTGTTTAATTAATCAAAGCAATGGGATGACGTATTATGGCACACTTTACCCTTCAAACAAACGTTAGGCCTACCTCTGGCACAAAGAGGTCACATGCATATTAGGACGCGTTATTGTCTGATATACTCGTTTGACAACTTGTTTGACTTTATTTGATTGCTACATGACTTACTTGACTTTACGTGATCATGACTTTACATGGATATGTTAATGAGACTGACATCATTTGCACTATTGTGTTTCTTTTTATTTTATTCCCAAAAAGAGTTGATTCGTGTTGACACTCGATGGCCGACCATCCTTACCTCACAAGGTCAAAGACGTCATAGTTACCTCAACGTAGCTGGGTTGTTCAAGGAAAGGAAATTATTATGTCTGATCCGGCCGCATCTATTTCAACTGGTTTGGAAAACATCGTGATCTCTAGTGATCCCCTTGAGACTTCCGAACATAGAACTACTATTCAACATGATGAACATATCGCTCGCCTGACTCAAGAGATCAAGGATCTACGTGGAGAACTAAATCGGGTTAGAGACCTGACCAACTTATCCGTTACACTCCAAAGTCCACCTCCTGAACCTAGGAATGTCGCACCAAACCCGCCTCGTTTTCCATCACTTGAATCTCCAGTTTTTGAACATTTTCCTCCCCGAAATAATGCACCCACCAACAACAACTTTCCTTCAATCACCCTCGCAAATCCACCGAATCCATCATCCATCTATGCCCCTCCACAAAGTCAACTGTCACACCCTGACTTTACTAGGGTGTGATGGGCACCCGACCCCATATTTGGAGCCGAGCGAACCCGCTGACCCTTGTTACATACAGAAACTCTTGAATCAATTAAGAAAGAAATACATAGTAAGCTCTCCCATATATTTTTTTTTTCATAAGTAAAATCTGACATCATATAAGACTCGTGACATGAAACATAATAACATATCGGCTGCTGGAGCCGTTTACAGACTGACAACCCAATATCTACGACTCTGTCTGCAAAGTCTCTAACATCAAACAAACATCATGGCTCAGATACTCTGACTCGGCAGAACTCCAGAACAAGTGGAGCCTGCCAACTCCGCTGGAACATCTTCTATGATAGCTGTGGCTCATCTGGTGTACCTGCGCGGCATGAACGCAGCCCCCGAAGAAGAGGGGTCAGTACGAGTAATGTACTGAGTATGTAAGGCATGAATAGTGACATAATAAAGGAATATACAGTATGAATAATAACGGAATAGACATATGGAGCTTATCTTGGGACAGAAGTAACCTGTACATATGAATGCCTTTCAGGCAGATGCCATGCATGCTTAGTTTCTTTTTCAGAAAACAGTACTTCTTATTTACATGTACAGAAAACAGAACATTTCAGAAAATGGTGTCCTTTATTTACATTCGCAGACGCCGAGTACAGCGGCTCTCCCACCCTCCTCCCCAACAGTGTCCCAACATATTATATATATATATATATATATATATATATATATATATATATATATATATATATATATATATATATATATATATATATATATATATCACATATACAGACGCCGTATCCGGCTCTCCCATATCCCGCGTCCGGGCATCCCGCGTCCGGGACGAAATCCAGCTGAATCAGGTGGTGATACAACAGTGGCCCTTCCCCTTTCCCCATACACATATACAAATTCACATTCATATACATGTGTCATACAATTGGCATGCATGAGATCCCAAAGAAAGTCATGTGTCCATCGGAGTGACATAAGGTCGGTGACCTCCGATTACATTATGGAATAATCATGGTCACTTTGTCTCACCTTGAAGGGACGAGTATTTTAAGGCGAGACTACCAACGGAAAATAGCCTTAAGAGAGAGCATAGAATGAAATCATGGACATTATAACCGCCAATTCATATGCTTTGAAGTCTTTTAGAAACTAGTGTCATAGCTAAGGAATATAATTGAGGTTCAAGAACTAGTATAACACTTTCACATTCACATTAAATTCTTAGCTCAAGACTCTTAATCGTGGAATCATTCTTATCGTACTTATCATAGGCATATTCTCTTTCTTAACATCATCATTATCATTGTCATCATAGGAGTATCTTCGTTAGCATAGTTACAGTACTTGTCATTCGATGAACGGAATAAGGATCAAAAGTCTTCTTTGGATTCTGCTTCAAAATAGGTCAAACGGAACAATAAGGAAAATCCGGGGACAATGGGCCCACCTCGGGTCAAATGAGGCAGCGTACCAAATTTACGTACATTACACTTCATGACGTCACTTGTGAGGTTTTTAGGGTAGTCGGATCTCATGGTGCAATTTCTAGTTGTTTAGGTAGTTTCCCAACATTTGATAACATTTTGAATTCAATCTTACTGAATGAAAAAGGGCCAAATTCAATTTCGGATTTCTAGGGATAGGATCGTCCCCGAGGCCCGTATCCAATCCTATTACATCTAAGACATGCCAAAGAAGGAAGGGTAAACCTTACATACCTTTTCTGCTTCTTATGCGACTCTAAATTCAGGTTCCAAACCCGCCAAAATCTACAAATTGGTCATGTTTACCAAAACTTGATTAGAGCCTTTAGAAGTTGATTCTTTGAAGTAATACTTCGTCAGTCGAAATTTCGGCAGCATCTCCCCTGTAAATGTGCCATCCCACCAAGTTCAACTTGGCCAATTCTAATCAACAACAATCCCGGGAATTCAACCCGACCAAACTATCAACAACAATGTCAACAATCATAATAACAATTTCAATTAACATACTACTTCCTTCAAGACTTTCCAACTCCAACAAAAACAATAACAATTAACAACACATTTCTCTTATTTTAGGTTCACAATTCTCATCAACAACCATGCATTGACAACCTTACTTATGCAATATACGAATTCAAGCTAGCGTCGCATTATTTCTTCATTATTCCGATAACGATTACCACTTCATCTTAAATCACCAAACCTTCATTTTTCACCATGAAATTCTCAATACAACAACTAAAACATTAAGTAGAATTAATTCACTACAATTTGCCAAAATATCACCATGTTCGGCCTCCACCACAACATGCATATTTTCATGAGTTTTCCATTCATTTCTATACGTTACAACAACAACCAACATACTTCATAAATTATTCCATTCTTTCTATACCACATAACATATGCACGGCCAACACACAACATGCAAGGTCTCATGGTTTTCATTCATTTCACATCATAGAATTCACAACGCAACAATCAAATTACTAGATAAAATCGATTTGTCACATCTACATTATACCACTTCCATTCGGCCACATGCATACTTACATATTCATCATGCAAACTTCCATCTTAGCATACTACAACACATATAAACCCTTCATAACACATAAGACAAGATTAAAACTCACCTTTCTTCTTCAACTTCTCCACTTGGTTAAGGTTCATGAATTGTCCATATAAGTGTCTTGCTTGCTCCAACAACTTCACCATGTTAAAGAGCATCTTCCAATTAGTATAAAAGCTAGGAGAAAATAATTTTCCTTGGTCAATTTCCCATGGCTAAATTTCTAGAGCCATGGCCGAAACCCTTGCACTCTCTTCATCTTTTTTTTTCTTTTGTTCTTCTTCTTTTGTCTTGAATTGGAAGACAAGCTCATATATATATATATATATATATATATATACCCAAGCATGTGAGGGGCACATGCCCCTCTCTAGAACTTTCTTCCTTTTTCTTGACTTTTCTTTTCTTTGAATTTTCTTACTTGGTCAAAGAAGACCAAGTGTCTTCTCTCTTTTTACACTTTAGCCCTTCCATATTTACACTTTGCCCCCTTCACTTATGAAATGGCCACATGCTCCTTTCTTTATTTCCTAGAGTTCTCTTCCCTTTTTACCCTTAACGTTTCTCAATATTTCCATAACACTAATATCCATAATTGATATTTATAACCAACTTATATATTAAAATAATTTTTGAACGTAGCCTTTCCCTTAACTTGCCACGACTACCTTGGAATGTCCGAACGTATAAAATACGGGATATAACATCCTCCCCCCCTTTAGAACATTCGTCCTCGAATGTTCAACTGGTCTTATGGGGTGTCATAATATTTCGGGAGGATCCCTTTGTAGTCGTCCTTTCCTTCATGCTCACTCCTTGTCCTTTACTTCATTCCCTTTATAATCGAACTTCTCGGTTTTTACATGGATCTTCTTCCCGTGTCGTGGGTTTTCTACTTTGTTGGGCCAACGTATTATCCTTGTCTTTCTCAGATCATCTCTCTTCTGTTACTGCTCCATGACCATATCTTAACAAAAGCCACACCTTTAGATCTTTACCACAACTCCTCTTTAATCTCCCTTTTTTTTTTTTTTTTTTTTTTTTTTGTATCTCTCAATACAGGTACACTTGTCTTTGACTTCATGTGTTGGTGCTCGTTTCGTCTATCGTCATTCCTTGTATGCCCAATATGGTCTCCCCCTCCCCCCCCTTTAAGGGGTTCCTTATATGCTCATCGTCCTTAATGAAGTCTTCGCTTATACCTTTATCCCTTATTCGTCCTTTCACTTGCTTAGCTCACTTGCCCGTAATTCTTTCTTAACTACATGTTCGTATTATAGCTGTGTGCCCATATTTCTTAAACGTTCCGTTACTCTCTTAAACCTCTAAGCATATTACTATGGCTACATACTTGTCCTTTTACAGATCTGTCACCTCAACACCATCACCATCCTAAGCATTCTTTCTCTTACTTCACATTCCTCTACCCTGGTCATCATTCACTTAGACCTACTTGTTGAAATCAACTCTCAACCTCCCTACATTTCTCCTTTTTCGACATTTAAGCTTCCTATCTTCCATTTACTCACACTCTCTTTCTTTTCCAAGTATCGCTGCACTAAATCTTTCAATTCTAACCTACGGTAAAATAATAACGATTTACCTTATGACGGTGGCACCGTTTATTCTTGCTGTCACTCGTACTTCTGCACCTTTACGTGATCAATACCTTTCCTCCCGTAGTTTCGGTTGCTGGGGCTCGCACGCCACCGATACAATTATTCGGGATATCTTACACATTCGTATATACATACATATTCACTATCAACTGGTTCACAAAATACTTCCAAGCGTTGTTCAAGCCTATCCTAATTCCAGGGCTATGATGCATTTTCTGTCTCTTTACCGAGCTAGTCTGCCTTGTTTCCCGCATCTTCTTATGGTCTCCCGTCATCTCATATACCATAGTTTCACTTAGGCTATTCTAGTTTTCCATTTGTCTTTTATGTCAGAATATGTAAAATTCCTTATAAACTTCCCAGGGGGTCACCCATCATGGAATTGCTCCTACCTGAGCACGCTTAACCCAAAAGCTTCACTGAAATTCGGTGCCTTAATGCCGATATTTTCGCGTCAGCTTCCTCACATGACCTTTATTGCATGCTCTGGAGCAAGTCAAAGTCTTACAGTTCCCAAAACATTTTCGTAACACGTCCCTTCTTTTGTAATTACCGTTTTACCCTTTTAGTTCCCGATGTTCACCTTCCGCCTGTGTGTATGACTACCTCCCGTCCTGGGCTTCCAGATTCCCGATGGTAGCGACCTTACCTTTGTTGCCACGCCCAAATCCATAACCTTTCTGAACCAACGCATTTCACTTATTACCTATTCACAGTATTTCTTTCCCATACTTCTTCCTGTGGGGCGTACCCGTTCTGGCAGAACCTTCTTTACTGTTCCTATTATTCAAAACCTGTATGCACTATATGGCACATCCCCGCCATCCAATACTTCCAGTTCAGGTAACAGAACAATTACGTCGGGACTTACCTTTATAAGCTTCCGCAGCCTTGCTCGTTTTCTTTCGTCATACATATAGCTCATATAGGGAAATCTTATTCCTTATGACTTGGCTCTATCGCACGATCTAAGACAGAAAGAAGGTCAATATTTCCTAGATGCCCCGCAGCCTCCTGTTTATAAATGTGGCCGGCTTCACACCCATAAACAGGACTCTACTGGCCACGACTTTGCAGACAACCCTGGGACCGACCTGCTCTGATACCACTTTGTCACACCCTGACTTTACTAGGGTGTGATGGGCACCCGACCCCATATTTGGAGCCGAGCGAACCCGCTGACCCTTGTTACATACAGAAACTCTTGAATCAATTAAGAAAGAAATACATAGTAAGCTCTCCCATATATTGTTTTTTCATAAGTAAAATCTGACATCATATAAGACTCGTGACATGAAACATAATAACATATCGGCTGCTGGAGCCGTTTACAGACTGACAACCCAATATCTACGACTCTGTCTGCAAAGTCTCTAACATCAAACAAACATCATGGCTTAGATACTCTGACTCGGCAGAACTCCAGAACAAGTGGAGCCTGCCAACTCCGCTGGAACATCTTCTATGATAGCTGTGGCTCATCTGGTGTACCTGCGCGGCATGAACGCAGCCCCCGAAGAAGAGGGGTCAGTACGAGTAATGTACTGAGTATGTAAGGCATGAATAGTGACATAATAAAGGAATATACAGTATGAATAATAACGGAATAGACATATGGAGCTTATCTTGGGACAGAAGTAACCTGTACATATGAATGCCTTTCAGGCAGATGCCATGCATGCTTAGTTTCTTTTTCAGAAAACAGTACTTCTTATTTACATGTACAGAAAACAGAACATTTCAGAAAATGGTGTCCTTTATTTACATTCGCAGACGCCGAGTACAGCGGCTCTCCCACCCTCCTCCCCAACAGTGTCCCAACATATTATATATATATATATATATATATATATATATATATATATATATATATATATATCACATATACAGACGCCGTATCCGGCTCTCCCATATCCCGCGTCCGGGACGAAATCCAGCTGAATCAGGTGGTGATACAACAGTGGCCCTTCCCCTTTCCCCATACACATATACAAATTCACATTCATATACACGTGTCATAAAATTGGCATGCATGAGAGCCGAAAGAAAGTCATGTGTCCATCGGAGTGACATAAGGTCGGTGACCTCCGATTACATTATGGAATAATCATGGTCACTTTGTCTCACCTTGAAGGGACGAGGATTTTAAGGCGAGACTACCAACGGAAAATAGCCTTAAGAGAGAGCATAGAATGAAATCATGGACATTATAACCGCCAATTCATATGCTTTGAAGTCTTTTAGAAACTAGTGTCATAGCTAAGGAATATAATTGAGGTTCAAGAACTAGTATAACACTTTCACATTCACATTAAATTCTTAGCTCAAGACTCTTAATCGTGGAATCATTCTTATCGTACATATCATAGGCATATTCTCTTTCTTAACATCATCATTATCATTGTCATCATAGGAGTATCCTCGTTAGCATAGTTACAGTACTTGTCATTCGATGAACGGAATAAGGATCAAAAGTCTTCTTTGGATTCTGCTTCAAAATAGGTCAAACGGAACAATAAGGAAAATCCGGGGACAATGGGCCCACCTCGGGTCAAATGAGGCGGCGTACCAAATTTACGTACATTACACTTCATGACGTCACTTGTGAGGTTTTTAGGGTAGTCGGATCTCATGGTGCAATTTCTAGTTGTTTAGGTAGTTTCCCAACATTTGATAACATTTTGAATTCAATATTACTGAATGAAAAAGGGCCAAATTCAATTTCGGATTTCTAGGGATAGGATCGTCCCCGAGGCCCGTATCCAATCCTATTACATCTAAGACATGCCAAAGAAGGAAGGGTAAACCTTACATACCTTTTCTGCTTCTTATGCGACTCTAAATTCAGGTTCCAAACCCGCCAAAATCTACAAATTGGTCATGTTTACCAAAACTTGATTAGAGCCTTTAGAAGTTGATTCTTTGAAGTAATACTTCGTCTGCCGAAATTTCGGCAGCATATCCCCTGTAAATGTGCCATCCCACCAAGTTCAACTTGGCCAATTCTAATCAACAACAATCCCGGGAATTCAACCCGGCCAAACTATCAACAACAATGCCAACAATCATAATAACAATTTCAATTAACATACTACTTCCTTCAAGACTTTCCAACTCCAACAAAAACAATAACAATTAACAACACATTTCTCTTATTTTAGGTTCACAATTCTCATCAACAACCATGCATTGACAACCTTACTTATGCAATATACGAATTCAAGCTAGCGTCGCATTATTTCTTCATTATTCCGATAACGATTACCACTTCATCTTAAATCACCAAACCTTCATTTTTCACCATGAAATTCTCAATACAACAACTAAAACATTAAGTAGAATTAATTCACTACAATTTGCCAAAATATCACCATGTTCGGCCTCCACCACAACATGCATATTTTCATGAGTTTTCCATTCATTTCTATACGTTACAACAACAACCAACATACTTCATAAATTATTCCATTCTTTCTATACCACATAACATTTGCACGGCCAACACACAACATGCAAGGTCTCATGGTTTTCATTCATTTCACATCATAGAATTCACAACGCAACAATCAAATTACTAGATAAAATCGATTTGTCACATCTACATTATACCACTTCCATTCGGCCACATGCATACTTACATATTCATCATGCAAACTTCCATCTTAGCATACTACAACACATATAAACCCTTCATAACACATAAGACAAGATTAAAACTCACCTTTCTTCTTCAACTTCTCCACTTGGTTAAGGTTCATGAATTGTCCATATAAGTGTCTTGCTTGCTCCAACAACTTCACCATGTTAAAGAGCATCTTCCAATTAGTAGAAAAGCTAGGAGAAAATAATTTTCCTTGGTCAATTTCCCATGGCTAAATTTCTAGAGCCATGGCCGAAACCCTTGCACTCTCTTCATCTTTTTTTTTTCTTTTGTTCTTCTTCTTTTGTCTTGAATTGGAAGACAAGCTCATATATATATATATATATACCCAAGCATGTGAGGGGCACATGCCCCTCTCTAGAACTTTCTTCCTTTTTCTTGACTTTTCTTTTCTTTGAATTTTCTTACTTGGTCAAAGAAGACCAAGTGTCTTCTCTCTTTTTACACTTTAGCCCTTCCATATTTACACTTTGCCCCCTTCACTTATGAAATGGCCACATGCTCCTTTCTTTATTTCCTAGAGTTCTCTTCCCTTTTTACCCTTAACGTTTCTCAATATTTCCATAACACTAATATCCATAATTGATATTTATAACCAACTTATATATTAAAATAATTTTTGAACGTAGCCTTTCCCTTAACTTGCCACGACTACCTTGGAATGTCCGAACGTATAAAATACGGGATATAACATCAACCACCCACCTATACTACCTACGCTACTCCTAATCCACCACTCGTCAACCCACCAAGTCAATCGCTAGTCCACACTCCTTATGTCCCTTTATCTACCAACACTAATCCGCCACCTGCAACTACTCCTCTGAACCCACCAAACCAACTACCTATAAACACCACTTATAACACACCACCCCCAGTACAAAACACTCCCACCGTCCAAACTTATCCAACCCAACATATACAAGGGGCACATTTTGTCACCCCTAATGCGCAATATGTTCCTCCGGTATATGCAGCAGAAACACAAGCCTTTACCGACCCAGTAACGGCCAGGTTCCAGCCCGAGGTGGATCAATACGAGGAAATGGAAAATGAGGCAAAAGCAAGGGCAGATGATATGTTGTTAAAAGAGATCCACAGTCTCAAAGAAGCAATGAGAAACCTTCAAGTTTCTCGGGGAAGCAAGAGTGTAGAATATGAAGATCTGTGTGTTCAGCCTGACGTCGATTTGCCCATAGGCTACAAACCGCCAAAATTTGATACTTTCAATGGAACCGGCGATCCCCATACACACTTAAGGGCTTACTGTGATAAACTGGTTGGAGTAGGTAGAGATCAGAACATAAGGATGAAGTTGTTCATAAGAAGCTTATCTGGTGAAGCTCTTACTTGGTATACACAACAAGACGTCCGTAAATGGCGTGGTTGGAATGACATGGCCCAAGACTTTATGGATCGATTTAGTTTCAACACTGATATCACACCAGATAGAGTCTACATGACTAAGTTAACTAAGAAGTCAACTGAGTCGTTCCGCGAATATGCGCTGCGTTGGAGGTCAGAAGCAGCCAGGGTTCAACCCCCGATGAACGATAGAGAAATGACTGCCGCCTTCATTGAATGCCAAGCTGGCATATTTTATGAGAAAATGATAGGCATGATGAGGCAGAAATTCACAGAAGTTGTCAGAATGGGAGAAGCCTTAGAAGAGGGAATCAAATCAGGAAAAATTCAGGATCTTACGGCTTTGCAAGCTGTAAACAAGGCTATTCAATCTGGTTCTATCAGCGGGGTTAAAAAGAAGAAAGAAGATGTCGCTGCAATCATGAACATCCAAGGGCATAAGCCAAGCCAAGCCATTACATACTTTAACCATCCACAAAAACCTTTCTACCCTTACCACTATGTTGAACCCTAACAAGCTCCACTATCTCCTTACCCTGTCTACAACACCCAAGCAAATTACTACCAACCCCGAGCACCTCACTATGGAAACCCACGTCCATACCAATCTGTTCAAGCTCCCACTTACCAAAATCGACCACATACCACACCTAAAGCCCGTCCAAACCCTGACATCAAAAACACCCGTAATTACACTCGGTTCACTGAACCTTTGGCTCAATTGTTTGAAAGAATGAAAGTAGCCGGCGTGATACAACCTATTGAAGGGAAAATTCCCGATCCTATTCCAAGATGGTTTGATGGTTCCAAACGTTGTGCATATCATTCTGGAGTTGCTGGGCATGACACTGAGGATTTCTACGGGCTCAAAAACAAAATCGAAGCCCTGATTAAAGAAGGAGCGATCCAGCTCATTGGAGCTCGGCCCAATGTGGACAACAACCCTCTACCTACTCATGAAAATGCCAACGTGAACATGGTAACTGTTGAAGAGGATAGGGATCCGAAAAGAGCCATTATGCGAATTGAAAAGGGCATGTCATCAACTTTTGCTGCTCCCGTGGGAACAATCCAAACACAAGCACCAATAGAGATTGCTGTTACAACCACTCGCGACACCGAGACACCGACCATCCAGGGTGCCGAACTAGGAGAAACTCTGAAGAATTGGACTTGTACTCCGTCCCTGGTTCGCCGGGAGTCTTGGTAGATTTGAACATGTAGTGAAATTTTTGAGATAGCACGATTTTAAAATTGAGGCTTGAATTGTGCCCCAAAACTTTTGTTATTTTGCCTCATCTTTTGATAGCTTAAATTGCACAATCTATGAATGCATTTATGATTTTTCTTAACTGTCTATTATTTGTTATTTTTTATTTTACTTTAATATACAAATTATCAAATATGCCAATTTCATGATTGTGACAAAAAATGAACGAATGAACCAAGTACATCTCGAGAGAATAACAAAGAAATTAGGGGACAAGACAAGATTTCACTCGGAAGAAATTGAAATAACCAATAGATAACGACACAAGCATGAAGGCTATCAGTCAAGAAGAAATCAAAGGACGACATTAGGTTAGACAGCCTAGTTTGCAACTTTTCCTTTAATACACTACGAACTACGCTGACCTGATTCCCTCGGCGGGATACGTAGGCAGCCCACATAGGGTTCGGTTGCATTATAACAGAAAATCCAAAAATCCTTATGTAAGGAGAACTACACATGGCCTGATTCCCTCGGTGGGATTCATAGACTATCAAAATACGGGTCAGTCATATTTAGGTAGAAATCCAACAAACCTTTTACCATTTACATAACAGAACTACGCCGACCTGATTTCCTTGGTGGGATACGTAGGCAATCCACATCGGGTTCGGTCCCTTTATTAGAAAATCTCAAACCATACTTATGTACCTTCCGAACTACGTTCTGACCTGATTCCCTTGGAGGGATACGTAGGCAACCTATATAAGGTTCGGTCACACCACAACATAAGTTTAGTATACTCCCACGAGGTCAAACTGGGGCATATTTTGAAAGATTAGACAAGAGAAAGTTGAACATCGACAATATTAAGGCTATCAGACAGGAAATAGTATAGACAAATGACTTTTCAATTGTTTCAGAAGTGTCACAATCTGAAGTTGGCAGAAATATTTTACAACTTACATACATATATTTACATATATATCTTTCCTTACATACATACATTTACATATATATATTTCACAACTTATATACATATACTTACATACCTACCTTTCAAATGAAATACTTTCTTTCAATTGTTTCACTACTGTTCATCTACCGAGGCTTGAACGGAGATCACAAGATCCAAACAAACAAGACGAATGGAGTGCCAACAACGTCAAGCTTCGAGTCAACACGAATCAACTTCCCCCTCCCAAACTAAGAATTTTTCTTTGAGTGCAGGCACCTAAAACAGCGAGATCAACGGTCAAGTCTACCAATCATGGCCGAAAAGCATCATTTGGCTCATTATGGCCTTGCCTTAAAAGCCAAACGGCTTTATTTCCAACTTTATCTTTAATTTCATTTTTATCACAATAAATTTATGACTTTATTAACAGATACACCTGTTTTGAAGGTTGTCGAGATCGAAGGCGAATTAAATCGGGATTACGTGTCATTAATCAGGCTGTCACGATACCATCAACATCATAAGCCAAACGACTATTCTATCACTTTACTCCATACTTTATCAATTACTTTATCATATACTTTACCAACTTTAAAGAATTTATCCTGAACTTTACAAGAATCAACATTAAGTCTCTGAAGACAATCGGGGGCATCATTCGGCTATACAACCTCATATGCATAAACCAGACGGCTACACTATGACTTTACTCTCTACTTTATCACTCACTTTACCAACTTTAACGACTTTACCTTGAACTTTACAGGTATTATCATTAAGCCTCCGAAGACAACCGGAGACATCATCCACTTTACGACTTTACCCTAAACTAGACAGAAATCTTCATTAAATCTCCGAAGACAACCAGAGATATCATATGGATATACAACCTCATTTTCATAAGCCAGACGGCTGCACTCTTACTTCACTTTCTACGTCATCAATTACCTTATCATTCACTTTAATAACTTTACCTTAATTTCGCAGATATCATCGAGTCCCCGAAACAACCGGAGACATTATATGGCTATACAGCCTCATCTACACAAGCCAAACGACTACACTTTTATTTTACTCTCTATTTTATTAATTACTTTATCATCCACTTTACCTACTTTAACGACTTTACCTTAAAATTCACAGACATCATTTATCATCGAGTCCCGGAAGACAGCCGGAGGCTTTATTATTATCATTGAAGTCTCCAAATACAACTGGAGATATTATTACATCTTCAGCATTAAACATCACGCATTCATTCAAGTCCCTGAAGACAACCAGAGACAACATTTGGCCACACTGCCTCATTATAAGCCACACGGCTTCATCCTCGCTCTCACACTCATATTTATTATCATTTTACATTCTTTATAAGTTTTACATTTTCAACTTTACCCGAGACTTTATTACTAATTTTGACATGAATTTCGGTTTGACAGAAAAGTACAATCTACACACAGGGATACAGCGCAACGTGGAACTTTATCTTATGCAGTGAACTGGGACAAATTTGTTGAAGAGGAATATCAAAGTCACAAGCAAAGGTCACGGATCTACTCTCGAATTCAATCTGCCTACGTCCACAAACACGTGATACGTAGGTTAATTTTTCTTTCATATCTACCGTTAAAACTCTACTCAATCAACTCTTTTCACAATCTTATATCATTTTCTATATCCCAGTCTCACCATAATTCAACACTGGGGCAAAAAGCGTAGCGTCAGTATCGACCCGCTTCTTTCAAACTTCATAAAGCTTGATTCTCACGAAACCCGAGATCTGTAGGCAACTCGAAACGAGGGTTCGGCCATAATCTTCCATAATCCCTTCTGGCCCCATAATATTTTCCACCAATTCTTCTAACCCATATTTTCGTAAGTTCTTCCAAGTTCGTATTTTTTGGTAGGAACAAAATTGGCTACTACGTCAACTTCTTCGCCCGAAAACTCTTACATCGTCTCTGGTCGAAGAGGGGCATCTGTTGACACGCAATTTTGTCCCCCCTTTTTGCTTTCAATTAATTTATCTACGTTTCTTGATCAATAATAATTTGGACGAGTTATTTCAAATTTACTTAACAAAGCATTATATTAATACTTTCAAATATTTATTGCACGATTATTTATTTTAATAAGAAGTTGTATTATATATTTGAAAACGGTTAATCATAGTCCAAATTATTAAGATGAAGATATTCATATAAATCAATTAAAAGAGGAAAAGGGCCAAAATTCAGTACCAGCCCAAATCACCCTTTAAGAACTTACCCAATAGACCAGCCTAACAACTCAAATAATCCAGCCCACTACTCGTTTCTACCCGACCCGACCCAACAAGGTATACATTTCAGCCTAAAAAAAACCTAATCTCTTCTCCCCTAAAGCGCCGCATCTCTTCTCTCTTCTTCATCTCTCTCTCCATTCCCATTTTAGCAAACCCTAAGCTTCCCTTTAACAATGGCAGATTTATGCCACTCCATTTCCGCACAAAATTTGTCCCTTCCTTCTGCTTTATCTGAGCCTCTGTCGTTGACAGAGAAAGGGTTTCCATTTCTCGCTTCAAAATGTAATCGATCCACAAAGAACAAAAAGAATCGTCCACTTCGGGCATAAATCCGAAGCAAATCTCGTGTTTGAAGCCCCCAACGTTCGGATTAGCAAAAAAACTTTGACTCAATTTCGAATTTTGATTTCAAAATCCCGCCCAATCCAGAACCGAAAAACCCTAGAAATCACTCTATAAATATTCATGTTTTGATCCAGCAAAGAGAGTTTTTCAGCCACCTTAACCATTCCTAAACATTTACATTTTTTTCAATCACTATATTTGGGAATACCCACTTGAAAGATTAAGTCGTTGGTCTTCTCATGTCATGCTTGCTGCATTCGAGTTTCTTTATTCCTCTGTTAACCTAGCTCGAACTGGTTCTTACATTATATTGTTAAGATATGTTGCGGTACTACACTTGTTAAGGATTTATATGCTCTTACATTGCAAGTATACTCAAATGTACCTAGTGTATACAAACTGCCGATCTGTTTTCTTTGAGTTTACATTATGTCCAGCCTTATTTATTGATTTCACACTAATTCTTTTCTTTCATTTCTTTTGCATGATTATCCCGCATACGAGTCCAAGGGATTCGTCACCTCCCGCATTCGGTGTTGGGCTAAAAGCCCAACACAATTTCTCCTCTTGTGTCAGCCAACCCGCAACAACATATTAACTCTGTTGGGCCGAAGCCCAACAGTAGCGGACAACAACAATTCTGAAATAGACTGAGCCCATTTGAATCAAATTTATTCTTCTATTTTATTTTTATGCCTTTAATTTGTATTGTGCAACTAGTGCTTTATTTGGTTTGTTTGCCTCTATTTGCTTATGTGATATTTGTTGAACATTAAGACTAATAATCAATTTTACTTAGTCATACTAATTTCATCTATAACTAGTAATTGAGGGAGTAATTTTTGCACATATAGTAGTACACGTCCCCAACAACAGTAGTTAGAACATTTAACATCATGTTAAACAATTGGAATTGGAGTCATTAAAAGTCAAGGATAAAACTTGCATGAGTTAAAACACATTTTCAACCAGTTAAGTTTTCAAAAAAAGATTTCAGACGAGCTTACACTCGGATTTCATTAGGATCTAAAGTTGTTAAAATTTAATGAAATATTACCAAACTTTCCCTAAGTCTTTAAACCAAAGTCAATTACTTCCCTTTGAGATATATAACTATTTTCCAGCAAGTTTTACTTTTCTCAACTATTGTACTTTTGACTTTAGAACTTTTATCATCTATGTATAAGTCTTATAACTTCTACTCGTATTTAGCATCAATTAACTATTTTTTTCTCAATACTTAGACTTAAAAAAAAAACGATTATGTTTTATCTTATATTTAGCCTAATTAACACAAGTCCGGTCGGTTAACCATTATTAATGGAATTTAGAGGATGCCTAATACCTTCCCTCTAGATTAGTTGAACCCGTACCTAGAATCATTTGGTTTCGTAGACTTTAAAATAAAATCAACTTTAGATAAATACTTTAAATAACCTTTGGTGCCCTAATTCAACATAAATAATTAGGTGGCGACTCCCAACTTTAAATAACTCCGGAATTACCGGGATGTTGTAAACTAATTTGACTCCGGTTAAAATAGGGTATAACAGATGACACCAATATTATCACATTTTGCAGGTATGAAATGGCGAAGATAAACACCCAAGTCCCGTTGGAGAAATTGTATCCATATAGCATCAGCAGTTGCAACAGCCATGGCACGATATTCAACTTTTATGCTCGAGCGCTAAACAATTGGTTGTTTCTTTGTCGACCAAGAAATCAAATTATTCCCACGGAAAATGCAAAATCCAGATGTGAAGCGATGAGTTGCTGTGCATCCCCCCCCCCCCCCCCCCAATCTGAGTCTGAGAATATTGTTAAAGAGATGGAGGAATTTTTGTAGAGCTGCAACCCATGTGTATCTGTTCCTGTAAGAAACGAAAGATTCGCTTAACAACTTGAAGATGAATAAGTCAAGGTTGGTGCAGAAATTGTGATGCCATATAAACAGCATGTTGTATATCCGGTCGTGTAAAGGATAAATACTGAAGACTTCCAACCGTTTGCCGATATAGAGAAGGATCATCAAGGAGTGGTGAAGCCACAAAATGCCAATCAAGCTTATTGTAAAGAGGGGTTTGGACTGGCTTAACTTCAGCTAAATCAAATCGATGCAAAAGATCAGAGATAAATTTCTGTTTCATAAGAAAAACCCCATCAGTATTTTGAACTATCTCCACACCTAAAAAGTAATGAAGAGAATCAAGATCTTTCATGGCAAATTCTGACTTCATGGAAGTGATAAATTCAGAAACAAACATCTTTGAGGACCCAAAAATAGCAATATCGTCAACATAAATAAGGAGAATCAAAATAGCATTGTCTTGGCGAAAATGGACATGCTGTGATCTGAGGTAGATTGCTTAAAGCTAAGGTCCAAAAGATAAGTCGCAAGTCGAGTAAACCACGCTCTAGGCGATTGTTTCAATCCTTAAATTGAACGCCTTAGCTTACACACATGTTGTGGATAATCGGGATGTTCAAAACTCTAGGTTGCCACGGATAAACAACTTCATTTAGCTCTCTGTGTAAAAAGGCATGGATATATCTAGTTGATGCATGCACTAATTATTAAGAAGATCCAAAGATAACACTAGACGAATAGTACTTAACTTGATCACAGGAGCAAAAGTCTCTGCATAATCCAAATGGGGTTGTTGAGAGAAGACTGCGCAACCAAATGAGCTTTGAAAGGGTCGATAGATCCATTAGGACCACACTTAATCCGATATACCCATTTATTTCCTATAATATTTACCTTGGGAGGTGGAGGAACTAATGTCCATGTATGATTTTGTAGGAGAGCATTTAACTCTTCACTCATTGCAGTGAGCCACCTAGAGTCTTTTGATGCTTGTGTGAAACATGTTGGCTCAAATGGTGGGCTGAAAACAGAGACATTAAGTGAGGGAACAACGCGTGGTTTTATCGACCCTGTCATCGAACGAGTAACCATGACATGAGCATGGTTATCTGATTGTCTTGAGGCTAAAGCTTGAGAAGGAATTAAATTATAAGGAGATAAAGATTGTGCATCTTGAGAGGAAATGGATGTTGATACCTGAAAAATATGGTTGCATTGAGCTAGAAGCATTACCAGACGCAGTGCGCGAAATTGGTTGCTGATTTTGTGGGGATAAGGAAAGAGATGGGTCAGTAGTTAGAATACGTGAATTAGGAACAACACAAGGATGTGGAGATAAAATGGGAGAACTGCACACAACATGTGTAGCAGGTGGATAAAACTGATTCTTTGAAAGTAAGGAAGTCAGAGTCCTAGGTAGACAAGTTTTTAAGAGGTAAAGACATAGAAGGAGAAGAAATTATATCGGATATAGAGATAAAGTCAGTTGGCGAAGCACACTGAGTAGACAAATTAATTGGAGAAAATATAGGAGAGGCAGTTTGTGAGGAAGGAATTGCAAGAGTAGAAGTTTCACTCTTCGCTGGAAACATAGAATTATATGGAAATGAGGATTCTATAAAATGTACATGACGTGAAAGAATTATCCGATTAGTGGATGGGTCCAAGAATTAATCCTTTGTGTTGAGGAGACACACCAAGAAATAAGCAAGGTTTAGAGCGAGGCAGAAACTTGTGCGCCAAAGAATGTGCAACATAAAGATAACATAAACACCCAAAGACCTTAATTAAATTGTAATCGGGTGATTTATCATACAAATTTTCATAAGGTGAGATAAAATTAAGAATAGGAAGAGGAATGATATTAATAAGATGAACCCCAAACAGAGATGCATCTGCCCAAAACGAATAAGGCATTGAGGCTTGAAAAGAAAGACATCTTATCATAGTATTAACATGTCGATGCTTTCTTTCTGGGCGACCATTTTGAGCAGAGGTATATGGACAAGAAAAATGATGAATAATTCCATGATCACTAAGAAAAGAACTAAAATGACAACTGTTATACTCTTTGCCACCATCAGACGGAAAATAAGCTATTGAGGAATTAAAAATGTTTGAAACCATTTTATAGAACTCTTTGAATTTATCAAATGCCTCTGACTTGTTTCGCATTAAATAAATCCAAGAGTACTTCGTGCAGTCATCAAGAAACGAAATATAATATCGAAAACTAGTTTCTAAATGGAGCTTGCCACACATCTGAATGATTTAAAAGAAAAGGAGCAGGTGCAATATTATGAGAAGAAGGAAATTGTAACTTAGTTTGTTTGCCTAGATGACAAACAGTACAACTATAATTTTCAAAAGATGAATTACAATGAATAAAACCCCTATGAACTAAAGCTACAAGAGAACGTTTTTCTGGATGGCCTAAACGCTGGTGCCAAAGAGAGAAAGGTGAGACAACACTTGATAGAGCAACGGGACATGAGTGACGGGAGGTTGTGCGAACAAGATAGAGAGAGCCATTAGACTCACAATGGATTAACACTTGCTTGGTCTTCTTGTCCTTAACAAAAAAAAAAAGCAGATTCAGTGAACTTAATGAAACAATTATTGTCGACACACAAACGCTGAATTGACATTAGATTTTTCTGAATAGAAGGAACATGTAAAACATTAATTAATTGAAGAGGCTTAGAATATGTTGGAAGAAACGAAGTACCAGTAGATAAAATAGAAATAAGATTACCATTTCCAACCATCACTTGTGACGAACCAGTGTAAAGAGAGGAAGAGGATAAAGGTGATGGATTTTTTGTCATATGCACAGAAGCACCGGAATTAGGATACCATACGAATGGTTGAACCTCCTCCAAATTCATAGCATCAAACGATTTTGGTAGAAAATTTGGAACGTATGAATGATTGAAACGATTCCTACACTCCAAAGCAGCGTGATTAAAGTGGAAGCAGATTTGACATTGTTTAGCCGAGGTGAAAGGAGGTCGCCCAAGGATTCCATCACCCGGAGAGGAAGGGCGAAAATGTGGTTGAAAACCAGCCCATTGGTTAGAAAAATTAGAGCGAGAAGAGTACTTGTACCTCGACCTCGATTCATTTTACCATGACCACGTCCATGTGACCCTTTTGGATATTGATTAGCATGAGATAAATTCAGAGAATGAGGTTGAGAAACTGGTGGTGCTTGAGTGGAAGCAACTCAAGCGGTGTGAGAAGTGGAATCGTCATGCGGTGTGAGAAGTGGAATCGTCATTGCCTATTGCATTGATATGCGCTTCTTCAGTAAGTAACAAGGGGCGCAGTGCTAGAAAAGACGGAGGTGTTCTTGTCGCATTTAATCCAGATCAGGGGCGGATTTATGTGGAGGTGAGGGTGTTCGAACACCATCGGTAAAAAATTACAGTGTATATATAGGGTAAATTTTCTGTGTTTATGTACATATATTTAACTTTTGAACACCCTGAACATATGCAAAATGTTAGCTCAAGCGGTTCAGGGTATTCAAAATTGTCTCTAGCATCCTAAGTTTGATTCCCATCAACGACATTATTTTTTATATTTACCTTTTTTTTTTAATCCCATGAGTGAAAATCTTGAATCCGCCACTAATACAGATACAAAGGTACGGTAAGCAGGTGGTAGTCCTTGCAATGCTTGGGTCACCAAATCATCATCAGCAACAGGTTCTCCAACTGCTCTAAGTGAACATGCAAGAGAATGCAGTTGTTCAAGATAATCCTCCATGGAAAGTGAGCCTTTCTTAAAATTCTGAAATTTTAACTTTAGATGAAGTGATGAGGAGGAAACATGATCTAGGTAAAGGGATGCAAGAACATCCTATGCCTGTTTGGAGGCATCGTAGGCGTAGTTAAGAAGCAAGTCAAGAACTGGAGGGGAGAGAGTGGCGTTAATCCAACTGAGAGTTATAGTGTTGCATTGAATCCACAAACGATATTCATCATGGGTTGATGCAGGGCATGGAATAGAGCCATCAACGAAGGGAAGAAGATTATGACTTTTTAGAACAGTAAGAAAAACCTTCTTTCATGCAATATAATTAAGATATGTCAACTCAATGGGTATAAAACCTTTAATATTTGAAATAGTTGGAGGAGGATTTGAAAGACCCAAAGACGGTTGAGAGGAGATGACTTGATTTGAAGAAGAAGTTTGAGCAGAAGAAGAAGTAGTTTGGGAAGCCATGATGCTCTTGATACCAAGTTGAAGTTTAAAAGAGAGAAACTAACGCTAAAATTGAAAAGGCCAGTTTGAATAGTCAAGGCCAGAACGTGTATTATTTATAGGTCAAATACAAGTATGAAACTGAAAATAGAAAACTAACTGTAACATGACTCTCTAAATTATATTTACAATAATACCCTTGTCATTGTTAATTTTAATATACACTTTCAAAAGTACTTTGACCTACCATGATAGATTGGTTATTATTTTCATCAGATTAAATGCGAGTTCCCTATTTTTAAATAGTGAATTGTAGATCTAGGACTGCATTTAATTTGTATGTTAGGTGGTAGGGCCAACACGAAGTACGAAATGTCTTAGAGCCCGTTTGGATTGGCTTATAAGTTGTTTTCAGTTTTTTTGAGTGTTTGGTTGGCCAGCTTAAAGTTATTTTGTGCTTAAAATAAGCTCAAAAAAATAATTGGGCCCATTTGACTTAGCTTATCCAAAACAGCTTATAAGCTAAAAACAGCTTATAAGCCAAAAAAAATAAATAAGTTAGACTACCCCAACTTATTTTTTTTAGCTTATAAGCTGTTTGCAGCTTATAGGTATAAGTCCATCCAAACAGGCTCTTAATCCTCGATGCAGTTGAATCACTTTAATTTATTGCAGTTCTAGATCTGTATTGCCGCAGTTGTAGTTTATGAAATACTAGTAAATTAAACGTATCCGCGCTTTGCGCGGTTTTCTTTTTTATAATTTTGCTATGTAATTCTTGTTCATGTTTTTTATTACTAAAATCAATTTGATCTTCTCCATATTCTCCAACCATAACACTATCAATTGTTGTCATTATACTCTTAAGGGTTGTTTGGTATGATGAATTCGGAAAAAATCTTTGGATAAAAATTTAGTACCGGCTTATCCATTGTTTGGTTACTAATTCTGGGATAAGTTATTCCGGGATTAAAAATAGTAACTAGATAAGTTATTCTTGACAAAGGGTGGAATAACAATCCTAAGATAAAACAATGAAAATGAAAAAAATAGCCCTGAAGTCCCTCAAACCATTTTTTTTCTATGTACTAAATATGGTGGAGGATATTTTTGACAAATAATTTTTTCTTAGAAATTATGAAATGCATGTTATTTTTAATACAATAAACCAAACAATCAATAAGAAATAATACCAGAATAATTAATCCCAGCATAGCTTGTCTTCAAACCAAACAACCCATTAAACTTCAAACCAAAAAAAAAACCATTAATGTTAATACCAAACAGGGATAGAAAACCTACCTCAACAAATTTAATATTGAACAAATGAAAGATAATGCTTTCGTAAGCAATAAGCCAAAATATATAATCTCAATTATCAGTTGGTTTCTCATTTATAGAAAAAGAAGGATATGTGAAATTAAAAGGGGAAAAATATAAAACAAATAAATATGCACCTTTTGGGCATTCAGAAATTTACTCGAAATTAAAAATATTTCCCAGACGAAAATAATGAATTGGTATACGACTGAAAATTAAGAGAATTAGGAGTAAAACCTTCATGGTAAGCCAAGATATTTTTTTAATAGTTAACTCAATTATCTATTTTGAATTGCTATAAATTCGAGCACAATGAAAATGAATACTCTGAAAATCTCTAAAAACTTGACAAATACAAAAATAAAATAGCTCTAATTTTCTTGCACCAGACAATCATCCTTTGCTACCCAAAATACATATCATCCAAGGTTATAAGAACTAATTTTATATAACGGCATCTTCACCTAGCCTCTTCAGCAAAGTTGTGACAACAAAAATAATTTTAAATATACTACTATGTGGTCTATATCCTCCATCCTCCAAGCTTCCAACACATTTAGCAACCTTGAAATTCTTGATCACAAACAATGAGCCTTCATCCAAGATGTGCTTGTACTTGTTTGTTTGATTTTTCCTTATGGTACCATGTTGTGGTCCCAAAAGTTGCTGAGTTGAAGGAGGGAGAAACCAACGTAGAAAACCCGACTGAGGCACCAAGGAGGGGTACGCGTATGAGGACTGCACCCAAAAAGCTAACTGATTTTATTATGACTGGCCCAAAACACTTGAAGGGCAAGGAAGCTGCTGAGAGTAGTATATATAGATAAAGTGAGGATGAATTGGGTAGGCACAAGTTATAGAACCCTCTTATTCTCATCCCCTGTTCTTCTAAATTCCTCATCTCCTTCTTTACTTCTATATATGTTACAGTACTTATTTCCTCTCTTTTTTTAAGCATTAGTTTTCCTTGTAATCAGTTGGAAGAGTTGGTTTTCTAATACAACCGGTTTATATTGTTACTGTTACATTGGTGCTTTCATCTTACCGACAACTATGTCACCAGATTCGAAACTCAAAGCTTCCGATAGTTCTGGCCTCTCCGATGCCGAGCTTCGTTCTGCCATGGCGAGTCAGCAGTTAGTGATCCAGGATCTCGCCGCTCAGGTCACAAATCTCAGTGCTCGTTTGCCTTCGATGGCGGTTGCCCCGACTTCTGGGTTTGTCGGCGGCGCATCAACTGCCCATACCATGCGTCATAAACCTGCTCCAGTTGAATTTGGTCGTTTTAATGGTTCTCAGCTGGAGGCTTGGGTCTTTCAAGCAGAACGATATTTTGACTTTTACGGTATCATCGATGAACATAAATTGACCCTAGCTTCGTTTTACCTCGATGGCGAAGCTTTGGAATGGTATCGTTGGCTCTATCAGAATAAACAGCTGGCCCTTGCTTTACTGAAAAATTGCTTAGTCGCTTTCATACGAGGCATATTTTATCACCGGAGGGTCGTCTGTGACGTCTACGCTGGCTGATTTTCGCAGTCGTTTTGAGGCTGTGATGAATGAAACGATGACGTTGCCTGAGGAATTTTTGGTGGAATGCTTTCTTTCGGGCCTCCGACCCGATATTTTAACTGCAGTCACTGCTCATGAGCCCACTCGATTGGACCAGGTCATTAAATTGGCCCACATTCATGAGCAACGCATACTTGCTGAAAAAGGACCGCCCCGGCCTGCTTTTGCTCGTGGCCAACCTCTTCTACCGTCACCTAGTGCTAATTCTGTACCAAATATCGCCCCTGCTATGTCCCCTTCTGCGATTGTGCCGTCTAAATCCACCCTTGGCCGTGTTCCCTTTAACCGGCCGAGATGCAGAGTCGTCGGGAAAAGGAGCTTTGTTTTAATTATGATGAAAAGTTCACCGTCGGCCACCGTTGTAAGGCTGGCCCTCAACTATTGCTCTTGACAGCTGAGGTCGTGGATCCCATGCTTTCGTCAGTCCCTTCTATTCCTGATGGAATTATTGCCGACGAGCTTCAATGTTTAGAGGTTCAAGCTCACTCTGCCATTTCTTATCATGCTTTGAATGGTGGTGTTTCTGGTCATTTGATTCGCTTCTCGGGAAGTGTCAATGGTTCTCCGGTGCAAGTGCTTGTGGATGGTGGTAGCACACATAATTTTATCCAGTCTCGGGTAGCTAAATTTCTCCAGCTACCTATGGAGCCGGTCTCCGTATTCTCCGTGTTAGTAGGGAGTGGGCAGCGACTTCGGTGTGATGGTATTTGCCGGCAGGTGCCGTTGACAGTTCAGGGATCAACACTTCATTTAGATTTCTTTGTGTTGGCCGTCCATGGAGCTGATTTGGTCTTTGGGGCATCGTGGATGGCTACCCTGGGCCCTGTGATTATTTACTATGGGGCTTGGATTTTTGAATTTACCTTCAAAGGCCAACGGTACCGCTGGCATGGTGATCCGCCTAAGGTGCCCCCTGTCCAGTTGCATAGCCTCCGTCGATTAACTGCTATTGATGCTATCGCTTCTTATTTTCATTTGTAACTGGTAGCCGACTCCTCCCCGAAAGTTGATGAGACCTCCCCGGACATAGTTGCTTTGTTGGATTCTTTTTTCTGAGGTATTTGAGAAACCTCATGGCCTTCCACCGGTGTCTCCTCAAGAGCATTCTATCCATTTGTTACCTGGGACCGAGCCTGTGAATGTCCGACCGTATCGCTATCCTTACTTCCAGAAGAATGTCATGGAGCAATTGGTCAGGGAAATGCTTCGGGAGGGGGTGACTCGCCCTAGCACCAGCCCTTTCTCGTCGCCAGTCCTTCTAGTCCGAAAGAAGGATGGCACTTGGCGCTTTTCTGTGGATTATCGCGCTTTAAATGCTGTCACAGTGCGAGATAGGTTCCCAATTCCAACCATCGACGAATTATTTGATTATCTTCATGGTGCTTAATTTTTCTCTAAATTGGATCTGTTATCGGGTTATCGCCAGATCCGCGTAAGGCCAAAGGACGTCGAGAAAACTACATTTCGGACTCACGACGGGCACTATGAGTTCTTCGTTATGCCAGTTGGACTCTCCAATGCTCCTTCCACTTTTCAAGCCACCATGAACCATGTGTTTCGGCCATATTTATGTCGTTTTGTATTGGTGTTCTTCGACAACATTTTGGTTTATAGCCCAACTGGGTTGCCCATTTGGATCACTTACGCTTGGTCTTACAATTGCTTCAGGAACATCACCTGGTGGCTAAGCGCTCGAAATGTGTATTGGCCAGGGTTCCGTTGATTATTTAGGCCATATTCTCTCCCCCTCGGGTTTGCCAGTCGACCCTGCTAAAATCGCAGCCATCCAGCAGTGGCCTGTATCTATTTCCATGAAAGAAGTCCGGAGCTTCTTTGGGCTCACTGGCTATTATCGACGTTTCATTCATCACTATGCGTCCATAGCTGTCCCGTTAACTGACTTGTTGCGCAAAGAACCCTTTGTTTGGGAAGTTCCTCAACAGGAAGCCTTTGCCACTTTAAAGCGTTGTCTCAGCTCCACCCCTGTTTTGGCCCTTCCAGATTTCACTGGATCCTTTCAATTGGAGACGGATGCATCCGACATTGGTATTGGTGCGATATTATCACAGAATGGCCATCCTATGGCATTTTTCAGTCAAAAACTTAGCCGGTGCATGCAGCAAGCTTCGACCTATCATAGGGAAATGTTCGCCATCATCCAAGCTGTGGGCAAGTGGAGGCAGTACTTATTGGGACGTCAATTCACTATCGTCACGGATCAACAAGCCCTCAAGAATTTGACCACCCAAACTATTCAGACACCCAAACAACAAAGGTGGCTCAGTAAACTGGTCGGGTATGATTTCACCATTGTCTATCGTGCTGGCCGGCACAACGGTGCAGCGGATGCATTGTCTCGAGTACCCGAAGTGATCTACATGGCACTTGCTGGGAGCGTGCCTACTCTCCTTGCTGAATTACGCCACCTTAATTCTAGCCACCCTGACATGCTTGCTTTACATCAGTCCGTCACCCAGGACCCGACCCTTTTACCAGCTTATTGTATACGTGATGGCTTATTATTCTATAAGGGGCGTCTGGTCATTCCATCGGACTCTGCCTTGTGCCAAAAATTGTTATTAGAATTTCACACATCTTCTATTGGAGGGCACGCTGGGGTGGCCCGGACATACCATCGCCTTGCCTCTAATTTCTATTGGAAACACATGAAACGAGATGTGCGGGTTTTTGTTTCAGCATGCCAAATCTGCGAACAGATGAAAGACTTCAACCATCATCCCGCTGGCCTTCTTCAACCTCTACCAATTCTGGAGTTGGTGTTTGAAGATATTGCCATGGATTTTATCACATGCCTTCCTAGTTCGAAGGGGAAATCAACGGTCATGACGGTAGGGGATCGTTTGTCCAAATACGGCCACTTCATTGCTCTTCCCTCTATTTTTACTGCCAAGTCTGTTGCTGAGGCATTTGTGGTTGAAATTATACGCTTACATGGGCCGCCGCGTACTATTGTCACCGACCGAGATCCCAGGTTCATTCACGCGTTCTGGCAGGATATCCATCGACTGCAGGGAACTACCTCGGCCATGAGTATCGCCTATCATCCACAGACCGACGGGCAAACGGAGGGCTCTAAACAAATGCCTTGAGCAGTACCTGCGTTGCTTCGTGGCATACTCTCCTAAAGATTGGGTTGCTATGCTTCCGTGGGCCGAATATTGGTATAACACTGCCCTACAAACTTCAGCTGGTATGACACCTTTTGAAACAGTATATGGTCGTAAACCACCATCTATAACTCGATATGTCGTAGGGGACAGTTCCATTAATCTGGTGGAGCAGTTCTTGTTGCAACGAGATGAAGTTCTAAATTGGAAGAGTTGGTTTTCTAATACAACCAGTTTATATTGTTACTGTTACATACCATGCAGTAGATTCTGCTGGTAAGAGGGGTAAAAAATTAGTGACTGCCACCTTTGCTCAAGCTCACGTCTCTTTGCTCTATATATAGTGAAAAAACAAACACCAATGAATATGAAGAGACACACAGATTAATACACATTCATTATTCATTTTAATAGTATGAAGAATGTGTAAGAGAAAACAAAGTAATTGGAGAAACAAATTGCACGTGTAAGAGAAAACAAATTAATTGGAGAAACTAATTGCACCCAATAATTAGCATTATAAACTGTAATAAGTATAGCAGTTACAACAGTAGGAAAAATAAACAAAATTTATCTAAATGGCAAAGGGTAAGGAATATCGGCAGTTATATACACACCTTCAAACGGAAAGTAGGCGCATGATATCAGGGTTTTAAAACAGAATGCAAAGTCAGTGGCTACTTTAATGGTAATTAATATTGCGGGCCACCGAAGTAATTGGCAGAATATATAGATTAGAACATATAAAAATTTGAGGGAAAAGGCAAAAAAAAATGAGAAAAAAAGATAAAAGGAATGCTAGTGAAAGAGATGTGCCACATTACCTTGTATATGCCCACTTTATATTATATATAGATATAGATATAGATTGATTGATTTAAATGCAGTATTTGGTAATTAAAGGATTTAATTGATTTAAATGAAATGTAAGTTACAATTGAGGGAGCAAGTAACGAGAGTTAATACTCAACATGGAGGAAAAGGCCTCATCACGTGGTTTAGTATTGCCTCTAACCCCCTGTTTGGATGGTGGTTTCCCGTGGTTCATTAATATATGGTTTTTCATGAAACCATGTTTGTTTTCATTGTTTTTAAAATTATGTGGTATGATACTGTAAACCTGTGGTTCATCCAATGGCTATATAATCATGAAAAGTCCCAATTTTTGTAACCATGGATTTTGTGGTTTTTCCGTGGTTACGTATTTCATTTTCCCATTATACCCCACCCTCCACCATCCACCCCATCCTATCACTCACCCCCACCCCACCCCTGCCCCACCATCCACCCCAACCCTACCCCACTCTACCTACTCACCCCACCCACCCCACCTTACCACCCCACCCTCCCCACCCTACCACCCACCCCTACCTTACCACTCACCCCCACCCTACCACCCACCCCCACCCCTAACTACCCCACTCCTCTACCACCCACCACCACAACCACCACCCATTACCCCTCACCACCGCCCAACCCCACTCCACAACAACTCACCCCCACCCTACCACCGACCTCACACAACCCACCCCTCCACCCCCCTCCCCCACTACCCCTCACCACCACCCAACCCTAAAACCACTCACCCCCACCCTCATCCTACAACCACCCACCCCTCCACCATTCCCACTCATTACCTACTTATTTTTTAAAGTTTCAATTTTATTTTATTAATATTTATAACTAATTTCTAATTAAGAGTTAAGGGTATTTTAGTAAACTTACAAATTATTATGCAGTACCATACAGTCAAACCAAACAATACAAATGTTATTAAACCACAACAAACGATACAGTCTGTCCAAACATTGTGTTCATTAATACAGTACAATACAATACAGCACCATACTGTACCCTACCATACTGTACATTAATGAACCACGGGAAACAACCATCCAAACAGAGGGTAAATGGAGGCTCCATGCATTCCTTTTTCCACTATCAATTAGGAATATGAAAGGTAAAAAGCTATTATTAGAATGTTTTATTGCATCAACGTGTGAATGTTGAACATTTAACTGTAATAAGTAATGCTCTTATGATTTTTTGTATTCTGCCTAACGTTTTTTATTTTTTATGTAACATGTGGATGTTGATCATTTAACTGCAATAAGTAATCTTTATGCTTGTGTTGAATTTTGTTTAACTACATGAATATATTAAAATTTTAATCAGAAAAATGAATTAAGAGGCCAAAGAAATGAGAAAAAAGATAAATAGGAATGGAGGCTATAGATAGGTGTCACATCATCTTGTCTATGCCTTGCTTTATATTATATATAGATATAAATTGTTTTTTATTAATCTGTTCAGAACAGATGACACGTTTTATATTAAAAAATAATTAATTAATTTCTCATTGTATTTGCAATAGGGTTTTCTAATAATTATACTGCTGATGACATGTTTAATATTATAAATAACCTTTATATCAAATCAAATTTATACTCTATCCGTCTCAATTTATGTGAGACATTTTGCTTTTAGTATGACCCAAAAAGAATATCACCTTTTTATAATTAGAAACAACATAACTTTAAAATTTCTTGTTTACTCTTAATTAAATGATATGATTTACAACCACACAAACATCTAGGTTTGTTTTAAACTACAAATTTCAAAAGTCTTCATTTTTTTCTTAAACTTTGTCCTAAATTAAACGGTGTCACATAAATTAAGACAGAAGAAGTATTTTATAAATTTAAGCGGGAGCTGTTGAAAATGGAAGAAGTTATGAGGGATAAGTTAGTCATATTAACCCAGCCACCGCCTGTGTGAGTTCGTTTACATTATCGATCTCAGATTCAGATAAAAGATGTCGGGTGGTCAATCGGAAAGAATCTCTACCCCATACAAAATAGAATTAATACTCCATACACCTTATCCTCCTCAGATTTCACTAGTAAAATTTCACTCAATTGGTTGGATTAGTTAGTCATATTAGTTGAGACAAAAGCTACTCATCATGTGTTATCTCTCTTTGGTAGTGTATCTCAAAATCTTCAAAATGTCAAGAGTTATGGGACTTTCGGATTTGCTCCACGTCCCTAACTGCTTAGGATCTCTAATCTGAGTCCGGAATCTAAATATCCAATAAAAGTCAAAGGTGACCAAAATATCTCATAAAAAAAAGCTATCAAAATACATTTTACGCATTTTTTTTTATGCATTATAGGTGACTAGCCTAACGGCTCTCCATTAAAACCCGCTATCCGAGCTTAAAGAATATATTTTTTTTTTTAATAACGCAAGAAAAAGTTGCGTTATATATGGAAACCCAACATCTGTTTAGTGTCTAAGACACATGTTTGCACGAAATGGCAGCATAGTTTCAAATTCCTGAGTATTTCTTAAAAAGTATTTTCTTCATGTGAATCGATTTTATCTAAACCTTATTCCGGAAGTTGGAACATATGGATCAGCAATAAACCTAACAACTCACTATAACATTTATAAAATGAAAAATTGATCAATATTAATTATATAAACTAAGCCCTATAAATTTGACAAGTGGCTGACATTTTTTATGAAAACAGTTGACCTTTTTTAATGATTTTTTCATGAGTTGCCCTTTTTATATATTTAGACAAAATTCGGCTAGCTGCACATGAACTAGATGTTAATATTATTAGAATGACTGATTCAGTTTTAAAGGAAAAAATATAGTAATATGAATTGAAAAATGAAATAATTTCAGAAACTGACTTCTCTTCGAGAAAACTTATTATTTCACAGCATGAATTTGGAAAAGTAGAATTTTCGAAATTGGAAATATTGTTGGTGTCCAAATGAAACAAAAATTCTTTCTTTTCGATGTTCTTTTAGTTGGTTTTCCATGCTAATAATATATATATATATATATATATATATATATATATATATATATATATATATATATATATATATATATATATATATATATATAATTAGTGTGATGAGATTAAAACACACTGATAATATAAAAATTATCCCATTAGTCTATATGAACCCATAAACTTATCATGTTTACACCACTCAATGTAACGACTTGTTTGGTCGTTACGGACTTCCTTATTCATTTTCCAAAATACCCCTTGGTTGAGTTCGCACCGATAGTTGTAGCACGGGGGGTTCACGGGTAAGGATGGCTTAAAGCCGGGTTAGAAAGGTAATTAAATCAACTTAGGATTTCCCGGTTCAGCTGTTCCGCACCAGAGTTCGTGGAACTGACGGCGGGCCCGCATCTGCGATACTTCATCTGCTTCAGTGGAAATTGGCAATTTAAGTAAGTTCGCATCAGCAGATCCTTTCTCCGTTGAAGTGAGGTCGCCTTAGCGAGCCTCCATCCGCCTCTGCGAAAATCGTTGAATCTGACCTAGTATATATTCCTCAATTTCGGGATTGGACCTCATTTTACACCAATACTATTGTAGAACTAGTTAGGGTGAATTTCTAGAGCAAATCAATGGTTATTGGAGAGGGTAAGTCAGCTCTATCTCACTTCTTTTGTTGATGTCCCTTATGTTCCATTGTTGTATCTTCCATGCTTAGGATTGAGGATTGTGGGAAAACTTTGTGACTTGTAAAACCCTAGATGGGTAGAAGGTAGTTAGAACTAATCTAGTGGTTGATTAAGGACAATAAGTTATGCTTTAGCTTGGGAAAAACATTTTCTTACCTTTATCTCTAATCTTATTTTGAATTTCTTAAATGGGTAAGTGTAGGGTTCTTCTTGAAATTGGGGGGTTTTTAGAATAAAACGAATTTATAGCTTATTCGGGGTTAGGTGATCATGGAAATTAGATTATTAATCATTGGAAGACTTAGTGAGCTAGTTTAAAGGGAAAGTTCCGATTTTAGCTATAATGGGCCAGGGGCTGTTAGTCCTTGAGTTTCTTCAAACCTTGTAGATTCGTAGTAAACTGAATAATTCTCTACGTGTTACTTACGTGATCTAATTATCTTGTTAGACCTCTTTCGTCTCGGTTTCCCTGAAGAAGGAAGGTGGAGTTCGAGTGGATGTCCGTGGTACATGTTCGGCTACGAGGTAGGTTACGACTAACTTTAGTTAGACTTTGATTAGTGTAATGTATGTATGCGTAGTATTGACGGGAGAAAGCATGATTAGGTCTTCAGACATGATGTTGGGATGGATATGCTCTTAGGTTGGTCTGATTTCTGGATATGTGGTCATGTCGCCGTTATTTTACGCATTATGGCTTATGGTGTTGGAAGTGAGGTGATAGAATAAATTCTCTATAGTGACTGTATATAGATTATTGATTCCATTTCCATGGTGTTGTGTGTCATACAAATCTTGTTATGGCTTATGAGGGGTCTTCCACTTCCAGGATTAGAAAGTTCCTTTGTATGAACCCTCCACTATTCAAAAGGTCTAGCAAGACTGAGGATCCACAAAACTTTATCGGTGACGTTCAGAGGACTCTTTGTGTTATTCATACAACTGAGATAGAGGCAGTGGAGCACACTACTAACCAGCTGAAAAAAGTCGTTACGATTTGGTACGAGTTGTGAAAAACGTCCGAGGGTAGTATGTATCTTCTGCGACTTGCGACGAATTTTTGAAGGAATTTATTAATCATTTCCTACCTATAGAGATCAAGGAAGGCAAGGCACTACAGTTCAAGCTGCTCAAGTTCATCTCACTAGCCAAATATGCCCCGGACATAGTCGTTAGTATGAGGGCCAGAGTTAGGTATTTTATGTTGGGTCTTGAACCCCATTTGTGTGTGAGGCTAACATTGCTACTCTGAATAAGGATTTGACCTTCACTAAGATGGTTGATTTTACTCAAGCTTTAGAGGACAGGAAAAAAAATGAGATGCTGCAGGAAAAGAAGGATAAAGATGTAAGCAAATAAGCTAAGTCTGCAGGTAAATTTAATTAAGGAGGTGGAGGCAAACAGTTCTTTAACAAGAGGTAATCAGGGCCTGCTCCATCTACCGCCAGTACACCAACTCAGATGTTCAAGTATGATTATAAGGGTCAGTTTAGCAAGAAATAGAGATCCGGAGCACCAAGCTCTCAGTCATAGGCCAGTGTGGGCCACAGGGGTTTTTAGAATCCTATGCGCAACAAGTGTGGTAAGAGACACCAAGGGGTGTGTCGTTCCAGCATGGATGATTATTTTGGGTGCGGCTAGCAGTGTTACTATCTGAAAGAATGTCCATTAGTGAGACGAAATTCAGCAGCTCCTCGAAATTCTCAAGCCCATGCCGGGAGTAATGCAACAAAGTCTGGAAATGCAGGCGGATGTCAAAACTGCTTGTATGCTTTAGCAGGTTGTTAGGATTCTGAGGCATCTCCAGATGTTTCACAAGTATGTTGATAGTTTTCACATTTGATATTTATGCTCTTATGGATCCTAGATCCACTTTATCATATGTAATCCTATTTGTTACTAAGAAATTAGGGATAGAACTAGGACAATTTCATGAACCCTTTTATGCATCCACTCCCGTGGGAGAGTCAGTTTTAGCTAGACAAGTTTATAGGAGTAGTCCAATTAAAGTGTATCATTGCAGTACCATAGCTAAATTACTCGAGTTGGAGATGGTAATCATAAGCATAGATTGGTTGTCATCCTGTTATACCATAATAGGTTGTAGAACAAAAATTGTAAGTTTTCAGTTTCCCAACGAACCAGTTCTAGAGTGGAAAGGCGATGATGTAGTACATATAGGTAGGTTTATTTCCTATCTAAAAGGCCAGAAAGATGATTACCAATGGGTTTATTTACCGCCTAGTTCGAGTTAGGGATTCAGATCTAAGGCCCCGACTCTCTAGTATGTTACAGTCGTTAATAAGTTTCCAGAAGTTTTTCTCGAAGATCTTCCCGTAGTCCCTCATGGTAAGGAGATTGATTTTTGAATTAATCTACTTCCCCGCACTAAGCCTATATCTATTTCTCCATATAGAAATTTCCTGACCTAAACAAGAGGGCCGCAACTGACACCCAAGACCCTACTCGGCTGAGTGACATACTGCCATTCTATTCATAAGTCACACCTTTTTATGAACCTTTAAATTATGAAATGACGCTTCCGTCAAGTAAAACATGAAAATTTTCCAATAGAACTCTTTTATCATGTCAGGGACTTCTCCCTTATCGTTTAGTCAAAGAAAACCTTTAGTCACAATAAAATCTTTAAATCAATGCATATGAACACATCGACCTATGTGGCCCCCTTACACAACTGTCGACATCTCGACGCACTATCCACAGGACACTATCTGCAAAGTCTCTAACATGAACCAAGATACCATAACATAGGTCGGGACAGGCCCCAACATACTCGTAATGCATCTAGCTCGAGGACATGCATAAGTACTCTGACTCGGCAACACTCCGAATAGAAATGGAGTTCACCAATCCAGCTGATAGCCCGAGAACACCCTATGGCAAGTGTCCTCTACTCAACTGTCTGCACGTGTGTGGCATGAAACATAACGCCCCCAGGCAAAGGGACGTCAGTACAAATAATGTACCGAGTATGTAAGGCAGAGCTGAAAAAATATGTCTCAACTCGAATGATAAAGGAATAACAGACTCAATCTGTACCTGTAACCAACACTGCAAATCATGTACGTGCATATGAACTTTTAATGCATCATGAGTGTGTGTATGTGTGTGTGTGTGTGTGTGTATATATATATATATATATATATATATATATATATATATATATATATATATATATACATAATGCATGCCTTCGCCCTGCTTGCAGCTCCTTCGGGCATAATAGCGTAATGGCCCCTTTGGGCAGCCCCTTCGGGCAGCCCCTTCGGGCATCATAATCATTGTGGACCAACTGATCAGGTGGTTTGCATATATAATGCCTTAGCCTTTTTCCACTTTCCCATGAAATGATGTCGTGCATGTATATAAGTATGCAAATGCATGATAATCTTTGTAAAACATCAAAAGACACCCTTCGGAGTAATTTTTAGTTCAAAATGGGAACTTCTTCCCCTTTTCATTTGTCTCCTTCGAGACTTAGAAATCAAATATGAAATGCATATGAATAAAGAAGCCTTATGAATGTCCCCTTCGGGATTTAGACATCATTATAAAATCGTACAACTTATGGATGGATCAAGGATACGAACATCTTCACACTGTCTAAGAATAGACTCTTTAAAAATCGTTTGCTTGCTGTGTTCATTCATATGATAAGGATCATGCCAAAATGAAAGAATGGAACAACCTTAACATACCTGAAAGCTTATTTCTCGACTTTCCAACTTACTTCCCGTCTCGCAATCTGCATAAGATCATTCGTGGTCTCGTAAGCTACGTATAAAACTAGTCATACTATTATTAGGCTTATCGTCATATGCTTGTTTTAAGCCTTTAAATTAAATCCCCTTAAAATCTGCCGAAATTCGGGTAGCATCTCCCCTGTTTATATTCCTAGATCGAAATCACAATACCAACAACCAATATCAATAACAACACTAACACCAACAACATCACCATCAACACCAAAATATTTCATAAAACACCCCACACGATGTTTATCAACATACAATAACAATATACACTTCCTTTCTTCCCAATCAAGGAACATAATATCATCAACACACCAACAATATTAGATACCATCCATATACATTTAAATTAGCACAACAACACATCCACAACATGCTCAAAATAGTCCATATACTCAATAACTACAACACAACACTTTATGACCTTTCCTCCATAACTATTTTCACTTTTAAGACTTGCTAAACCTTCAAATCAACTCAACATAAGAGATAGGATAAAGATTATAAATTATACTTGAAGAACTTTAGCCACACCAACTTTCTCCAATACCAAACTCACCACAACACCAAGTAGAAATAAGAACAATCACTTTTCATGAACTAGTTCGGTGTAATCCTGTTGGATTCTTGATTTAAGGGGTTATAAGTGTTTAAGAGAAGTGTGTGGATGTTTCTAGAGCTCACAAGAAGTGTAAATGATGAAAAAAGGGGAATAATAGGCTATTTATACACGTTAAGAGTTGGTTCCACCGACTTTCCAAGTGGGGCCCACGGGGAGCCATTTGACAGCTTGGAGGCTTATCTTGAAATACCCATAACTCCCTACTCTGATGTCGTTTTGATGAACAGTTTGTTGTGTTGGAAACTAGACTTCCTGAAATTCAATTTAGGCTTTTGTTTCACTTCAAAACTCCTAATATACTACGAGATATACCCCTCTAAAGTTGACCTAAAGTTTCTGTCCAAAATTCTACCAACTTTTTCCAAATTTTCGACAAACTTATTTTCTTCGATTTGTTTGGTCCTGAAATCTTTTGAAACTCTCCATACATGATATGTATCATTAATTATACTTGATAATGGTCATTTCCTTTAGTTCCAAGGTTGTCCTTGCCGTGACGACTTACGAGATCGTAATTCATCCTTTACTTTATTGTTACGTACTTCCCATGACTTGTACCGTCCAAAACTTCATAGGACGTCTTCGATACTCCATTAATAGGGTGAAATACGTGGCGTGTGTTATACCTCATTTAAACCGGGTCCAAATTGAGTACAACATTTTGGTGATTCCTATTTGTTTTATTTTAAGGAGTCGCCACCTAATTGATTTTAAGGTGAATTAGGGCACCTAATTGTTAGCTAAGGTAAAGCTACCTAAATCTCCGTTAATGGCCTGCTTAATCAGTGTGATTCTAGGTAAGGGTTCTAATTATCCTAAAGGGAAGGGGTGAGGCATCCTTTAGAATCCGCTAACTGCGGTTTACCAGCCAACTTAGGTTAATTAATTAAGGTTAAATATAGTGCTTAAATCTTAAGAAAATAACTTGTAAATATTATTAAGATTTTAAAGGAAAATATAATAATGCTATTTAAGCTAACTTGTAGAAAAATATAATAATTTGCAGAAAAAAAAGATTTTAAATGCTAAATAGAACTGAAAGATATTGCTAAGGCCTTAAATGACAAATATAGTAATGCTATTAAAAAATAAGATTTGTAAACAAATATAGAATGATTCGCCTATGAATAACAACTTTTTTAAGAGAAGACTTAACAAATGTGATCTTTAGATAAGAAATTATATTCTATGAATATGGTGATGTAGAAAAGCCTAGGCTTATATTTTAATATGATGAAAAGGGCATGAGTTTTCTTTCTCTCTTTCTTTAACTTTATTTAACTATGTTTAGCTAAAAATATGTATAATCGGATAAAAAATGCTTATAAATATGCTTGGATTAATATTTACATACTAGGGGGGGGGGGGGGGGGGGGCGTTTTGAAATTTTAAGATAGTAAAATGAAACATAATTCCTTTGATGCAAAATATATAATCATGCTATTTTGAAAATCAATTATTCGAAGAAAGATAAATGTTATAAGTACTATAAATAATTTATCGTAAAATAAAAACAAGAATGAAACCTATGGAGTTAATGATTTCTCTCTTAAATTAACTACCCATTATACTAAACCCCACTAATTTGCTAAGGTTCATCTAAATTAACAAACAAAAGTGTTAGTCATACAACATAAATTAAAGGCACAAAAAGAGTAAAAAATAGAAGAGCAAATAAGTTAAATGGGCTCAGCCCATTTAGGACTGCTGGGACCAAGCTGCTGTTGGGCTTTGGCCCAGTCATTTTAATACTGCTTCAAAGGGGCTGCAATTCTTTTTTGTGCGATATGGGCCTCGGCCCAGATATTCTATATTTTGCTGTGGACAAAACTGGACAGAGATGACAGATTACGTTGGGCTTTTAGCCCAACACCGAATTCGGGAGAAGAGCGAGTCCCTCGGACTCGTATGCGGTGGTCATGCAACAAAATAAAAGAAAAGGATTAGTATCTAACCAATGAATAAGGTTAAACATGTAAACTATAACTCAAAAACAGCTCAGTAGACTATGTATATACTATGTATATTTAAGTATAGACTAACTAGAGCAATCATGCAGACTCAACAATCGTGTAGGCATTGATGACCAGAGAAGCATGACCAGCAGTAAGCAGTTTTACATCAAAGACATAACTTCCACTATCAAGATGGGTCACATTCTCGCAGGGAAAAGGGCAAGTTTTATTGATTTATTCCTCAAGTGACTGAACAAGATATTTCTTTCGTTAAATAATTATCACATTTTTAGTTTAACTTCGAAAATAGATTGAGATGGTAAAAGGAATCAAACTTCAAAATCTTAAGAGTAATTGAATCCATAACAGTTTCGAAAGGTGACTAAGAGGAATCAACGATCATACACATAAAGGGGATAGGTATTAATCTCTAACAAAAGATAAATAACTAAAATCAAACAGCAACTTCCACAAATCAGAGTTCAGTTAATTTTATCAACTCAAAAGGAAAGACTTCCAGCTAAAAAACACACTTTTATTTCATATAGGTTTAAAGAGAGAAAGATCAAAGAGAGTGGATTACTCTAACCGGGACTAAATTAATTTTAGTGACTGATCTGTCCTTTTCTTCTTCCTTATAACAGTGTGCTAAATGCTAGCATTATTTAATCTTAAATCATCATGCTTAGTTTAACAGAAAAAACAAAAGCAATTCTCTTAAAGAGATGCTAAGAAACTCAAGATTCAGATAAGCATATAAGAGCAAGAACTTAAAACATTCAATTATGGTGGGAGCAAAAATAGGAATTTCACTACTCATACATCATATAGAAAAATAGCAGACATAACCAACACAACAAGGTTCCAAATAGACATAGCGATAGACTTAACTAAAACAGAAATGAAATAAGTGAGGGAGAAGAGGATCCTTTTAAACTATTTGAGAAAATACTCACCATATGTGCGTTTGAGAGGTTTGAAAAGATCAATTAGCTTCAAAAATACGTTTAGGGAAAAGATGACCAGTTCTTTGAATTATTTAGTTAGAAATGAGAGAGAGGGAGAAGTACAACACGAGACAAGTAAGATAGCTACAGTCTTAAGTATTAGACAGAAGGTCTTAATCAAATATGCCACAAAGTCGCAGGCGATTCACCCTACAAATTTAACTACAAAAGATCAATTTAGAGTGATATGCGCAAACTGGACTGGACTGAGCAAAATCCTCTACATATTTGAAGTTTAAACTAATCACATTTCATAAATTACGAGTCACTATAGAACCATGATTCAGCCAACCGAACCAACATAGCATTCCCAAGCTACTCCAATATCAAACAAGAACT